>NC_138771.1:16086785-16389285 GCF_965119305.1 Pelophylax lessonae | reverse complement strand
GGTGTAATGAGTGGTTATTTTAGTTACTGTTGCCTTTCTATTATTTTGAACCTGTCTGCCCATTCTCCTCTGACCTCAACAATGCATTTTCCTCCACACAACTGCCACTCACTGGATATTTTCTCTTTTTCCCACCATTCTCTGTAAATCAGAGAGATGGTTATACGTGAAAATCCCAGTAGATCAGCAGTTTTTGAAATACTCAGCCCAGCCCGTCTGCCACCAACAACCATGCCACGTTCAAAGTCACTTAAATCCCTTTCTTCTCCATTCTGATGCTCAGTTTTAACTTCAGCAAGTCATCTTCACCATGTCTAGATGCCTAAATGCATTGAGTTGCTGCCATGTGATTGACTGATTGGCAATTTGTGTTATCAAGCAATTGAACAGATGTACCTAACAAAGTGGCCGAGGAAAGTATATATTACAGATATTTACATAGCACTGGCCCCAAAGAGTTTACAATCTAATGCCCCTACCTCACATACTAGGGCCAATTTAGAAAGGAGACAATTAACCTAAGTTCACTGATGTCACCAGAATCCCACCCCTTTGTTTACGCTTGCTGCAGTGCAGGGAATGACCCAGCCTGTGCCGATTGGAAGTTTGAGGGTGCGCAGGCTCATTTCTATTGGTTAGCACTTCTGCCTTGCATCACTGGGGTCCCCAATGCAATTCCTGACAGGGAACTACCTGCATGTTCTCCCTGTGCTTGTGGGTTCCTCTGTTTACTCCCACTCCAAAGACATTCTGGTAGGTTGAACAGCAAAGGTGCAGCACTAAGAAAGATCTCCCCTGGTATCCTCCACGACTGAAATTGCCAGTGCTCAGGGGCTGATTGCTAAGAGCCACCAACACATCTAGTACAGGAGAAGAGCCAACACCATGGTAAATCATAGTATTGCTAGGAATTCAAGCAATACTGTGATTTTCTGTGGTGCTGGATCTTCTCCTGTACTAGATGCTGGTAGGCCAACTGGCTCAACTGAGTGTTCCCAAGATGGCTGTCTCGACTCCTATGCACTTTGGGCCGGGGTTGATTTGCTAAAACTGGAGAGTGCAAAATCTGGTGCAGCACTGCATAGAAACCAATCAGTTTCCAGGTTTTATTGTCAAAGCCTAATTGAAGAAGCTGAAGTTAGAATCTGATTGGCTACTATACACAGCTGCATTGGATTTTGCACTCTCCAGTTTTAGTAAATCAACCCCTTTGTGTCCCCTGGGAGAAAAGTACGTTCTCCCTGTGCTTGCATGGACTTCCTCCCACACTCTTCAGCAGACTTTCTTTCAACACAGAGGAAGCCTTGAAATAACTTTCCGGTCTCAGGGAACCCCCTGCTAAAAATTACCATATCTATAACTCCTGATACATTAGAGCAATGGCCACTGGGAAGAATGCTCCTTACACTTGTGGTCATTGGGAAAAATCCCCCCTTACAGATAGCTAAAAAGATCAATGGTGTCAATGGGAACTTATATGAGAGTCAAAAATTGATCATTGCTCAAGAAACCCTTTTTAACCTCTGGGTGAAACGCTAGGGTTCCATGGAGCCCTGGTTGAGAAACCTTGCTCTACAAACATGTTGGTGAGGTAACTGGCTTGAAAGAGTGTGCCCAAAATGGCCTTCTCACCTCCTAGGCCTACATTACCAAACCTTCTAAGCAAAGGGCCAGTTTAGTGTCTTTCAGGCTTAGGGAGGCCGGACTGTGGCCAATGGAAGTAGAGAATGGCCCGGCATTAGTGCCCCTTCATTGGTTTTAATGAGAGTAATAGTGCCCCATTGTTGATATCAATGAGGGGAATAGTGCCCCAATTTTGTTGTCAGTGGGGGTAATGGTGCTCCATAATTGGTGTCAGTTGGTGGAATAGTGCCCCAAGGGCCAGAGAAAGGCAAGTGAAGGACCATATCCATCCCCCGGGCCGCAGTTTGAAGACCACTGTCCTAGGCGCTTGGATAAAGTGGAGAGGGATTATATATATCATTTGTATTTTTATAGGGCTTTTCTCTCTGTTGGACCTAAAGTACCTAAGAGGTAAGGCAGCCATCTTAAATTAACCTATTAACTTACCATCATTAGTTGAGGTAAATAACCTACCAGCATGTCTTTGGAGTGTGGGAAGATAAAGAAGAAACCCATGTAAGCACAAAGAGAACGATGCAAACTCCATATTTAAAATCTATTAGTTAGGGCTACCAGAGTTAAGTGGTTTTAGACATCTGAGAATGGTGAGAGATGTCTTCTAGCCCAGCTGTCCATCAATAGAACGCTTGAGTTGCACAAGGATTCATGATTGATATCAGCACGGGTTTACAAATGGGCGATCTTGTCAAACCAATCTCTTAGCATTCTACGAGGAAGTGAGCTGTGAGCTAGATAGGGGGAGACCAGTGGATGTGGTGTACTTGGATTTCGCTAAGGCGTTTGATACAGTTCCCCACAAGCGCTTAATTTATAAAATAAGGTCTGCAGGTATCGACAGCAGGGTTTGCTCTTGGATACGGAATTGGCTAAAAGGCCGTGTCCAAAGGGTAGTAATAAACAGCGCATACTCAGACTGGTCTGAGGTAGTAAGCGGGGTGCCCCAGGGCTCAGTCCTGGGACCAACCTTGTTCAATTTATTCATAAACAGCATTGAGGACGGGATCAGTAGTTCGTTATCAGTTTTTGCAGATGACACAAAATTGGCCAGGGCAATAACTGCACAGCATGAAGCAGATATCCTACAGAATAACCTGGACAAAATTACGGAGTGGGCAACGACATGGCAAATGAGGTTTAATGTGGAGAAGTGTAAGGTTTTGCACTTGGGGACCAAAAACATAAAAACACAATACACGTTAGGAGGGGAACCCTTGGGGGAATCAAAAATGGAGAAGGATCTGGGAGTCTTAGTTGATGATAGATTAGGCAACAGCATGCAATGCCAAGCGGCAGCTTCCAAAGCCAACAGAATATTAGCATGCATAAAGAAAGGGATGTATTCCAGAGATAAGACTATAATCCTTCCACTTTATAAAACTCTGGTCCGACCGCATCTGGAGTATTCTGTCCAGTTCTGGTCGCCAGTCCTCAGGAGGGATGTGTTGGAGCTGGAGAAAGTCCAGAGAAGGGCAACTAAACTAATTAGGGGGTTGGAGGACCTTACCTATGAAGAGCGGCTGCAATCGCTCGATTTATTTTCCCTGGAGAAAAGACGTCTGAGAGGGGACATGATAGCAATTTATAAATATCTTAATGGGGATCTCAGCTTAGAAGAAAAGCTGTTCATTCGAAGGAATTGCATGAGGACTCGAGGACATACAATGCGATTAGAGGAGAATCGTTTTAACCTCAGGCAACGTGGGGGGTTCTTTACTGTTAGGGCTACAAGATTGTGGAATTGTCTACCACAAGAGGTGGTTTCTGCGGGTAGTATGGTGACTTTCAAAAGACTCTTAGACTTACATCTCAAGGATCAGGAGATTGAGGGCTATGTTAGATGATTACAGTCACACACACCTACACAGGTTGAACTGGATGGACTATTGTCTTTATTCAACCTCACCTACTATGTAACTATGTAACTATGTAACTATGATATGACTTGTGGGAGATAGAAGGTGAATCTCATACAGTGAAGACAAGGCTTTCTAAACCAGAGTTCCATGGAGGCCTAAGGTTTCTCCAGAGGTTGCTAAGGGTTCCTTGAGCAATAAACAATTTCTGACTCTCAGCTAAGTTCCCACTGACACCATTGATCTTTTTTAGCTATCTGTAAGGGGGTAATTCTTCCCAATGACCACAAGTGTAAGGGGCATTCTTCCCACTGACCATCACACTAATATATCATGAGTTGTAGATCTAGAATTTTTTTAGCAGGGGGTTCCCTGAGGCCGGAGGGGGAATTTTAAGGGTTCCTCTGTGTTGAAAAGGTTGAGAAAGGTTAACAAAATACATATGTCTCAAAATGTTATTAAGTACAGGAAATAAGTATGGGGGATTACTTATACTTCAGCAGCCAGAAGCATAAACCATGTAGGAACCTGTGTAAAAGAAATGGATTACTTTTACTTCCACTGATAGAAGCATAAACCATGTAGCAACCCCATGTGAAGCCCGCTGTCGGCTGATGTCACAGAGCTGGTCCAGGCTCAGGCAAAATTGTGACCATATGGTTGGGATCCGCCCACATGCCGCTGAGAGCCTGAGCCGGCCGCTACCACTCCCCTCCACAGCCCGGCTCAGCCTCTCAACGAGCCGCTGAGAGCCTGAGCCGGCCGCTACCACTCCCCTCCACAGCCCGGCTCAGCCTCTCAACGAGCCGCTGAGAGCCTGAGCCGGCCGCTACCACTCCCCTCCACAGCCCAGTGAGCACAGGGGGGCAGAGCAGAGAGCTGGTGACTGACAGTCCCCAGCTCTCTGCCCACCGAACTCTGAGAACAGAGTGATCGGAGGT
The DNA here is from genome assembly GCF_965119305.1 of Pelophylax lessonae. NCBI lineage: Eukaryota > Metazoa > Chordata > Amphibia > Anura > Ranidae > Pelophylax > Pelophylax lessonae. The sequence continues at coordinate 16,384,847 of NC_138771.1, read as the reverse complement.
GTTTGATCGCGAAGCTCAGTGTTAGAGCGGGTGGAGGACAGATGCAGCATCGGACCGATGCTGAATCCACATAGGTAAGTATGATTCTACAAAAAAAAACTGATTCCCATACTTCTCTTTTAAGTATAAAATATCCATACCTTGAATTTGTCTTTAAATATTACACCATAGAGAGCTGTTGCCCCTATTAAACTCCTACTTTGCACTGGAAACTGGCCGCTGAGGTCTGATTGGTTAATCTTCGCAACGCCTCCACTTTTCTTTCTCTTTTAGTTTTTTTTCTGTTACAATACATTTTACTAATGGATAGCAACAAAGAATTGTAATAAAAACGGAACATACTCAAGGAGTATCAAAATAGTGCACAAATGATAAAGATACGAGAGAATAAAGCTTGGGTAGATAATGGGCAGATACACATATAGTGCAAATAGAAACCTAATGGTCACACACATAAGGCGAAAAAGAAAAGGGACCATAAAAGGCCGGCCAAAAAGGACCACTATGTGTAACAGATAGTCCAGAGGGACTCAAGAGGAGGTGAAAAGAGAGAAAGAAAAGGAGAGATCAGGAAGAGAAAACAGCAAGACTAACAGGAGCATTCTGATGGCAGAGGCGCAGGCGTATCAAATGTCAAACAAATGATGATCAAAACACGAAGGGTGAGAATGTGATGTCCAAGGATGGCAAACTCTGAGGAATTGGTCATGAGAGTCACATAGTATGGCCGTCAGTTTTTCATTATTATTATTATTATTATACAGGATTTATATAGCGCCAACAGTTTGCGTAGCGCTTTACAATGTGAGGGAAGACAATACAGTTACAATACACTTCAAAACAGGAGGAACTAGAGGGCCCTGCTCGTTAGAGCTTACAATCTAGAAGGGAGGGTCAAGTGAAACAAAAGGCATTAACTATAATATCGTCCATTTGGTGTTTCACTGCTTCAAAACTAAGGACTGGGGACTTCCATGCCCTAGCGATAGTGACTTTGGTCACTGTAAACAAATGAGTAGCAAGTTGCCGCTCAGCGCAAAAGATGGTATTTATAGGCTTAAAAAGAAGAGCCTTAAAAAGGTTTCTCTTAAAGTCGAACTATAGGCAAAACTTTTTTTTCTCATTTTGGATAAACTAAGGGAGGGTTATAACCCCTGTCACCATCTGTGTCCCATTGCAGAGATTTCCCTTCACTTCCTGTCCCATAGCCAAACAGGAAGTGGGAGGAAATCCCTGCAAATTAAGAGAATTCCTTAGGGACCCCCCAGGTCACCAGAACTAGTGTCCCCATTGAACGATTTCTTGGAAGATTCTTCCTATTAGAGCCTCTGGCTCTAATCACGTGCTTCAAAAAAAAAAAAAAAATCCCCTATTGGAATCCATGCGCCCGGCACCCTGCATGTAGATTAGGGGGCCGGACGCATGGATAGGTGGGCGGCACCCCTGCGCCTCCAATGGACGAGCCGCCACTGGACAGCTGTGTTCCAACATGAACTCAACCACTCTGGTAACTTGGCTGCTATCCTTTGGTTTTCAACACAGTCATTTAGAGCTTGTAAACCTTGAACATAAGGCATGGCTGACCCAACGCTGCTTGGGAAATCTACAAATTCACAGAGATCTTTACTGCCCTTGGTGGCAATCCTATGCCATGCTTGTATTTAGCAATAATCCATGAAGGAGGCCTCATCCATATAGTGAGTTCCCTTAACTGCTGCCCCTGTAACTGAAAAACACTAAAAACAAAAATAATACATATAAAGCAGGCACTGTTAAGTGATTAGTAATGTAGATATAATGGAAAATAACATGCAAATGTGCCAATAGTGTAAATACAACAATACACTATTGCTATATAACCATTAGAAATTAATAAATGTGAAGCATTTATTTTATTTTTAATTTATTCCAAAGTGGAATAAATTAGTGCTCAATAAATGCTGTCACCCACACTGCGCCTTCTTATTTGATTCAAGTGCTCCACCTCGTGATAAGACTCAAAAATCTGCTCACCAGAAGCCCTAGGTCCGACCCAGGGACCATACAGCCTTATCAACAATCAGGACACTTGGATGGGTCTGCACCTCCCTAATCCCTCTCTGAGAAGGTGTTCTATCCAGTTGAGGTCAGGACTCTGTGCAGGCCAGTCAAGTTTCTCCACCCCAAACTCGCTCATCCATGTCTTTATGGACCTTGCTTTGTGCACAGTCATGTTGGAACAGGAAAGGGCCATCTCCAAACTGTTCCTAAAAAGTTGGGAGCATGAAATTGTCCAAAATGTCTTGGTGTTGTGGAAATTTAATTGTGGACATTTCTTTAGTTAAAAAGTCATAATGTCTCCCAGTGTCGGTTTTACCGATAATCGCTATTCACAGTGATTATCGGTTTAACTGTCATTGCAGGAAAGACTTGTTAGTGAAAACCTTCCATTGGATGAGATGGCACAATACTAGTAGCAAAGAGAGTCCATCGCACAGATCTATATCCGCAATTCGGGGCCCCGTATTGCTGAGTTATGTTTGTGATATGGAAATTCTTATCATTTTACCAAGATTAATGGATGCCATCTTTTAGTCATATTCGGATCCGTGTGACTGAAACACTGCTGCTATTGTCTTATGCAGATAAAGCCTCATCAACTGCTACAAATAGAATGGTCACTATCAAATTTGGTTTATATATGAATCATGTATGATTGGACCCACTAACAGGTATGAGTCTATGTTTATGGATTGACATGAATAAACGATGAGAAGCCATGTGCTACAGTTGGGATTCCCTTTGTTCGGCCGTGTCCATTCATGGGCATCCACTCTACAGTTCCTATTGTACTTTTTGAATGTATACATGTTCTGTGATTGGTGGTCTTGAAGCCACTCCCTGTAACCCCCTTTTGTTAAATAAACCTACTGTGTCTTTGAGGAGTCAGTCACTTGTCTGCTCGTTTTCTTTGCTGCCGAGCGCTCGGATAACCTTATACAAAAGAGCTGTACATTGTACTTTTCAGTACAAGGGTTTAATGGTGTTTGGTGCGTATTAATTTTTAGTGCACTGAGCGGGTTTCTATGCTCCAAGCCCTATTCATTTCCACGACATTGGTATGCTGACGCCTTAAGAGTTTCCTTCACTGGAGCTAAGGAGCCAAGCCCAACTACACCCCACACCAAAATCCTCCCTCCACCAAATGATTTGTCCAACATCAGTGCCTGACCTCACAAATGCGCTTCTGAAAGAATGGTCAACAGGGATGAGCTTGGACGTGTTCGAGTTTGTACGTGCCTGATCCCGCCAGGAAGCCGACACTGCACTCCGCTAATCACAGGCAGTGAGACATTTCCCGATCTGCAACTGCAGAGATTGGGAAATGTCTCACTGCCTGTGATTAGCGGACTGCAGTGTCGACTCTGTAGCAGGATCGGGCACGTACAAACTCAAACACGCCCAAGCTCATCTCTAATGGTCAAGCATTCCCGGCATAGACACGTTCCTAAACCTTGTGGACAACCTTCCCAGAAGAGCAACTACACAGATCGCTAAATGTCTCGCTGCCTGTGATTAGTGGAGTGCAGTGTCGACTCTGTAGCGGGATCGGGCACGTACGAACTCGAACACACCCGACCTTATCTCTAATGGTCAAGAATTCCTGGCATAGACACGTTCCTAAACCTTGTGGACAACCTTCCCAGAAGAGCACTGGAACTAAGGGGCCAAGCCCAACCCCTGAAAAACAACCCCATACCATAATCCCCCTCCACCAAATGATTTGGACCAGTGCACAAAACAAGAATGCAAGAGTAGAAGAATGGTCAAACATTCCCATAGACACACTCCTAAACCTTGTGGACAGCCTTCCCAGAGGAGTTGAAGCTGTTATAGCTGCAAAGGGTGGGCCAACTCTGAACCCTACGGACTAAGACTGGAATGCCATTAAAGTTCATGTGCGTGTAAAGGCAGGCGTCCCAATACTTTTGGTAATTTAGTGTATATATAGTATAGTAACATAAAATTACCCTCAATCCTCTCCATGTACTTTATGATCAGTAATGTGTTTTTATTGAACGCAGGATACACAGAAAAGCAGAGGGCTCAGGCCACCGACCTCCACCTTGAGCAGAACCTCCAGATGGGACGTCTGGGTGACATTGCAGGTGGGTTACAAGTCTCTGGGTCAAGTTCAGGGGGGGAATTTCCTGAGTACAGTGTGAAATATAAGTACAACACAGTTATTTGTTTTACTTTAAATGAGAAATGGTGTGTGAAATAGTTTGCTGTGGGCAATTATATGGAGCAATAGAAATAATTACAGGGAGCGGTTACATAAAGCAATGAGGAGATAGAGATATGGATTGTGTATAGAGCACTAGAAGGAGTCGGAGCGAGAAGTTATTGTAATTGAACGATATGAAGAGTTGTAGACGGTTATGGGCCTATAGAACAAACCGAGTGATTACCGGAGATTGCTTTTTGGATAATAAGCAGGGCTGAATTGATGTATAGAGCTTTCTATGAATAATTATCAGAGCAGAAAAATATAGACTTGTGTGGGGAAAGAGGTATCCATCATACAGGAGGGACTATGGATAATAAAGAGGAACTAGGACATATAAGGGATGATTTACTAAAGGCAACTAGACTGTGCACTTTGCACACAGCAAGTACAGTTGCTCCAGGGCTTAGTAAATGGGGCAAAGCTTTATTTTGCAAAGAATACCCAATCACATGCAAGGAAAATACAAAAAACAGCATTTCTGTGTAGCACCCTCCTAGGTATGTGCTAGATTGGTAAAAGCTTAGCAGCTTCATCTGGGGAGCCTGATCAGTAGTTTTGCCTGTTGCATGTGTCCATGTGCAGTGCTGTATCTTGGCCTAGGCCAACAAGGCCCAGGCCTAGGGCAGCACTTTGCAGGGGGGCAAAAAAAAAAAGCTGATCGGACTGCACTGATATGCTGCCCTGATATGTTGCACTGATGGGCACTAATAGACTGCACTGATGGCCACAGATGAGGCAGGACTGATGAGCTACACTGATAGGGCTGCACTGATGGGCACTGATATGATGCACTGATAGGCTGCACTAATGGGCACTGAGAGGCTGCACCAGTGGCCACTGATGGGGCTGTACTGATGGCCACTGATGAGGCTTCACTGATGGTCAGTAATGAGGCTGCACTGATGAGCACTGATAAGGCTGCACTTATGGATACTGATGAAGCTGAACTTCTGGGAACTGATGGGGCTGCACTGATGAGGCCGCACTAATGAGGCTGCACTGATGGTCAGTAATGAGGCTGCACTGATGAGCACTGATAAGGCTGCACTGATGGGTACTGATGAAGCTGAACTTCTGGGAACTGGTGAGGCTGCACTGATGGTCAGTAATGAGGCTGCACTGATGGATACTGATGAAGCTGAACTTCTGGGAACTGATAAGGCTGCACTGATGGGTACTGATGAAGCTGAACTTCTGGGAACTGGTGAGGCTGCACTGATGGTCAGTAATGAGGCTGCACTGATAGATACTGATGAAGCTGAACTTCTGTGAACTGATAAGGCTGCACTGATGGGTACTGATGAAGCTGAACTTCTGGGAACTGATAAGGCTGCACTGATGGGCACTTATTTACTGTGGTTGTGGTCTGTGGTTTGCAGATGACACAGCGGGTCATAAATAAGATGGTGTGACCTTTACAGGAAGGGGTGGGTCATATTTAAATTAGGGGTGCCCAAGTTTAGTCAGGCCTAGGGCAGCAAAAAACCTAAATACACCACTGTCCATGTGTCACTTGGTCTGAGGAAGTGTCCCCACTGTATCCAATAGGGGAGCCTGTTGGACAGTGGAGGAAACCCAGTCAGTGACACACAGGCTTTTGTGACAGTCCCAGTGGGAGGGCACAACCACAGTGCATACTGGGATAGGTCATAAAAGCCAAGGGCACATGTGACAGGGCATCTTTGGGCGGGAATCCAGGTCCCAGGAGGAGGGTGACGGCTGGTCTCCTTTCCTGTCTGTGTGGAAAGCGGCCACAGGCCTAGTGGACCAGAAGTGCGGTGCTGAGCTGTGTGGTCCAGAGGAAACTGATGGTGGAGCAATCCTCTGAAAACAGTGTCCGTGAGTACCAGGGAGCTTGCCAGGGGTCTGCCCAGGAAGGGAGTCAGTGGATGGGAATCAGCCCACACAGCAAGTAAGAAAGGGAGTGCCAAGTTAGACCCTGAAGAGAAAACTAAAGTACCGTTGGGGTTATTGTTCTGATACTCTAGTATAGCCTTATTTTATTTACATATATATAATTTAAGTGTGTTATGCCAACATCCCTTGTTTTATAGTCTCAAAAACATTTGGGATCTTGCTATTGCCCAAGAGAGGGAGAAAAAGAGAGGTACCCCATGTACATTGATCTCTATTTCTGCACAAAAAACACAAATGTAAGCAACTTTTTACTCAATAAAACATTGAATACAAAATGCTAACAAAAACTATGTACACTTAATAAGTACTATCAATGTAATTATAGATATGGTAAATCCTAGATAAAGGCTCGAGCCGAAACGCGTTGGATTTTAGAATGCCCTCTGTACATCTAGGAATGCATGGATGACAGAGAAAGAATTTCTAAAGTCACCATTATCACAACTGTCACATTTTCCTACTTTCTTTCACCTATCCACCTATGGGCTCCTAGCCCAAACTGAGCACTACCTCAAGCAAATTATTTGTAAATAATAAATATATTTTATTTAAAATCGCATAAACCTAAAAGCGCCTTCATAAATGTTTAAAAATTGCCTAAAAAGTCCCACCTTTTCGCCTAGTTTGAGGAACCAAACGTTTTTGAAACTAAAGTACCGTTCACTTTTTAAATCTTCACCTCAGTGGGGGCGTGGCTTGGACAGTAATGGTGTAGGACGCACATGGTGTAAATCTTCACCTCAGTGGGGGCGTGGCCTGGACGGCAATAGTGTAGGACGCACATGGTATAAATCTTCACCTCAGTGGGGGCGTGGCCTGGACAGTAATGGTGTAGGACGCACATGGTGTAAATCTTCACCTCAGTGGGGGCGTGGCCTGGACAGTAATGGTGTAGGACGCACATGGTGTAAATCTTCACCTCAGTGGGGGCGTGGCCTGGACGGCAATGGTGTAGGACGCACATGGTGTAAATCTTCACCTCAGTGGGGGCGTGGCCTGGACGGTAATGGTGTAGGACGCACATGGTGTAAATCTTCACCTCAGTGGGGGCGTGGCCTGGACAGTAATGGTGTAGGACGCACATGGTGTAAATCTTCACCTCAGTGGGGGCGTGGCCTGGACGGTAATGGTGTAGGACGCACATGGTGTAAATCTTCACCTCAGTGGGGGCGTGGCCTGGACTGTAATGGTGTAGGACGCACATGGTGTAAATCTTCACCTCAGTGGGGGCGTGGCCTGGACAGTAATGGTGTAGGACGCACATGGTGTAAATCTTCACCTCAGTGGGGGTGTGGCCTGGACGGCAATGGTGTAAATCTTCACCTCAGTGGCAAAGAAATTGTGCATAGTTACTAAGTTGGAGTATCCCACTCATCCCTTCTCCCATCCCAGTTCCAAATAAAATACAAAAAAAAAAATCCCCTGGACTGTTCATTGACTGAGCCGAGGGCCTGTGGTTCCTTTATTGGTCCAAGGTACCCCCAATAATCTCTCTCCAAATTTGATATGTTAGGGATGTGGCTGATATGTGCTCTATCTAGTGAGCCAACAAACGCTCACCTTTTTTCCCACTGGCAGGGAAGGGGTTAACCCAGGGGCGAGCAAAGGGTTAAGTGTATGCCTAGGGGGTGTTTTCTAACTGTCGGGGGGATAGGCTTGTGAAATCAACACAGAGACCTGTGTCCCTAAATAGGAGACCTGTGTCCCTAAATAGGAGACCTGTGTTCCTAAATAGGAGAAACACAGAGGCTCTGTGTTGATAGCTGAGAGATGTATAATGAAGAGAGATAACACCGCTCAGGCTGGTCAAAAATGAGCAAAGTGCGAACCAATACTGGGCCAGCAGATAAAGTACCCTGGGGGAGGTAGCTGCATGTATGACAGGAAAATCCAAGGACTCCTGGGGTGACCAATCGGCTGAATGGAACAAGAGGAGATGCTGAAGCCGCATGTGTGCGGGAAGAGGTCTCACATGCCGGTGAAGGATCCTGTGCTGGAGTAGGGTCCTGTAGGTGCCAGATGTGGCCGCCCAGGTTAACCTGATGGATGGACCGCCAGATGCAAGGAGAGTGCAGTGTAGCCCACTATAGGGGCCACGCACGTCGCCCGGAAATGACATCACGGGTTTGGCGGAACTGGAAGCCTGTGTTGGCGATGTAAGGGCAGCAAAGGAGCGAAGGAGTGTAACGTTGGGCTGACCTCGGTGTGGATGGGAGAATATGGGAAAGCCAGCTGTAGGACAACTACATGTTTCGGGGGCCAGGCCCCTTCTTTAGGTCGAAAACCAGGATTCCTTGATCGTGCAACCATGAACAGGCGGATCCCCAGTAAGCATACCATTGAAATATCATCTGATTGTTTTATATATTTAGTGTTTAATAAACTAATAATAATAATTGTTTTAAAAGATAAATCACTAAGCAGGGGGAGTAACTACAGGGGTTGCAGGGGTTGCAATTGCAACCGGGCCCCATGCTCCAGGGGGCCTGTGGGGCTCCTCTGTACACCTGGATAGGAGGGGCGGCGGGGGCAGCATGTAGAGAAATCACTGTCCTCCTTTTTCCTCCTGTAGCTGCAGGAGGAAAATGGAGGAGATCGGTTCCTCTGTATGCTGCCCCCGCCGCTCCTCCTATCCAGTCCACTTGTGTTCTGCTGTCTCTGGGCCCCTGTGTGCTCCCCTGGTCCCCCCCCCCCAACTGTGCTGCCCCCCCCCCCCCACTGTGCTCCCTCCCCTCTCCTGCCGGCTGCTGCAGGGGATGTGTCACAATAGAGAACCAGGAAGGGATCAGTAAATATGTAATTTACCAGCTCCTTCCTTTTCTGAATGGACAGAGTCATAGTCAGTCACATTGTAAAAAAATAAAATAAAATGATAAAAAATAATACAATTAAAATACCAAAAAATAAAAACTACTGACACCAGTGGGTGAACTTCCAGGATCGCAAAGGTCACACTTGTCACCAGGCCCTGGCATTCCACCACCGTGGGGAGTCCCCAAGATGGCAGGAAGGGGGCCCACTGCAGAACTTGTGAAAGGGTCCCGCTGCAGGACTGTAATAAAGGGCCCCGCAATGAGAGTAAAGGGCCCCGGGATCAGTGGGAAGAGCCCAAGGCTTGAAGGGAAGGGCCCCAGCCAGGGGTCCGGGGGGGCCCTTCATGGTTTCTTGCACCGGGGCCCTGAAGGTTCCAGTTACGCCTCTGGCACTAAGCAAACTGTGCAGCTTTTAATAAAGTTGGATAATACCCAGCTATAGGTGTAGGCCATTCATGTTCCTCCACAAGCTTGGGCAAAGGTGGCATCTGCTTGTTGCTAGGACGTTACTAAGGCACTCCTAGCTGTTACTACTCACCCTCATCATCAAAGGAGCTCTCACCAACATGTGTTGTCCAATATCTCTTCCGTTTCAGTATTGCTGAGTTCAGAGCTACTGCAACAGGGGAGAGAGAGTGCATGTCAAGGGGTTTGAACTTGGGGGGGGGGGGGGGGGGGTCTGAATCTCTAATGAGCTTTTTACTACTATCACCAAGCAGGTGACAAGGAGGCATCCCCTTAGACATGAAGAGAAGCCCTTTTGTCTCTTGTATAGTAAGTGCTGTTGCACAGTCCCCTTATCATGTTGCATGAGATGAATGGAAGAAAAAATATCCTGCATCGGCCACTTTATTAGGTACTCCTTGCTAGTAGCGGGTTGGACCCCCTTTTGCCTTCATTCTTCGTGGCATAGATACAACAAGGTGTTGGAAACATTCCTCAGAGATTTTCCTCCATAGTGACATGATAACATCACGCAGTTGCTGCAGATTTGTCGGCTGCACATCCATGATGGGAATCTCCCATTCCACCACATCCCAAAGGCGCTCTATTGGATGAGATGTGGTGAGTGTGGAGGCCATTGGAGGACAGTGACCTCATTGTCATGGTGAAGAAACCAGTGGTGAGATGATTGGAGCTTTGTGACATGGTGCATTATCCTGCTGGAAGGAGCCATCAGAAGATGGGGACACTATAGTCATAAAGGGATGGACATGGTCAGCAACAATACTCAGGTAGGGGGTGGGGTTTAATCCATGCTCAATGGGTACTAAGGGGTCCAAAGTGTGCCAAGATAATACCCCCAACACCATTACTCCACCACCACCAGCCTGAACCATTACCCCCCCCCCCTCCCCGACACCATTACACTACCAGCCTGAACCGTTACCCCCCCCCCCCCCCCACACCACCAGCCTGAACCATTACCCCCCTCTTCCCCCACACCATTACACCACCACCACCAGCCTGAACCATTACCCCCCCCCCACACCATTACACCACAAGCCTGAGCCATTACCCCCCCCCCCATGCCTGAGCCATTACCCCCCCCCCCACACCATTACACCACAAGCCTGAGCCATTACCCCCCCCCCATACCATTACACCACAAGCCTGAGCCATTACCCCCCCCCCCCCATACCATTACACCACCAGCCTGAACCATTACCCCCCCCTCCCCCCCACACCATTATACCACCAGCCTGAACCATTACCCCCCCCCTCCCCCACACCATTACACCACCACACCACCAGCCTGAACCATTACACCCCCCACTCCATTACACCACCACCTGCCTGAACCGGATGGATGGATGGATGGATGGATCCATGCGCCAAATTCTGACCCTCCCATCTGAATGTCGCAGCTGAAATCCAGACTCATCAGACCAGGCAACGTTTTTCCAATCTTCTATTGTCCAGTTTTGATAATCCTGTGCCAATTGTAGCCTCAGTTTCCTGTTCTTAGCTGACAGGAGTGGCACCCGGTGTGGGCTTCTGCTGCTGTAGCCCACCTGCTTCAAGGTTGCATGTGTTGTGCGTTCAGAGATGGTATTCTGCATACCTTGGGTGTAACGAGTGGTTATTTGAGTTACTGTTACCTTTCTATCATCTGGAACCAGTCTTCCCATTCTCCTCTGACATCAACAAGGCATTTTCCTCCACACAACTGCCGCTCACTGGATATTTTCTCTTTTTCCCATCATTCTCTGTAAACCCGAGAGACATGGATGTGTGTGAAAATACCAGAAATACTCAGACCGACCCGTCTGCCACCAACAACCACGCCACGTTCAAAGTCACTTAACCACTTGCTGCCTGCCCACTGTCAGATGGCAGAGCGGTGAGGCTTTCATTCTGGGACGCTCTCACATGATCGCAGCCGTGTCGTGTTCCTAGGACACAGCGCAACCCTGATCTTGGTAAAGAGCCAATGACGCGGCTCTTTACCAAGTAATATATAGAGCTGTCTCAGGCTGTGATTGGACCTTTACGGGTCCAATCACAGCCTGTCACATGTAAATGCCGAAGTGCCATTTATCAGCGCTCCTCCTCGCATCACACTGTCAGAGTGTGTGGTGAGGAGAGCTGATCATCAGTGCCCTGACTAGAGTAAAGGAAGAGCAGTGCCCATCAGTGACACCAATCAGTGCCCATCAGTGACCCCAATCAATGCCCATCAGTGACACCAATCAGTGACCCCAATCAGTGCCCATCAGTGACACCAATCAGTGACCCCAATCAGTGCCCATCAGTGACACCAATCAGTGACCCCAATCAGTGCCCATCAGTGACACCAATCAGTGACCCCAATCAGTGCCCAACAGTGACACCAATCAGTGACCCCAATCAGTGCCCATCAGTGACACCAATCAGTGACCCCAATCAGTGCCCATCAGTGACACCAATCAGTGACCCCAATCAGTGCCCATCAGTGACACCAATCAGTGACCCCAATCAGTGCCCATCAGTGACACCAATCAGTGCCCATCAGTGACACAAATCAATGCCCATCAGTGACACCAATCAGTGACCCCAATCAGTGCCCATCAGTGACACCAATCAATGACCCCAATCAGTACCCATCAGTGACACTAATCAGTGCCCATCAGTGACACAAATCAATGCCCATCAGTGACACCAATCAGTGACCCCAATCAGTGCCCTTTCAGTGACCCCAATCAATGCCCATTAGTGATGCCAGTCAGTGCCTGCTCATCTGTGCTGCCCATCAGTGCTGTCCATCATTGCCCATCAGTGCCACCCGTCAGTGCGCCCATCAGGGCCACCCGTCAGTGCCCATCAGTGCGCCCATCAGTGCCACCCGTCAGTGCCGCCCATCAGTTGCACCTATCAGTGCTCAGTGCGGCATATTAGTGCCTCCTCATCAGTGCCACCTCATCAATGCCCATCAGTGCCGTCTCATCAGCGCACATCAGTGAAGGAGATAAATTACTTATTTACAAAATGTACTGACAGAAACTAAGAAAAACTTTTTTTTTTTTTCAAAATGTTTTCTGTTTTTTTTTTTTTAGTAAAAAATAAAAAACCCAACAGTAAAAAAATACCACCAAAAGAAAGCTCAATTGGTGTAAAAAAAATGATAGAAATGTAATGTGGGTACAGAATTGCATGACCGCGCAATTGTCATTCAAAGTGTGACAGCGATGAAAGCTGAAAATTGGCCGGGGGGGGGGGGGGTAAAAGTGCCCGGTATCGAAGTGGTAAATCCTCTTTCTTCCTCATTCTGATTTAGGGGCCTTGCATCGTAGCAGGCAATACATCCAGGCCTCAGTAAAAACCTCAGGAGAAGCAGACATGCGCTGCAGCTATCACAAGGGTTGTGTCAGTGAAGGCAGACTCAGGCAGGGCAGCCATCAGAAATTTTGGGGCCCCTTACCCACTTTTAGGCCTAGGCCCCTCAGGGCCTGTCCAATGGGCTGAATATATGGGTCTGTCTCTTTTCTGGATTGGGATGTCTCTTTGCTGAATATATGGGTCTGTCTCTTTGTTGGATTGGGATGTCTCTTTGCTGAATATATGGGTCTGTCTCTTTGTTGGATTGGGATGTCTCTTTGCTGAATATATAGGGCCGTCTCTTTGCTGGTTTGGGCCATCTCTTTGCCAATTCAATGGGGATGTCTCTTTGATGGATTGGATTAATTTTCATATATTATGTTTCAAGAGTGTTAAAATAAAAGTGGGTGCACTGAAGGACTGAGTGGGATGGCCAGTGGGCGGATTCAGTGGGCAACGTCGGTTCGCGCAGGAGGGGCTGCCTGCCGCAGTATAACTGCGGTGGGCGGTCCGCAAGCGGTTAAGGACTACATATTCCATGATACTTTGATGGCTGCAAGCAGTGATCCCTGTACTGACTCCGCCTCCTGAAACTCCTCCTCCTCTCAGAAGGCGGGTTCTGTGAAATGTGTGACCCAGCAGTGCCTGCTCATAGAGCATAGTGACTACGGGTCACAGAATTCAGGGAAGTAGATGTGTGGGGTCTTCACAGAGTAAGTTTACAAACTTCAATATCATTCAGATAGATTATTAGGAGGAGGTGAGGAATAATTGGAACACAATGTGGAAATGAAGATAGGATTTTACATTGTGACTATAGACATGCTTTAACTAGGAGGTTATTCAGAAATATGCATTTTCTACTGTTCAGCAAAAAAAATAATTATCAGGATGTGTTTTCTAAAAAGTGCAAAACATTCCCATTTTTAGCCTGCCTAGTTTTATGGATTAAATCCCCGGAGTTTCATTTATGACAAACTGATGTGCATGCCAAAGTACTGAGAAGTACAAAATAATCAGTGAAAGATGGTTGGTTAGTATTAGCAACTCCACTTTCCTCTAGTATTATATTAATGTAGATTTGACCCTGTAGTTTTATTAGTATTTTATATTTTCTTTTATTTTATTAGTATTTTAGGTTTTATGTTTATTATTTCATTTTTTTATTACTAGTATTTTTTTTAATTATTTAGTATTATGTTAATATTTTATATATATTTATTATATTTTATTTGTTGTGTAGTAATATAGCTCTGATCCTTTAGTGTTTTTATTATTTTGTTTTATATTTTATTTTATTTTATTAGTATTTTAGATTTATGTTTCATTTTTTTATTACTAGTATTGTTTTTTTTATTTAGTATTATGTAAGTATTTTATCTATATTTATTATATTTTATTTGTTGTGTAATAATGTAGCTCTTATCTTGTAGTTTTATTAGTATTTTATTTTGTATTTTATTTTATTATATTAGTATTTTAGTTTTATGTTTATTATTTCATTTTTTTATTACTAGTATTTTTTTAAATTATTTAGTATTATGTTAATATTTTATATATATTTATTATATTTTATTTGTTGTGTAATAATGTAGCTCTTATCTTGTAGTTTTATTAGTATTTTATTTTATATTTTATTTTATTAGTATTTTAGATTGCATGTTTATTATTTCATTTTTTATTACTAGTATTTTTTTCAAATTATTTAGTATTATGTTAATATTTTATATATATTTATTATATTTTATTTGTTGTGTAGTAATATAGCTCTGATCCTTTAGTGTTTTTATTATTTTGTTTTATATTTTATTAGTATTTTAGATTTATGTTTCATTTTTTTATTACTAGTATTTTTTTTTTAATTATTTAGTATTTAGTATGTTAATATTTTATATATATATATATATATATATATATATATATATTATATTTTATTTATGGTCTAATAATGTAGCTCTGATCCTGTAGTTTTATTAGTATTTTATTTTATATTTTATTTTATTAGTATTTTAGATTTATGTTTTTTATTACTAGTATTTTTTTATTATTTAGTATTATGTTAGTATTTTATATATATTTATTATATTTTATTTATGGTCTAATAATGTAGCTCTGATCCTGTAGTTTTATTAGTATTTTATTTTATATTTTATTTTATTAGTATTTTAGATTTTATATTTATTATTTCATTTTTTTATTACTAGTATTGTTTTTTTATTATTTAGAATTATGGTAATATTTTATATATAATTATTATATTTTATTTGTTGTGTAATAATATAGCTCTAATCCTTTATTTCTTTTTAGTATTTTTTTAATATTTTATTTTATTAGTATTTTAGATTTTATGTTTGTTTTTTAATTTTTTTATTACTATTTTTTTTTTAATTATTTAGTATTATGTTAGTATTTTATATATATTTATTATATTTTATTTGTTGTGTAATAATGTAGCTCTGATCTTGTAGTTTTATATTTTTTATTTTATTTTATCAGCATTTTGATTTATTTTTTTATTTTGTATTATATTAGTATTTTATGTTATAATGTACAGTGCATTGCGAAAGTATTCGGCCCCCTTGAACTTTGCGACCTTTTGCCACATTTCAGGCTTCAAACATAAAGATATAAAACTGTAATTTTTTGTGAAGAATCAACAAGTGGGACACAATCATGAAGTGGAACGAAATTTATTGGATATTTCAAACTTTTTTAACAAATAAAAAACTGAAAAATTGGGTGTGCAAAATTATTCAGCCCCCTTAAGTTAATACTTTGTAGCGCCACCTTTTGCTGCGATTACAGCTGTAAGTCGCTTGGGGTATGTCTCTATCAGTTTTGCACATCGAGAGACTGAAATTTTTGCCCAGTCCTCCTGGCAAAACAGCTCGAGCTCAGTGAGGTTGGATGGAGAGTGTTTGTGAACAGCAGTTTTCAGTTCTTTCCACAGATTCTCGATTGGATTCAGGTCTGGACTTTGACTTGGCCATTCTAACACCTATATATGTTTATTTGTGAACCATTCCATTGTAGATTTTGCTTTATGTTTTGGATCATTGTCTTGTTGGAAGACAAATCTCCGTCCCAGTCTCAGGTCTTTTGCAGACTCCATCAGGTTTTCTTCCAGAATGGTCCTGTATTTGGCTCCATCCATCTTCCCATCAATTTTAACCATCTTCCCTGTCCCTGCTGAAGAAAAGCAGGCCCAAACCATGATGCTGCCACCACCATGTTTGACAGTGGGGATGGTGTGTTCAGGGTGATGAGCTGTGTTGCTTTTACGCCAAACATAACTTTTTGCATTGTTGCCAAAAAGTTTGATTTTGGTTTCATCTGACCAGAGCACCTTCTTCCACATGTTTGGTGTCTCCCAGGTGGCTTGTGGCAAACTTTAAACGACACTTTTTATGGATATCTTTAAGAAATGGCTTTCTTCTTGCCACTCTTCCATAAAGGGCAGATTTGTGCAGTATACGACTGATTGTTGTCCGATGGACAGAGTCTCCCACCTCAGCTGTAGATCTCTGCAGTTCATCCAGAGTGATCATGGGCCTCTTGGCTGCATCTCTGATCAGTCTTCTCCTTGTATGAGCTGAAAGTTTAGAGGGACGGCCAGGTCTTCGTAGATTTGCAGTGGTCTGATACTCCTTCCATTTCAATATTATCGCTTGCACAGTGCTCCTTGGGATGTTTAAAGCTTGGGAAATCTTTTTGTATCCAAATCCGACTTTAAACTTCTCCACAACAGTATCTCGGACCTGCCTGGTGTGTTCCTTGTTCTTCATGATGCTCTCTGCGCTTTAAACGGACCTCTGAGACTATCACAGTGCAGGTGCATTTATACGGAGACTTGATTACACACAGGTGGATTCTATTTATCATCATTAGTCATTTAGGTCAACATTGGATCATTCAGAGATCCTCACTGAACTTCTGGAGAGAGTTTGCTGCACTGAAAGTAAAGGGGCTGAATAATTTTGCACGCCCAATTTTTCAGTTTTTTATTTGTTAACAAAGTTTGAAATATCCAATAAATTTCGTTCCACTTCATGATTGTGTCCCACTTGTTGATTCTTCACAATTTTATACCAATCTAAAGGTCGAAAAAGTTCAAGGGGGCCAAATACTTTCGCAATGCACTGTAAATGTAGTATATTAAAGTAATTGTAAACTCTAGGTTTTTTTTTTTTTTTTAAATAACAAACATATCATGCTTACCTCCTCTGTGCCTTTGGTTTTGCACAGAGCAGCCCGGATCCTCCTCTTCTCAGGTCCCTCCTTCCTGCTCCTGGCCCCTCCCTCCTGTTGAGTTTCCAAGCCAAACTGCAGCTCTGTGTGTCCATTCAGACATGGAGCTGCCGTTTGGCCCTGCCCCCTCTCTCTCCTGATTGGCTCACTGACTTTGATTGACTTTGGGAGCCAATGGCGCCACGTCTGTGTCTCAGCCAATCAGGAGGGAGAGTCCCGGACGGCGGAGGAACTCATGAATATCGCTGAACAGAGAAGGGGCTCAGGTAAGTATTAGGGGGGCTGCTACACACAGAAGAATTTTTATCCTAATGCACAGAATTCACCTTCTGCCTTTACAACCCCTCTCACCGCTTGCCAACCAGCCGCCATAGTTTTAATGCGGCAGGTCGGCTCTAGTAAGCGAAATGAGGTACCTGTGTGTCGCTTTGTGTAACTGACAGTGGGGGGGGGGGGGCGCTCACACACAGATTGGTCGAAGGGGGAGCCAATTAGCGGGTCCGGCGGAGGCGATCGCTCCCCGTGGAGACAGAACAGCGATCTGCCTATTTAAACAAGGCAAACCCCTGTTCTATCACAGATGAACAACTGGGATCTTGTGTTCCTGCTATTTAGAAATGCAGATCTCTGTGTTCATCTAGTGAGTCCATCCCCCACACAGGTAGAAAGCACTCCCTGGGGACGCACTTAACCCTTTGATCGCCTCTGATGTTAACCCCTCCCCTGCCAGTGTCATTAGTACAATGACAGTGCATATTTTTAGCACTGATTACTGTAGTAATGTCACTTGTCCCCTCAAAAGTGTCAGTTAAGAGTCCGATCTGTCCGCTGCAATGTCACAATCGGGCAAAAAATCGCTGATCGACGCCATTACCAGTAAAAGAAAAAAATAAATAAAAATGACATAAATCTTTCCCCTAGTTTGTAGATGTAATAACTTTTGTGCAAACCAATCAATATACACTTATTGGGATTGTTTTTACCAACAATATGTGTCAGAATACATATTGGCCTAAAATGATGAAAAATTTTGATTTTTTTAATTTTTTTTTATTGGGAATGTTTTACAGCAGAAACAATATTGTTGTTTTTGTCTTTTGTTTTCAGAATTGTCATTCTTTTTTTGTTTATAGCGCAAAAAAAAAACAAAAAAAAAACATAGAGGTGATCAAATATCACCAAAAGAAAGCTCTATTTGTAGGAAAAAAATGACATCAATTGTATTTTGGTGCAGCGTGTGCAATTGTCAGTTAAAGTAACGCAGTGCCGAATCGCAAAAAATGACCTGGTCATTAAGGGGGTAAATTGTAAAAGGCTAGCGCTGAGGATTAAAATTATTAGAAGAATAAAATAGGGTGAGCTGCTGCTCGGTATAAGGAAGGGATGTGCCTTAAAAAGTGTAAAATATAAAACTACCTGCGCTGCTCCCCGAACCAAATAAGTATATATATATATATATATATATATATGTATAAATAAATATTGTGCTTAAGGTGCTAGTGCTAAACTCAATATGCGTAATACCTATATCAAAATTACCAGTCCATATGTATAACAAACGTGAATAAATAAATAAATATGACACAATAAATGTGAAAAATTACCAGTCCATATGTATAACAAACGTGAATAAATAAATAAATATGACACAATAAATGTGAACGGTTGTCTTCTTCTTGTGCTCAGAAGATTAAAAACAGTGACAGTCTTTGTGCATAAACATAAGTCCAAAGTGCTGCGTGCTCATATATAAAAAGTGCTGGTGCTCTTTGTACACGAGTAGGTGCTCCCCTCTTGGTCCCCTACTCACCAGAAGCCAAATAATAAAGCGCTTTCAAAATATCCTTTGAAGATAAATGCCTTATTGGACCACCAATTCAACAGCTTTGAAGGTATACTGTAGATCACAACATCCAGGTGATGCTCAAAAAAGAAAGAGATGCTGGCATCGTGAAGTATGTAAAAACTTTATTCGATGCACACAATACAGGTTACACTTACAATTTAGCAGAGGTTCACACGCCTGAAAACCATCCCACGGGTCGCCACTCAGAAGGCTGTCCTCACTCCCCGTGTCTCCGTAATCCGGAAGCTGGATCAAAAGCCTTTTGATAACGCTCTGTGCGAGGAGCGAAACGCGTCAAGCTATTCGTCCGAATATATACTACGCCTGACTGCATCCAGCTTCCGGATTACGGAGACACGGGGAGTGAGGACAGCCTTCTGAGTGGCGACCCGTGGGATGGTTTTCAGGCGTGTGAACCTCTGCTAAATTGTAAGTGTAACCTGTATTGTGTGCATCGAATAAAGTTTTTACATACTTCACGATGCCAGCATCTCTTTCTTTTTTGAGCATCACCTGGATGTTGTGATCTACAGTATACCTTCAAAGCTGTTGAATTGGTGGTCCAATAAGGCATTTATCTTCAAAGGATATTTTGAAAGCGCTTTATTATTTGGCTTCTGGTGAGTAGGGGACCAAGAGGGGAGCACCTACTCGTGTACAAAGAGCACCAGCACTTTTTATATATGAGCACGCAGCACTTTGGACTTATGTTTATGCACAAAGACTGTCACTGTTTTTAATCTTCTGAGCACAAGAAGAAGACAACCGTTCACATTTATTGTGTCATATTTATTTATTTATTCACGTTTGTTATACATATGGACTGGTAATTTTTCACATTTATTGTGTCATATTTATTTATTTATTCACGTTTGTTATACATATGGACTGGTAATTTTGATATAGGTATTACGCATATTGAGTTTAGCACTAGCACCTTAAGCACAATATTTATTTATACATATATATATATATATATATATACTTATTTGGTTCGGGGAGCAGCGCAGGTAGTTTTATATTTTACACATTAAGGGGGTAAAACCTTCCATTCCTTAAGTGGTTAATGTAGTGTTCTGATCCTGTAGTTTTTTTTTTTTTTTTGTAGCAGTAGTATTTTGTACTATATTTTAGAATTTTTATTTATTTATTTATCATTGACCTAGCTATTTGTATTTTATATTTTATTTTTATTTATGTTAGTATTATTTATGTATGATTATTTAGTATTTTATATTATATTTTATTTGTAGCATAATAGTGTGGCTCTGGCACTGAAGTTTTATTAGTATTTTATTTCATATTTTATTTTATTAGCATTTTATATTTTTTTTATTATTTATTACTTTATTTTTAAGTATTATAGATTTTTTAAATTAGTATTTATTTATCTATTTATTTACATTTTTTTGTATTTTAAATTTTCTTTTTAATATTATTTACTTTAGTATGTATTAATTATTATTTCGAATATTACATTATATTTTATTTGTAGCATAAAAATGTAGTTCTGACCCTGAAGTGTTATTAGTATTTTATTTTATTAGCATTTAATATAAGTTTTTTTTTATACTTATTTTATTAGAGTGTATGTTATATTTAATATGTAGTATATTAATGCAGTGCAGCTCTGACGCTGTAGTTTTATCAGTATTTCATGCTTTGATTTGTAAGTATTATACATTTTTTAAATTATTATTTATTTATTATTTACATTTTTATGTATTTTTTATATTTTTTATTATTATTTACTTTAGTGTTATTTATTTATTATTATTATTTAGTATTTTATTCGTATTTTATATTCAATTTTATTTATGATTCTAAAGTTTTATTAATATGTTATTTTTTATTTTATTAGCATTTTAGATTCTATTTTTAATCATTTATTACTTTGTATTTTATTAGTGTTTATGTTATATTTTATATGTAGTATAATATGTAGTATAATAAAGCAGCCCTGACCCTGTAGCTTTTGTGTTTTTTTTTGTATTTTATGCTTTATTTTTTAGGTATTATCATTTTTGTTTTAATTATTATTTACATTTTTTTGTATTTTTTTATTATTTACTTTAGTATTATTTATTTATTATTATTTAGTATTTTATTAGTGTTTATGTTATATCCTATTAGTATAATAATATAGATCTGGCTGTAGATATTTTTTAGTATTTTTTGTACTTTACTTTTAAGTAGAATATGTTTACTTATAAATTAATATTTTATTTTTCATTGCTATTTACTTTAGTATTCTTATTTATGTATTATTCTTTTGTATTTAAATAGTATTTTATATTATATTTTATTTGTAGCATATTAATGTGGTTCTGACCCTGAAGTTGTATTAGTATGTTATTTTGTATTTTATTTGATATTAGCACTTTATATTACATTTTTTTTATTATTTTGTATTTTATTAGTGTCTATCTTATATCTTATTAGTATAATAATATAGATCTGACCTTATAGATATTTTTAGGATTTTATTTTGTACTTTAATTTTAAGAATTATATATTTATTTATAAAATAAGTAGTTTTTTTTTTTTTTGTTTTTTTTTTTTCATTGCTAGTAACTTTAGTATTATTATGTATGTATTATTCTTTTATATTTTATTAGTTATATATATATATATATATATATATATATATATATATATATATATTATTCCAGATATATTTTATTTGTAGTATATTACTGTAGATCTGACCTGTAGTTTAGTATATGTAAAATTGTAAAATTGCTGTCCTGCAGACCCCAATGTGGACGTCCTCTATGTGTGTCCTGTGAAGATGGATGAGGAGATGGAACAATACTACCGCAACCTCCTGGGTCTGAGGACGGCGGCGTTGTCCGGGAATCCCCAAGATGCCGCTGAGCTGCCCGAGAGATTTTCCATCATCACCCCTGAGGCTGCGGACACATTTCCTGTAAGTCCTACAGTATGAACCTTCATGCAGACACTTTGCTAAGAGTATTAGGCTGCATTCACATGTCAGCTTATAATCGCGGGCAGAACCGCCGCGGTTCCGCCCGCGATTCGGAGATTTATTGCAAATCGCGGGACGCCTAGCGTTGCCCGTTGATTTGCAATAGCCCCCCAAACGCCGAGCGATGTTGCCGCGATTTACGCCCGCCGAATCGCGGCAACATCGCGCAAACAAAATCGCGGGACGCAATACGCTCCAAAGAAGCTCTTGTACTTTTTTGGAGCGTATTGCGTCCCGCGATTTTGTTTGCGCGATGTTGCCGCGATTCGGCGGGCCTAAATCGCGGCAACATCGCTCGGCGTTTGGGGGGCTATTGCAAATCAATGGGCAACGCTAGGCGTCCAACGATTTGCAATAAATCTCCGAATCGCGGGCGGAACCGCGGCGGTTCTGCCCGCGATTATAAGCTGACATGTGAATGCAGCCTAAGATAACCATCCCCCAGGACACTGTTACAATTCTTAACCCCAGCACTTGCAGTTTACAACTTTCAATGCCGCTGCCTTCCCCTCTGTTGGTGCGGCTTCCTTGAACTTCTGGTCTTCAAAGGACAGAGTTAACAGTGGTTAACAGTTAACAGTGGACAGTGCAGTCTCCAGTCAGTCTGTTGGAAAAGGGAAGAGGAGAAGTTTGGAGATGTGAGGTGGGAAGAGAAGGAGGGAGGAGCAAGGGAGTTTCTTGCCTTCCTGGGCTATAGAAAAAAAAGTGAAAAAACGGCGCTAATGCGAAAATGAAAATCCAAAATAATCCCAACTCGGCTACGTGATATAACCACAGTGCATGAAGGTATAAAGAAAACAGAAGGTACGGGATTTACCACTGGAAAAATGGCGGCACCTGATATGCTACAGGAAAATGGCGCTTGCAAGAACATATATAAGGCTGACTAAATCCCTGTCCAATAGACATAAATAACTGCAGAACCCCAGTTCTGCCAAAGGTGGACTTTTATGGCATTAGCATGAGACCGGAGACTTCATTCTTAGGCATTAGCATGAGACCGGAGACTTCATTCTTAGGCATTAGCATCAGACCGGAGACTTCATTCTTAGGCATTAGTACGAGACCGGAGACTTCATTCTTAGGCATTAGTATGAGACCGGAGACTTCATTCTTAGGCATTAGTACGAGACCGGAGACTTCATTCTTAGGCATTAGTATGAGACCGGAGACTTCATTCTTAGGCATTAGTATGAGACCGGAGACTTCATTCTTAGGCATTAGCATCAGACCGGAGACTTCATTCTTAGGCATTAGCATGAGACCGGAGACTTTACTCTTAGGCATTAGTATGAGACCGGACTCATTCTTAGGCATTAGTATGAGACCGGAGACTTCATTCTTAGGCATTAGCATGAGACCGGAGACTTCATTCTTAGGCATTAGTATGAGACCGGAGACTTCATTCTTAGGCATTAGCATGAGACCGGAGACTTCATTCTTAAGCATTAGCATGAGACCGGAGACTTCATTCTTAGGCATTAGCATGAGACCGGAGACTTCATTCTTAGGCATTAGCATGAGACCGGAGACTTCATTCTTAGGCATTAGCATGAGACCGGAGACTTCATTCTTAGGCATTAGCATGAGACCGGAGACTTCATTCTTAGGCATTTGCATGAGACCGGAGACTTCATTCTTAGGCATTAGCATGAGACCGGAGACTTCATTCTTAGGCATTAGTATGAGACCGGAGACTTCATTCTTAGGCATTAGCATGAGACCGGAGACTTTACTCTTAGGCATTAGTATGAGACCGGACTCATTCTTAGGCATTAGTATGAGACCGGAGACTTCATTCTTAGGCATTAGCATGAGACCGGAGACTTCATTCTTAGGCATTAGCATGAGACCGGAGACTTCATTCTTAGGCATTAGCATGAGACCGGAGACTTCATTCTTAGGCATTAGTATGAGACCGGAGACTTCATTCTTAAGCATTAGCATGAGACCGGAGACTTTACTCTTAGGCATTAGTATGAGACCGGACTCATTCTTAGGCATTAGTATGAGACCGGAGACTTCATTCTTAGGCATTAGCATGAGACCGGAGACTTCATTCTTAGGCATTAGCATGAGACCGGAGACTTCATTCTTAGGCATTAGCATGAGACCGGAGACTTCATTCTTAGGCATTTGCATGAGACCGGAGACTTCATTCTTAGGCATTAGCATGAGACCGGAGACTTCATTCTTAGGCATTAGCATGAGACCGGAGACTTCATTCTTTGGCATTAGTATGAGACCGGAGACTTCACTCTTAGGCATTAGTATGAGACCGGAGACTTCATTCTTAGGCATTAGCATCGGACCGGAGACTTCATTCTTAGGCATTAGCATCAGACCGGAGACTTCATTCTTATAAAAGTATCAAAAGAGTGTTTTATTGGTAAATTTGTATAAAAAAAAAGAGTATACATTCCAGAGTGACATCAAAGACAGAACCAAAAACTAGGACAAATAGAAACATCTGCTAACCAATGAAGCATGGAATAAAATGCTAATACAGTAATTCCCTTTACCCAGGAGGGGGCGGAGAATTTCCACCAATACCAGGGGACACAGATCCTGTACTGGACCTCCTCCACTGACCACAGGGGAGATCGACGCGTTTCGCTGTAAGCGTAGCTTTCTCGAGACCCATTTGTGGGAGGAAATCCTCTTAACATTATTGACTGTTTCAGTGGATGGCTGTGTCGAAATTCTTCAAATGGACGTGGGCATCAAAGTGGTCTCATCACACCAATATAGCCCACCACACAGATGGATGGAAGATGTGGAAGGGATGGAGGGTGTGGAAGGAGGGATAAACATGTAGGAGGGGGGGTTTCTTCTAGACCAAAACCTCATAGGTTCCAATGAAATATACAGCTTCCTCCTCTCCCATATATCACTCTGCTCGCCAGGGAAAGGACCCGCAATCCATGATAAATCACCTAATTAGTTGAGCCTTCTTCAAAATGACTTGTGTAGTATAACACAGAGTAAGCTGTACCAAGGAGAGTGTGCACACAATGTTCCCTCCTTCCAATATCTAGAGGTAGATCTCCTCAAATGCCCGGGTTATCCAAAGGTTATCCAAAGGTGACATCCATCTACTTGGGTCAGTCCTTGCTTGTTGGAAGTACTTCCAATCTACTTGGGTCAGTCCTTGCTTGTTGGAAGTACTTCCATTCTACTTGGGTCAGTCCTTGCTTGTTGGAAGTACTTCCAATCTACTTGGGTCAGTCCTTGCTTGTTGGAAGTACCTCCAATCTACTTGGGTCAGTCCTTGCTTGTTGGAAGTACTTCCAATCTACTTGGGTCAGTCCTTGCTTGTTGGAAGTACTTCCAATCTACTTGGGTCAGTCCTTGCTTGTTGGAAGTACTTCCAATCTACTTGGGTCAATCCTTGCTTGTTGGAAGTACTTCCAATCTACTTGGGTCAGTCCTTGCTTGTTGGAAGTACTTCCAATCTACTTGGGTCAGTCCTTGCTTGTTGGAAGTACTTCCAATCTACTTGGGTCAGTCCTTGCTTGTTGGAAATACTTCCAATCTACTTGGGTCAGTCCTTGCTTGTTGGAAGTACTTCCAATCTACTTGTGTCAGTCCTTGCTTGTTGGAAGAACTTCCAATCTACTTGGGTCAGTCCTTGCTTGTTGGAAGTACTTCCAATCTACTTGGGTCAGTCCTTGCTAGTTGGAAGTACTTCCAATCTACTTGGGTCAGTCCTTGCTTGTTGGAAGTACTTCCAATCTACTTGGGTCAGTCCTTGCTTGTTGGAAGTACTTCCAATCTACTTGGGTCAGTCCTTGCTTGTTGGAAGTACTTCCAATCTACTTGGGTCAGTCCTTGCTTGTTGGAAGTACTTCCAATCTACTTGGGTCAGTCCTTGCTTGTTGGAAGTACTTCCAACAAGCAAGGACTGACCCAAGTAGATGGATGTCACCTTTGGATAACCCAGGCATTTGAGGAGATCTACCTCTGGATATTGGAAGAAGGAGGGAACATTTTGTGCACACTCTCCTTGGTACGGCCCTTATACAGCTTGCTCTGTGTTATACTACACAAGTCATTTTGAAGAAGGCTCAACTAATTGGGTGATTTATCATGGATTGCGGGTTCTTTCACTGGCGAGCAGAGTGATATATGGGAGAGGAGGAAGCTGTAGACTTCATTGGAACCTATGAGGTTTTGGTCTAGAGGAACCCCCCCCCCCACCTCCTACATGTTCACCCCTCCTTCCACATCCTCCATCCCTTCCACGTCCTCCACTATCAGAGTGTGTGGCGAGGAGAGCCGATCAGCGGCTCAACCTCAAAAGGGAACCTAGAAAAGGTAATCAGTGCTCTGATTACAGAAATGCTCAAAAACAGTGCCCACCATCATTGCCCACAGTGCCCACAATCAGTGCCCATAGTGTTGCCAATCAGTGCCTGCTCATCTGTGCTGCCCATCAGTGCCGCCTTTCAGTGCTCATCAGTGCCACCTATCAGTGCCCATCAGTGTGGCATATTAGTACCTCCTCATCAGTGCCCAAAAGTGCCACCTCATCAGTGCCCATCAGTGCAGCTTATCAGTGCCCATCAGTGCAGCCTATCAGTGCACATCAGTGAAGGAGAAAAATTACTTATTTTCAAAATTTACTCACAGAAAATAAAAACGTTTTTTTTTTTTCAAAATTTTCTTTTTTTCTTGTAAGAAATAAAAAACCCAGCGGTGATTAAATACCACCAAAATTTGTGTGAAAAAAATGATAAAAATGTCACATGGGTACAGTCAGTGTAGCATGACCGCGCAATTGCCATTCAAAGTGTGACAGCGCTGAAAGCTGAAAATTGGCCTGGGCAGGAAGGAGGTGAAAGTGCCCGGTATTGAAGTAGTTAAGTCCGCCTTTGGCAGAACTAGGGTTCTGCAGTTATTTATCTCTATACATTTTTGGATGTGGCAGTAACAGAGGATGTTCGGAGTTACACTGTCCAATAGAACTGCCCTGATGAAGACACGTGACCCTGTGTCGACACGCGTAGGGGAGGGGCCAGGACAATGACGGCACTTGGTGGTCAGATAACACCAGCAACCAGGAGTGTGAGCGGCTTGTACACAGAGAAGGGACCACTACAGGGATTTTTTATGTACGTTCAGACTGGTGCACTGGACCAGAAATAATACAGACATATGTTAAAAAAAAGCTGCCATAGGAAAAATTCATATTATACTGATATTAGGGCATATAAAGGTACATATAATTGACCTATAATATAGCAAATATGTATGTATTACTATATTAAAATAGGTATGTGTTAGAAAGAGATAATCCCATATGGACAGGGGTATGTTAAATTACTCCCCACAGCAAGAAGGGGTGAGGAAGGGTTTCAAATGACATAATTACTTCCATATCAGCTCAAAGGATGGACCCAGTATCTGGGAGGGGACAAACGTCTATCCCAGGGCTGTAACGGGAAGAGCCAACCAGGCCAAGGGGAGCAGCCAAGGGACAGACCAAGACATCAAGGTGCAATTCCATGGAGTGTATAGGGTGATAAAGTTACAATAGATCCAGCTGATCTAAAATAAATTATATAGATATATATATAGTGTATATCACGGTATGGCATATATATATATATATATATATACTGTATATATATGTATATATGTATATATATATATATATATATATATATGTATATATATATATATATATATATATATATTTTTTTTTTTTTTTTTCACATTTCTTCAGTGTCTTCCTGGTTTCTGGCCTAGGCCAAAATGATGTCATACATCCCAGGAGTCTTCATGGTGGGAGGGGCTTCCTCAGCTAAACACACTCCCCTGCCTGCATGCCTAAGCTAAGAGAGGATGTATTGCAGGAAGTAAATGCTTCCTGGAATCCTCAGCTAAACACACTCCCCTGCCTGCATGCCTGAGCTAAGAGCTGATGGATTCCCGGAAGTAAATGCTTTCTAGAATTCTCAGCTAAGCACACTCTCCTGCCTGCATGCCTGAGCTAAGAGCGGATGGATTCCAGGAAAAATATTTCCTGGAATCCTCAGCTAAGGACACTCCCCTGCCCGCATGCCTGATCTAAGAGCAGATGGATTCCAGGAAGTAAATACTTCCTGGAATCCTCAGCTAAGCACACTCTCCTGCCTTCGTGCCTGAGCTAAGAGTGGATGGATTCCCGGAAGTAAAAGCTATATGAATCATCTGCTCTTACTCAAGGTGGCCACAGCCAGACATGCCAGAGGGGTGTTTTTTTTTTAAGTGATTTCCCCACAAAATAAAGCATGGAGACATGGATGGATGGATGGATAGATGGATGGGGGGGGGGGGGGTTTGCTTTGAATATTAAAAATTAATTAAATAGCATTTTCGGTTTGTGGTGCTCAGACACAGTGTATTTCCACTTAAGGACAATAGACAAAACAATCAGCCAGCCTCAGCCTTATACTTTACCCCCCCCCCCCCATACTGGGGTATTACATGCCGCCCCCTTCTCTGTCTCTTTATATCACCAATTGATTTTCTCTCAGCATTTACTCCCTCAATATGAGGCGGGACGGCGGCACGGGATGAGTTAGCGTTATACAAAAGCCTGGCAGCTTCTCCTGCGAGTGACAGAAGGATAATTCTGCGTGGATCAAATAAATACAGATGTGTAGTAATTAGTTCTATTCCCAGCGAGGCCATTTCCAAGGCACTAAAGATGTGAGCGATTATAGTATCACCTCAACAGCTTTTATAAATTTAAACAGCTCAACTACAGCAGAGGTCATAACCCAGCCGCATATTCATCACCGCGCTTTTTCTGATGGCTAAGCAGAGTAATCAACTGCCGCGACAGAGCAATTCCTAGCGAAAAATCTTTATTACATTTTTATTATATTGTTTCTGTGCTGCTAAAATATCTACGCCACGTGTATACAGAGAAAATGTTTTCATCAATATTCTTCTTTCATTTTTTTTTTCTCTTTTTTTTTTTTATTTTATTTAATTTTTTTTAATGTTTAAATACACAATCATGCAATTCTCCCCCCCCCCCATGATTACCTTTTTGGGAGTTAAATGCTTTATAATTAAATGCCATAAACACTTATGTACACTATATAAATTAGGAGTTTTATTTGTTCTATTTCTTTTTATTTTTACATATATTTTACATATTTAGGCCTCTTGCACACTGCAGCTTGAAAAAGCTCAGTACAGATTTTTTTTTTCTTTTTTTACTGAGCTAAATTACAGTAATTTATGTCTCATGCGCGTAAATACGCGCAAATGTACACAAATGTGCGTCAATATTCTTCTTTAATTTTTATTTTTTTATGTTTAAATACACAATCATGCATATCCCCCCCCCCCCCATGATTACCTTTTTGGGAGTTAAATGCTTTATAATTAAATGTCATAAAAAGTTTGTTGGCCCCTGGTTTATAAAGACATGGACACTATATAAATTAGGAGTTTTATTTGTTCTATTGCTTTTTATTTTTACATATATTTTACATATTTAGGGCTCTTGCACACTGCAGCTTGAAAAAGCTCAGTACAGATTTTTTTTTTATTTATTTTTTTACTGAGCTAAATTACAGTAATTTATGTCTCATGCGCGTAAATACACGCCAATGTACACAAATGTGTGTCAATATTCTTCTTTAATTTTTATTTTTTATATACACAATCATGCATATCCCCCCCAATGATTACCTTTTTGGGAGTTAAATGCTTTATAATTAAATGTCATAAAAGTTTGTTGGACCCTGGTTTATAAAGACATGGACACTATATAAAATTAGGAGTTTTATTTGTTCTATTGCTTTTTATTTTTACATATATTTTTACATATTTAGGGCTCTTGCACACTGCAGCTTGAAAAAGCGCAGTACAGATTTTTTTTTTTTTTTTACTGAGCTAAAATACAGCCCATAAATTGTAATGTGCCTATGCACACAGGCGCGTAAACAAGCGCTGTGTGCATTCTTCATTAAAAATAATAAATAATTATTGAAAAATCTGCTCTTATGGTCAGTAATTTACGCATCATGCTCCAAATACGCGCGAATGTGCAGAAATGTTTTCGTCAATATTCTTCTTTAATTTTTATTTTTTATTTTTTTATCTTTAAATACACAATCATGCATATCCCCCCCCCCCCCCCCAATGATTACCTTTTTGGGAGTTAAATGCTTTATAATTAAATGTCATAAAAAGTTTGTTGGACCCTGGTTTGTAAAGACATGGACACTATATAAAATTAGAAGTTTTATTTGTTCTATTGCTTTTTATTTTTACATATATTTTACATATTTAGGCCTCTTGCACACTGCAGCTTGAAAAAGCTCAGTACAGATTTTTTTTTTTTTTTTTTTTGCTGAGCTAAAATACAGCCCCTAAAATGTAATGCGCTTATGCGCACAGGTGCTTAAACGAGCGCCGTGCATTCTTGAGTAAAAAAAAGAAAATGGGAAAATCTGCTCTTTTGGTCAGGATTTAAGCCTCATGCGTGCAAATGCGCACAAATGTGTGGAAATGTCCATTTACAAATAAGGCAGAACAAGAATGTGAGAATACGTTTTTGCACATTTGCGCAAATATTAGCGGAAAATAGTTTTGCATATACGCGAAACTACTCGTAAATACGCACAAATACATACAAAAATAAAAAAAAATCTGAAAAAGTAGATGCTCAAACAGGAGTATCATGAGCTAAATTACAGCCCATAAATTGTAATGTGCCTATGCGCACAGGTGCATAAATGAGCGCCGTGCATTCTTCAGTAAAAAAAAAAAAATTGTTGAAAAATCTGCTCTTTTGGTCAGTAATTTACATCTCATGTGCATACGCGCGAATGTGAACAAATGTGCGGAATCGTTTTCGTCAATATTATTCTTTCATTTTTTTTCTTTTTTTTTTCTTTTTTTATGTTTAAATACACAATCACCCCCCCCCCCCCCCAAAGATTACCTTTTTGGGATTTAAATGCTTTATAATTAAACGTCATAAAAGTTTGTTGGTCCCTGGTTTATAAAGACATGGACACTATATAAATTAGAAGTTTTATTTGTTCTATTCCTTTTTATTTTTACATATATTTTACATATTTAGGCCTCTTGCACACTGCAGCTTGAAAAAGCTCAGTACAGATTTTTTTTTTTTACTAAGCTAAAATACAGCTCAAACAGGAGTATTATGAGCTAAATTACAGCCCATAATTTGTAATGTGCCTATGCACACACGCACGTAAACAAGCGCCGTGCATTCTTAAGTAAAAAAAAAAAACTATTTGAAAAATCTGCTCTTTTGGTCAGTAATTTATGCATCATGTGCGCAAATACCCGCGAATATGAACAAACGTGAGGAAATGTGCACATTTGCGCAAATATTCGCGCAAAATTGCACAAACGCATATACGCAAAAATGCTCGTAAATACGCACAAATATATACAAGAATAAAAAAAAAATCTGAAAAAGTAGATGCTCAAACAGGAGTATCATGTGTAAGAGGCCTTATAAAAAAGAAGACAGCAATAGAATTAAAACATATTTTTATGTCCTTATAGAGCAACGATCATTTTGGGTCAATTTTATAGAATTTTTTTTTTTTAACGTTTAAATATACAATCATGCATCATTTTTTTCTCCCCCACCTACCTCAGTGAGAATTAGAGAATTTTTTTTTGTTCAATATTGGTTTATAGATTTTCCAATAATTATTTGAAAAGTAATATACAGAATATACAGAATAAATGTTTTGTAATTAGATTTCATTAAAAGTTGGTCCTTGGTTTATAAAGTAATGGACACTATATATTTATCTCCATATAAAGTAACAATGATTTTGGGTCAATTTTATAGATTTTTTTTTAACGTTTAAATACTCAATCATGCATCATCAAAATTAATAAAAAGAATTATACGGTTTATAATTAAATGTCATAAAACTTTGTTGGTCCCTGGTTTATAAAGTCATGGACCTCTATCTATCTATCTATCTATCTATCTATCTATCTATCTATCTATCTATCTATCTATCTATCTATCTATATATATATATATATATATATATATATATATATATATATATATATATATATATAAAATACATATAGTATGTATACTGTGTGCTGGTTTTTTTTTTTTTTTCATTCTTTTGTTTTTTATTTATTTTTTATTCTTTTAAGTTTTTATCAAAGCTTACAGTAGTGTGCTATCTCTTTTTATTTTCTACATATATTTTACATATTTATAAAAAGAAAAAGCAATACAATTCTACAATTTAAAAATATTTTATGTCCTTGTAGGGAAACAATGAGATTTGGTCAATTTTATTGATTTTTTATTTTTTTTTATAAATTCTTTATTTGGCACTGAGAAAAAAGTGCAATTCAGCTTATAGTGGTTGTAAACCCTTTCATATACCCAGTGAAGTGACTGGCCTCAGGTGATGCACAGAGATAAAACAAATCCTTCTACATAAATTGTACTTGTTTATCTGCAGCCCCTCTCCTCTACAGTTGATTAATGGTGCAAAATCTGGTGCAGCTGTGCATAGAAACCAATCAGCTTCCAGGTTTTATTGTCAAAGCTTAAAGTTATATTAAAAAAAAAAAAAAAAAAAGCATGTTATACTTACCTGCCGATCCTCCTCTTCCCGGGTCCCCAGCCAGTGCTCCTGGCCCCTCCCTTCTGCCAAGTGACCCCAGAGAAAGCAGCTTGCATGGGGGTACCCAAACAGGCTTGCTCCCGAGCCACGGCTCTGCCTGTCTATTCACACACAGAGGCACGGCTCGGCCCTGCCCGTTCTTTCTCCTCATTGGTTGTGATTGATAGCAGTAAGAGCCAATGGCTTGCACTGCTGTCTTAGCCAACAAGGAGGGGGGAGTCCCTGGACAGCCGAGGCTTTCATGCACATCGCTGGAGGAAGATTGGCTCGGATATGTATCAGGGGGGCTGGGGGTTTACCTTCATGCATAGAATGCAGCTTCAGCCTTTACAACTACTTTAAACCACTTATGGACCAGGCCTATTTCTGACACTTGTTGTTTACAAGTTAAAATCAGTATTTTTTGCTAGAAAATTACTTAGAACCCCCAAACAATATATATATATATATATATATATATATATATATATATATGGGCAAAGACTCTGGTGAATAAAATTGCAAAAAAAAATTTGTCACACGGTATTTGCGCAGCAGTTTTTTAAACGCAATTTTTTTGGAAAAAATACATTTCACTGCATTTAAAAATAAATAAATAGTAAAGTTAGCTAATTTTTTTCTATAATGTGAAAAATAAAGTTACCCAACATGTCATGCTTCAAAATTGCTCAAGCTCATGGAATGGTGACAAACATTGGTACTTAAAAATCTCCATAGGCGACATTTTAAAAATTTCTACAGGTTACCAGCTTAGAGTTACAGAGGAGGTCTAAGGCTAGAATTATTGCTCTCACTCTAACAATCCCGGCGATACCTAACATGTGTGGTTGGAACATCGTTTACATATGTGGGCATGACTTGCATATGCGTTCGCTTCTGCACGTGAACTCAGAGGGACAATGCACTTTTATTTATTTATTTTATTTATTTTACCTTTGATCACTTTTATTCCTATTACAAGGAATGTAAACACCCCTTGTAATACAGTAGAAATAAGCAGGACAGGACCTCTTTATTGTGAGTTCACAAAGACCTCACATCTCACATCTACACTAAAAAGCAGAAAAAAAAAGTAAATTTTTTTCATCATGAAAAAAAATGGTCCCTTTTTAAGGCCATTGGGAGGAAGCGACGTATGACGTCGCTCCAGTCCTCCAAGGCCATAGAGTGGAGTGGGGGCAAGCTTGTACTCACTCAACTTTCTGCCTAGATGGGGAGAGGAGTGGATCGTTTTCCTACTACTGACGGCTCCGATAAGCGGGGAAAATGACCGAGAGGCGGCGGGAAGGGGAGGGGCACCTCTCCCGTTGCCCATAAAAGTCATCTTGCAGCGAATCTGCCACTGCAACCACTTTTATGTGAAAGCGAACTGCCCGTCGTTTAAAAAAATACCGGGGTTATGGCAGCTAACGTCAAAGTACCGACGTAAATACACGTGGGCGGTCCGTAAGTGGTTAAAGCTGGAGTAAACTTCCTATAGGTAAGCCTATGATAAGGATATATATGTGCCATATAGATATTCAGTTGTATGTTAACTTCTAGAATGAATAAATACATATATATGTTAATAAACCCCCTGAAGAAGTCACATGGTAGCGTGACGTAACGCGTAGGGCAAACACAGCACCGGAAGTGACGTTACGGGACACTGAGAGAAGTCCCGCTGCATACAAGCGGATTTTAGAGATCTTAACTGTGAGTTGCTACATTTTGTCTTTAAATAAACATTCAATACTAATACACTATGATGGCCCCATTATTTTGAGATACGAGGAGGCATTGGAGTATAAGGAAAAGCGATACCCTGGAAAGGAGGAATTATATTAACATCCCCCATACTTGACTGAGCAGAGGTATAAGATGATCTGGCTTTTCAATATACTAAAAAGCGCATTTCCTGCAACATTAAGGTGAGCAGGTAGCACACCTATCAGTGGTCCTACTTCTTAAGAAACTTAGGCTGGGAGTCATTGAGGGCACTAGACATCTTTTCATGAATTAGCATGAGGGTCATGGGGTCCTTGACTTCTTGTATAGAGATTGAGGATGTCAAGGTCTTACCTTGCCTTCCTATATGCAGCCATCTTGGACATGTGCTGTATTTTATATACTCTGATTGCTCATCACTTCCTGCTGCTTCCATTTAGTGATGAGGTTGCACACAGGATATATATATATATATAGATATATATATATATATCACCTGTTGGCTTGCAGTCCTTTGTTCTTGAGTTTGTGCTTCTAGTTGCATCTCTGCTAGCTATTTTCTGTTTTCTGTGTTCCTCCTTGCATGACCTGGCTTTGGCTGATGACCTTCCTGGCTCTAGATTTCCCTTCTGGCTGATAACCTTCCTGGCTTTTGATTCCCATTGGCTGATGACTTTTATTTGACTACGCTTCTGTCTAATCCCTATCGGCTCATCCGCTCTTGGATCCGAACTCGCTCACCTCATAGTGGGGCAACCCTGAGGACCGTGACCTGGTGCCAACAAGCAGCGAAGTCAATCTCCACCATCAGGAGATCTGGTGAACACTGGTTGGCACTTAGACTCTGCACCTCAGGTTAACCTGCGTCTTCCACCAGGGTGACCCCTTTACATGTTTTTGGCTCAGCTATGGGAGGCCTGATAGGGGACTTCTTCCTGGCCTTGGCTATAGTTTGCTTGGCAGCCAAGAATGGAAGCATGGCTAACCATTGTTTTTGGGCGCAAAGGCCTGGAATAAGACAGTGGAGCAGAGCATATCCTTCCTTGAGAATAATCAAATTAAATAGGGTATGGAGGAGGCAGAAGACCCTGGACCAAAAGGAAAGTGATTTGGGGCATGACCACCATGTATACAAGGCATCATCTTGCTGACTGCAACCTCTGAAATATCTATCAGAGTAGTTTGGGTTTGCTAAGGCTTTTCTGTCTGGAACCCAGTACCATCTAATGAGAAGGTTGTAAGCTGCTTCCTGTATGTTCGTGTTAATGGAACTTTTATACCAGGCTTTGCTCCAGTCCTTCAGTTCATTAGGGTTCCCTAGATCTTGTGTCCACCACATTATGTATGAAAACAACTCTGGAGGGCCTCGATCATTAAAAGAGAAGTATGGGAATATGTTTTTTCTTAATCATACCCACCTAGGTGGATGCAGCATCGGTCCCCTGCCAGCTGTAAGACTGAGAACCGGGCGATCAAACACCGCTGATCGCTCAGTTCTCACAGCTCCCTGAGCAGAGAGCTGCTGAATGTCAGCCACCGGCTTTCTGCTCTGCCCCCCCCCCCTACTGGAACGCAGGGCTATGGAGGGGACGGGAGCAGCCAGCTGGCTGAGGGGCAGAGCCGGGCGCCAGTTCAAGCCAGCTTTTTTATTTAAATCAGCAGAACAACAAATTGAACATAATAAAGCCTTGACATGTTTTCCACCAACAAGGTTCCTCATTAGGTTTGGGTCCTTTGCACACAGGGCTGTCCATCTGCAGTACGTCCCCTTATGGCATTTTAGTGCACTGGGGTTACACTGCGTCTAACCCCACTGCCTGCAGCCTGCTGAAGTCTATGGCTGTGACTGAAGGCTGTACCAAGTGGTACTAATGTTTAGGGTCCCGTGTGTTCAGGGATGAAGGTCCAGTGCCACTCAGTAGAGTGTTCAGGCCCGTCCAGCCGCAGCCTGCCATAGACTTTGCAAGTAGTTGGGCTGGACGCTGTTCTTGTCCCTCCCAGGTGCACTAAACGCAGCGAGTGATGCACTGCAGCTGTGTGCAAGGGGACTTATACGTTTCAAATCATTAACTTATGTTTTTCTTCTTATATATGCAATCTTTGTTTTACAAATAAAAATTTGAGGGGTGAAAGATTCCTAAAGCACTATTGGTTGGCAAAAGACACAGCGCATCAAACAAAACTTGCTTTGCAGCTCTCTTTGCCAGCCTAAAACTTAGTTCTGAGCTGTCTGACAAGGATACCGCTGTAATGATTAATTGAAACCCTTTAGATAAACTAATTTCAGCACAGCTAAAAGCAGCAATAGCTGAAAATGTAAAAAAGGGACTACAGCTCCACCTACTGGCTGAATAGTAACTTCATTTACAATATTGATTCTTCACAAAAAATTACAGTTTTATATCTTTATGTTTGAAGCCTGAAATGTGGCAAAAGGTTGAAAAGGTCAAGGGGGCCGAATACTTCCACAAGGCACTGTAAAAACCACTAAACATTCCCTTTAAATATATTCCAAGCATGGCTGTTCTGAAGCTGCTCTAGCATTGCCTATATCAGTGCAGCCCATGCTCCTCCTCCTGTGACCTTTATGGTTCATTACCCCTATGAGTATTACTTCAGGTTAGTCACTTGTGCTTGGCTGTTTTGCTAAGTGCAGTAGAAAGTCTGTCACTGAGATCTGTTCCTATTCAGATATTCTGCACTATGTTTGGCAAAACAGTAAGTGTACACTGTGGGAGCACCACTTGTAGGCTCCAGTGTACTCTACACATTTCTTCTAGCAGCTGAGAGGCCTTTTTGGGTCCCAATTGGGCTGCATTGATAAGAGGCAGATGTGTGTAGGGCTGGGTGGCCTCAGATAAGAGGTGTGCAACCGCCCTTCCATATCTGTTTTTGGAAAGTAATAATACAACAGCTGTATTGTGTTTGAATTAAATTCATAACTGGCTGCAAAAGTGACATATCTATTATCTCTAGACCCTAAACATTCACTATTCTTTGTTTCCAAGTAAATACTTGTGAATCGCAAGGAATAGCATCACAAATTATATATTTATTGGTTATCTGACGTTCAGGGCTTGTATAAAGTGTATTATAATAGCCCACTGTGATCTATAACATATCCATCCATCCACCCATCCCTTTATTAATCCATCCATCCATCCGTTTTCCCTTCATCACTCCATCCCTCTATCCTTCCATTGCTTTATCCCTTTTTCCATCCATCCCTCCATCCACCAATCTGTCTCTTTATCCTTTCCTCCCTCCATCCCTGTATTCCTCCATTTGTTTATTCCTCTATGCCTCCATCCATCCCTCCATTCATTCATTCATCCCTCTACCCATACCACCATTCATTCATCCATCCCTCCATCCACCAATCTGTCTCTTTATCCCTCTACCCTCCCCATCTCTTTATGCCTCTATGCCTCCATCCATGCCTCCATTCATTCATTCATTCATTCATCCATCCATCAATCTATCTCTTTATCCATCCCTCTATCTCTCTACCCCCCGTCCATTTATCTATCCCTCCTTCTATTTATCCCTCCATTTCCTTATAATTCTATCCCTTTATCCTACCATATCACCATTCATCCATCCATCTCTCCATCCCTCCATCCACCAATCTATCTCTTTATCCCTCTAAACCCCCCCTCCCCCCTCCCCCATCCCTTTATGCCTC
The DNA here is from genome assembly GCF_965119305.1 of Pelophylax lessonae. Classification (NCBI taxonomy): domain Eukaryota; kingdom Metazoa; phylum Chordata; class Amphibia; order Anura; family Ranidae; genus Pelophylax; species Pelophylax lessonae. Next base: position 16,346,925 of record NC_138771.1, on the reverse strand, counting down.
CATCTCCTTTATGCCTCTATGCCTCCATCCATACCTCCATTCATCCATCTATCCATAAATCTATCTATTTATCCATCCCTCTACCCCTCATCAATTTATCCATCCCTCCTTCTCTTTATCCTTCCACCTCCCTATAATTCTACCCCTTTATCCCTCAATCCATACCACCATTCATTCATCCATCCCTCCATCCACCAATCTGTTTCTTTATCCCTCTAACCCCCCCCCCCCAATCCCTTTATCCCTCCATCCCTCTATTCCTCTATCCATACCTCCATTCATCGTCCACCCATCAATTTATCTCTTTATCCATTCCAATATCCCCTATCCCTCTACCCCCCATCCTATATCCATCCCTTCTTCTCTTTATCTCCTCATCTCCCTATAATTCTTTCCCTTTATCCCTCCATCCCTATATTTCTCTATCCCTCCATCCTAATACCTCTTTATCCATCCCTTTATTCCTCTATCCCTCCATCCCTTTATTCCTCCATCCCCCCCCCATCTCTCTATCCTTATATCCCTCCCCCCCCCCCAATCCCTCTATTCTTTTATCCCTTTATCCATTCCTTCATCCCTTTATCCTTCCATCCCTTCATTCCTTTATACTGCATCCCTTTATCCATCCATTTATCCTTTTAGCCTCAATCCCTTTATCTCTCCATCCATCCCCCTATCCCTTTATCCCACCATCCCTTTATCCACCTATCCTTTTATCCCTCCATCCCTTTATTCCTCTATGCTTCCATCCATCTCTCCAGTCATTCATCCATCAATTTATCTATCTCTTTATCCATCTCTCTATCCCCCCATCCCTTTATCCCTCCATTGCTCTACCCCCGCCACCCCATCCATTTATCTATCTCTTCATGCCTTTATCCCTCCATCTCTCTATCATTCTATCCCTTTTTCCCTCATTCCTTTTATTCCTTTATCCATCCATCCCTTTATTCCTCCATCCATTACTTCATCTCGTTATTCATCCATGTGTCCATTCCTTTATCCGTTACTTCATTCTTTTATCCTTCCATCCCTTTAGTCTCCCCCTCTTTTATCTATCCATTTATCCCTTTATTCATCCCTTTATCCTTCATGCCTTTATCCCTCCATCCATCCCTCTATCCCTATTTTCCAGCATCCCTTTATCCATTCATCCATCCTTTAATCCATCCCTTTATCCATCCTTTTATCCATCACTTTATCCATTGATCCCAGTGCTCAATCAAATGGCACACTCTCAGAATCCTGTTGTCTTTATTTATTTGTGAAGTCACTAATAATGTTGGGAAATAGCTTCCTGTGCTCCAATATTTACAATGTCAGACTACAAATCTATTGAACGATTGGTTGTGACTGCTGCCCACTAGTGGAGAAAATAATGTACTGCGAGTAATTGTGCTGATGCTGAAAATCTGGATGTTAAAATGTGTTCTTTACGGAAACAATTCAACATCTTTAGATGATATAGATGGCCGCACCGCAACATCTTCTATAATGGAATTCTGTAGCACAAATATACGGCTATTTAATATGTATAATAATCTATAGAGTATGTAAAGAGGCATTTGAGCAAACATGGGAAATGGCAACCACAGGATGAGCAAATAGTATGAGACCTGAATTATTTTAATTCTGGCTAAACATCTATCATTTATGAACTACTTTACTGTTAAAGTAGACCTATTGGTAAAGTTCACACTTTAAGGGCTCATGCACACTTAAGCCCCAGCCCTATTTTGGACACTTTTTGTTTACAAGATAAAATCTGTATTTTTTCCTAGAAAACTACTTAGAACCCCCAAACATTATATATATATTTTTTTTTTTAGCAAAGACTCTGGAGAATAAAATGTCGGTCATTGCAATATTTTTTGTCACGCGGTATTTGCACAGTGGTCTTTAAAACGCAATTTTTTTGGAAAAATTTTGAAAAATCACATTTCACTGCATTTAAAAAATACTAAACAGTAAAGTTAGCCCATTTTTTTTGTATATTGTGAAAGATGATGTCACGCCGAGTAAATAGATACCCAACATGTTACGGTTTAAAATTGCGCCCCCCGTGGGATGGCGACAAACTACGGTCAATAGAGATCTCAATAGGCGACGCTTTAAATTTTTTTAACGGTTACCAGTTTAGAGTTAGAGTGTAGCTCTTTTTTTTTAATTATTGCTCACGCTCTGGCGATCGCGACGATACCTCACATGTGTGGTTTGAACATCGATTTCATTCGCAGCTCGACTGCCGTATACGTTTTTTTGTGCGCGAGCTAACGGTGACGGGGGCGGCTAAAATTATTTTTTTTTTTTCCTATTTATTTTATTTTTTTTTTAACTTTATTACAGGTTTTTTAAAAAAAAAGATCTGATGACTTTTATTGCCGTCACAAGCAATGTAAACATCCCTTGTGACACCAATATGTAGTGACAGGTACGCTTTATGGAGGGATCGAGGGTCTAAAAGACCCCAAACCCCTCCACTACACTTCCATGTATGCAAAACGCCGAAAACTGCATTTTTGCATACAGCCGTTTTTTAAATTTGCCGCCTTTTGCAGCAGAGTAACCCGGAAGTGACGTCATGGACGCCGCCTCCGGGTTACATCATCGGAGACCCGATCAAAGCCGTTTCCAGCTTTGATCAGGACTCCATCCAGCCAGCAGACGTGCCGGCTGGGTGCTAGGGGCTCCCGGTGGGACGGGAGCCCCGAGCAAAGTCGCGGAAGGCGGCAGGAGGGGGACGTCCCACTCACCCGGGTAACGATCGAGCGACTCCCGAGCCGCATCGGTCATTACCAACAGAAAGCCGACCGTCGGCTGTAAACCACGGTACCGGGATGGTGCCTCTAGCTAGAGGCATCATCCCGGTATACTACCGCAAAGTTTGCCGACGTAGTCCTACGTCACTTTGCGGTTATCATTTTTTTTACATTAGTCTTCATCAATATATGAAGGTTCATAACAGTTCTTCACGTAGTAGGATTGGGGCTGAGTCACTTCTCCAGAGTGAGGAGCCCTATGTACATTAGTGTGTGCAGCCTATTGCATTAGGGCGTGCACCCCAGAGCTCAAATACATATGTTTTGTGTGTATATATATATATATATATATATATATTGTGACAGGAAGTCAGGTAAATCTGGGAATGTAGTCACTGAGAGGAGACACATTCCCACCTGCTTTGAAAGTTCACTGATACTATAGGGTGTTGGCTGCAGAGAGAGCCAGCAGGAAGTTGAAAACCATTCAGCTGTTCAGAATGAGGAGATCAAGGACTCTATAATTTGTCCAGAGAAAATCTATTGAGTGCTGCCTCCTGTCGCTGTGTAGGCTGGGAGAGGAGGACAGACATACGTGTACCTCCCGACGCCGTGTGGGCATGGGAGAAGGACTGCTGCCGCCTGTCGCCGTGTGGGCTGGGAGAGGGGGACAGTCGGATGTGTGCCTCCCGACAAGCTGGTGAGCATGGGAGAAGACCCCCTACAGCGATGTGAAGCTAAGGAGGGTAACCACGAGTGAAGACGTCTCAAAGGTGAGAAGACAAAGTGTTCCATGTGAAGAGTGTGAAGAGTAAAGGGACCTGTTAAATGAACTATGTTCAATGTGAAGAATCTGAAGAGTAAAGGATCCTGTTATAAATGAACATGTGCTGTGTGAAAGAAAACAAAGGGACATGTTCAATGGACAATGTTTGTGCTGTGTGAAAAGCAAACAAATGGACATTTGAGTGTCTGCTGTAGGATCAGCAGTGTCGGCCCAACAGTAGGTTGGAAAGACTTCTTAGGTAGGTTCCAGCGTGAGAAGGTAGCCGCCCACAGAGGCAAGGATTTATTTTGTCTTTTATTTTATTTTGGCTGTTTTGATGCTTGCAATTGTGTTAAGTAAATTGCATGAATAAATCAGTCTTGTTTTCAACCTCTAATCGGCTATCTCTCTGTGAAAACGCACCCCCAAAGGGGTCATCCACGCCTACCACCGAGCTAATCCCTTACATATGGTGGAGGTATGCAGTGGGCATAAGCAGAGATCCCTGCAAGGAAGTGCAAATGTTTGATGAACTTTATCTGGTGCATGAGATTGCACAATCTATGTGTGCAGGAGAGAAGATCCTGACAGAAAAAAAAAAGTGTTTTAAAGAGACAGCGGTCTCAAAATTATTTGATGAACTTTGTTGTGTCTGGTGCAAGTGACTGCACAAACTGTGTGTGCAGGAAAAGCGATCTTGCAAGAGAGAGAGAAAAACTACATGTGTTAAAGAGACAGTGGTCTGAAAAATTTTTTGCTGGACTGTGAAAAATTTGTTTGTGGAGTTATTGAAGATGGGGCGTTCAAAACGCCTGAAGAATGCAAAGATAGATGAAATGAGAGACCGGATTCTATGGATGGAGGGGATGTTGCCGTCTGAACCAGCCCCATCCATGCCTAAAGAGAGTCTACTAAAGAGGAAGGTTGTTGTCCCTAGCAACACTGATGAAACTGCTATGGAGACGCAGTGTGCTCAGATGAAAAGTAAACTCAAAATGGAGGAGATGTTGAAACATCTGATTATATCAAATGCAGCTCAACAGCAAGCAAATGCAGCTCAACAGCAGGCAAATGCGGATTTTCAGCAGAGCTTTGCAGCTCAACAAAAGGCTCATCAAGAGAGCATGGCAGGCTGGAAACAGAGACGCCAGCAGCCAATGGAGGCCATCGGTTTGGAGGAAACCGAGTATGTGTGCAGGGCTGAGTTGGATGCCTTGCAACGGAAAATGGAAGAAAAGGAACAAGCCTTGGAATTGCTTAAAATGGAGCATAGAAACTTGCAGGAAATGAATGAACTACTCAAGTCTCATGTGTTACAGTGGGAAGAATCCACTGCTCTTCTTTTGGTCGAGTTGCAAAAACGCAGAGAGACTATAATGGAGAAAGATACCATCCTCATGGAAAAGGAAAGTGAAATTCAGACTTTGCAGAAGCAAAGTATGGCTGATATGTTGGAGTTGCGTAATCAGCTGGAAAAAAGTCTTCAGTGTTTGGAAGTTACAAAAATAGACCTGCAGGAGTCGCAGGAACAGAATGTCGCTCTGAAAACGACATTGTCTCTCAGCGACAATGAGAAAAGTGAAAGAGAGGCTAAATTACTGAGTACTGTGTATGAGCTCACCACTTTGAGCAATGTGGTAGATGAATTACGTGCAGACTGTGAAAGTTGGAAAGGTGAAGCCCAACGTTTCCAGCAGCAGTTAAAGGAGAAAGAAGCCTGTGTGGCAGAATTACAGTCTCATTCCCAGAAACTAGCCAATGAGGTGAAGGCTCTTATGCAGGGAAAAGGAGATTGTGAACATAAGAGGGAAAAAGTAGAGGCACAGCTTCTGGAATCGCAAGTGAAGGTGTCAGAAGGTGACCGATTGTGTGCTAAGCTGTCAGAGAAGGCAAACCGACTGCAGGTTGAGCTGGACAATGTTACAAATCAGCTTTCTCAAGCAGACAGCAAATCTAGAGAAATTGCGGAAGATTTTTCTATCTTGGAATCGCAGCTGCAAGACACGCAGGAACTCTTACAGGAGGAGAGGTGTCAAAGGCTGAGTTTTAGCACAAAGCTCAAACAAATGGAAGATGAGAAAAATGGCTTCCTGGAACAATTAAAAGAGGAGGCGGAAGCAAAGAAAAACCTATCAGAGCAAGTCGCAACATTGCAAGCTCAGATAGCGGATATGAAAAAACGCATGGAAGAAAGCGTTGGTTCATTACAGTGTGTTGAAGATGTGAAAAAGAAGTTTGATCAGATGCTTGGTGAAGAGAAGCCTGTGTCTGCAAAATATGCTGAAGAACGCGCCCGTGCAGAAACGGAGGTGCGTGATAACGAGAGCAAAGCCCTGTTCTCGGCTCGCTCTTTGGAGGAAGCTCTAGAGTGTAAGGCTGAACTAGAAAGTGTTGACAAACAGCTGCGTACAGAAATGGAAGAATTGGTCAGCTCCAAGGATGATGTTGTGAAAAGAGTTCAGGAGCTAGAAAAGTCTAAGCGAGCCTTAGAACAGCAAGTAGAAGAGATGAAGATTCCGTTGCAGGAACTGGAAGAGGAATTCCAGGCAACAGAGGATCTGTCCCAAAGAGGGGATAGTGTGCCTGATGCAGTTTTTAAAAGGATCAGTGTTTTGGGGTCTGTCCTGAGTGAGCCTCAGAAATGTGATGACATGTGGCTTGAATCACCCCTTTGGAATAAACCGTTCCTTCAAAAACTTCAAGCATTGGAAAATGTATCATTAGAGCTTCAGCAAACAAAGGAGCTGAGTAAGAAATGTGATGATTTCTCAGTTCAGGCTGAAAACCTAGTGGGGAATACTAAGGCTGTTGGTGAAAACGTGAAGCAAATGAATAAGTGCCTTTCAGGGAGTGTTTCCAAAATGGAACTGGTGAAAGACGGGTGGCAGAAGTTTGATCGTGATCTTGAGATGCATTCCATGTGGAATTCAGATAGAGAAAAAGAACTAGGTGACCTTGAGCGGTCAAATAGTTCAGCAGAAAGTGCATTGAAGAAACCTGTAAAAGAATGTGTTGCAGTTCCATGCTTCTTCACTGATGCAGAGAGGAGGTCTATAATGGATACCACCCAGATCGCTGGGTTCAACTGTGTTGTTGCCTTTAACCCCGATGTTGGTGGAAGGAAAGTTGATGATGTTCTGGTTGGCTACTTCTGTGAAGAGTTTGGCAAGAAATATAAACTGAATATCAAATCAAATAGTAGGCCTTTACTGCGACTCGCTCAGGAGGGCGAAAAGTTTAAGAAGTTGATGAGTGCAAATGCTTCAGATCTGCCTATGAATATGAAATGTTTGAATGATATTGATATCTCTGGGAAAAGGAACAGGGGTCACTTTGAAGAAATGTGTGACAGCCTGTTGTCTCAATTGGAAAATCCTCTGCACAGCATCTTAGAGCAAGCAAAGCTCAAGAAGGAAGATCATTCCCTTTTACAACAAAAAGTCAATGATTGTGTACAGATGTATGGAGAGGCAACTCAAGTCACAGAGGGATGTCAAGAGTCCCTACTTGGAACAAAGCTTAGTGAAGCAAAGGTTCTCAAAGTTTTGTGGAAAACATTTATGGATTGCAGAGAGAGGCGTCTTAAGAATGTTGAAGACATTAAGACTAGCCCAATTGAGTTGCCTATGGATCACGGTCCTCCATGGTGGATTGGACAGACGGTTATGAGGGACAAGCTGTCTGACATTTATGAGAAAGCTGTCAATGAAGATGACAGAAACGAGAAGGAGCAAAATGATGCCAAAAATGCAGTTGAAGAATGTGTATATGAGATGAGAGACAAACTGTGTGGCATTTATGAGAAATCTGTCAATGAAGATGACAAAACAGTTTCATCCAGAAGCTTGAGGATAATAGGAGGCTTATCAGTGAGTCAGCAGTGCCTGACACATGCGTGCCTGGAAATATGTGTCCCAACCCTAGGGTTGAAACAAGAGGGGGGGGTATGTGACAGGAAGTCAGGTAAATCTGGGAATGTAGTCACTGAGAGGAGACACATTCCCACCTGCTTTGAAAGTTCACTGATACTATAGGGTGTTGGCTGCAGAGAGAGCCAGCAGGAAGTTGAAAACCATTCAGCTGTTCAGAATGAGGAGATCAAGGACTCTATAATTTGTCCAGAGAAAATCTATTGAGTGCTGCCTCCTGTCGCTGTGTAGGCTGGGAGAGGAGGACAGACATACGTGTACCTCCCGACGCCGTGTGGGCATGGGAGAAGGACTGCTGCCGCCTGTCGCCGTGTGGGCTGGGAGAGGGGGACAGTCGGATGTGTGCCTCCCGACAAGCTGGTGAGCATGGGAGAAGACCCCCTACAGCGATGTGAAGCTAAGGAGGGTAACCACGAGTGAAGACGTCTCAAAGGTGAGAAGACAAAGTGTTCCATGTGAAGAGTGTGAAGAGTAAAGGGACCTGTTAAATGAACTATGTTCAATGTGAAGAATCTGAAGAGTAAAGGATCCTGTTATAAATGAACATGTGCTGTGTGAAAGAAAACAAAGGGACATGTTCAATGGACAATGTTTGTGCTGTGTGAAAAGCAAACAAATGGACATTTGAGTGTCTGCTGTAGGATCAGCAGTGTCGGCCCAACAGTAGGTTGGAAAGACTTCTTAGGTAGGTTCCAGCGTGAGAAGGTAGCCGCCCACAGAGGCAAGGATTTATTTTGTCTTTTATTTTATTTTGGCTGTTTTGATGCTTGCAATTGTGTTAAGTAAATTGCATGAATAAATCAGTCTTGTTTTCAACCTCTAATCGGCTATCTCTCTGTGAAAACGCACCCCCAAAGGGGTCATCCACGCCTACCACCGAGCTAATCCCTTACAATATATATATGTAGTGCAATCCGGAAAGTATTCACAGCGCTTCACTTTTTCCACATTTTGTTATTTTACAGCCAAAATGAATTAAATTCATGATTTTCCTCAAAATTCCGAGGGACGCGGCGCCGTCCCTCGGAAGTTTGGCCCCCTCCTCCTTCCCCCACCACTGGGCCAATCCAAATGCGCAGCACGCTTCACGCATGCACAGTAGGGACCCGCCCGTGAAGCCGCATGGCTTCACTGCCGGGTTCCCTTACCGGCAATGACGGCGGCAGCACCCGGCAGCCGATGTCTATACTGTATGTGTAGCTGCTGACTTTTAATTTTTAGAGGGGGTTGAGTGGGAGGCGGAACTCCGCTTTAATTGGATTAGATATTTGGACCGTAAACCTGGTTTTAAGTGACAAAGCTGGTTTCCGAGATTCAAAGGACTTAAGCTTATTAGCCAATAACGAATCTTATTGGCACTGGCATAAAACTTTTGTTTAGTCCACCGCAAATGGCGCTCCGCCCTGTCCTTCAGGCAAAGGTCCAGGTCACTGTGCAATTTATCAACCAGATCTCTATTACGGGTCGGGGGGTGATGTTTCAATTCAGCCGTGAGTTTCCCTTTATTTTAACCAAAACAATCGACATCATCAAGTCCTAAAGACCCTCCTGAGATCTGTGCATTTCAATAATGCATGGTATAAGCATGGTATAGTTGTGTACTTTTTTCCTTTTTAAGTGCTTTGGTAGCCCACTCCAAATGAATGGGCTGCCTTCATGCATGCACATTAACATGTGCAGTAACCCATGTGCAGACCACAAAAGTCTGAAGGGCCTTAAAGTTTTGTAATGCAATCAAACTAAATCAGAAAAAAAGAGACTGAATTAGGGAAGTCACCCAAACTCCTAACTGATTATAAAGCATTCTGGATAGAAAAAAAAAAATGTGGACAAAACCAAATGCTTCTCCCCCACACATTTTACAGGTACCCTACTTACAATTATGAACTAATCCAATACCTACTCTTGCAACGTGATCCACCGATCCTTCAAGTATCTAGGTGTTTCAATAGACCTATTTCCACACATTGATTGGTTAATTAGTTAAGTTAGTAGAAAAAATGTGTACTGTAATTATATTGTACACAATCGAACCCCCTCTAGGAGCCCCTGATTTTAACTGGTTCTCCCCCAAACAGTGCAGAGGCTAACAATAACACAGGCAACAGTCCATTCAATCTGGCTTCATTAAACATTCTAGGGCAGGGTTTCATGGAAGCCTAGGGTTCCTCCAGAGGTTGCTAGGGGTTCCTTGAGCAATGAGCAATGTCAGATAAGTTCCCACTGATACCATTGATCTTTTTAGCTATCTGTAAGGGGGTAATTCTTCCCAATGACGACGTGTAAGAAGCATTCTTCCTACTGACCATCACATTAATGTATCATGAGTTGTACACGTAATTTCGAATAGGCCTCCCAGCTCTGATATATAGCTGGACCTCAATGAATATTGGCAGACTCCAGCAGTACTGCCTCAAAGGGACAGCAGCCCCTTAGGCTAGGAGCTTCTCCAGCAGGACAAGAACATGGCTGCTCAAGACCCCATACTATTTATGTTCCCCCCAGCCAACCACTGGGCACACCTCCCCAGGGATTAGCTGCAGCACAATAAATATTCAAGCTGCCCATTTGACTCTCCCAGCCCTCTATGTTCTAGAAACTTCCAGAATGCAGGGGGGGAACAACCAAACCCACAGCATGTAAGATCTACAACAGCCCAAAACATACATTGCACAGTTAACTAGTTCAACAGTTCAACCAATAAAAAAACAAACAGAAAACTCTCATATACTCAATCCTATACAAACAGCTGATCCAAAGGAAGGCAAAAAAAAACCCACCCAAATTAATAAACCCAATAAGGATCCAATTTACTCCATGCTACCCTACTTGTGTCCATCAGCTTAGTGAGCACTTTTAAGTTTTTTTCACATGTAAAGCTGCCCATGGTTAGATGCCTGGATAGAACCTAATGGTAGAACGATCTTCCTTCTGAAACATAATACCATAAACCTATCTATGGGCTGTTCATGCATACGTGTTTATGGCTATGAAGAAGGAAAGGAAAATATAAAAAAAAATCTCCATTTCCACTTTTCTTCAGAATAACATTTGCAATTAGACAAAAATTCCAACACATACATTCTCAACAATGGAGGAGGTCTACTGGAACCTATTGAAATGGTGAACTTTGACAAATCGGGTAACAATCTCATGATTTATTTTTATATCCTCATCCTCTCTTGTGGCACTGTAAATAGTAATAAAATTAAGGAGAATAGTGCAGGCAATACAATATAAAAATATTACAGCTACAAGAAATAATTTGAGAATTGGCTCTGTGTGAGACTGGTGTTTGGAGATGAATAAGAAAGCTTATGAAGATTCTACAGATTGTTGTTGGTTAGAGTTTGAATTTTGAACTGAATTCTCTAAGTAAGGCAGCCAGTGGAGGGTCTATAGGAGTAAGTAGAGAGGTAGAGGAGATGGCACAAGTGTGGTTGTTGGTAGACCGCAGAGAAGAGTTATACAAGAGTTAAATTAGGATATGATAAGGGTGTGCATTCATTTATTTGTATTATGCCGAAGGATTTTTTTTTTTAAGATGGAGACAACAAGAGGCGGTCCATGCGTTAGTGTGAGGTTTAAATGGAAAAGCATAATTGCATGGTACCCCTAGACCAGTGGTCTCCAAACTGGGGCCAGATGTGGCTTGCTTTTATCCAGCCCTTGGGGCAATATTTCATCCTCTAACACCAACAATGGGGCATAATTCCCACCACTGACACTAACGAAGGGGCACAATTCCTTCCAATAACACCAATGATGGGGCACAGATCCTGCCAATGCCACCAGTGATGGTGCACAGTTCCTCCCAGTGGCACCAACAATGGGGCACAGTTCCTCCCAATGACACCAACGATGTTGCACAGTTCTTCCCTGTGACACCAATGATGGGGGGTGATTCTTCCCACCCAATGACACCAAGAATGGGGCATAATTCCCACCACTGACACTAACGAAGGGGCACAATTCCTTCCAATAATACCAATGATGGGGCACAGATCCTGCCAATGCCACCAGTGATGGTGCACAGTTCCTCCCAGTGGCACCAACAATGGGGCACAGTTCCTCCCAATGACCCCAACTATGTGGCACAGTTCTTCCCTGTGACACCAATGATGGGGGGTGATTCTTCCCACCCAATGACACCAAGAATGGGGCACAAATCCTCTCACTAACACCAAAGATGGGGCTACTGATGCTAGGACATTTTCTACTTTCAATGGTAGTCTGGTCCCCCTAAAGTCTGAAGAACAGTAAATTGGCAGGTTGTTTAGAAAGTTTGGAGACCCCTGCCCTAGATTATGAACTGGGGAAGCTGGGGTTTTGGGGTTGTTGTCAACACTAATTGTTTTAGCTAGGTGAGTCTTATGTCATATCTATGATACTATAAGAAGCACTTTCAATTTCTACAAGATGCATTCCACTTGTATTTGAGATCATTTTGAGACACTTCCAAGGGTATTCACAGTATATGGACACGTGCACTTGATCTCCTTCAAAGATGCATCAACCTGCTTTTAAATTCCCATTGACCTCTATGAGGAGGGACTGCAATCAAAAGGCATCCCAGAGGCTCTGGGACTTTAATATGAGTTTATACAAAGTAGTGAGAAGTCAAAAACATTTTAAGAGCCCATTGGCTTATGTTAGGCAGCACAGACAAGGCTACCCTCCAGTGGGTACCCCCCCCCCTTTGGCAACAAAAATAATTAGGGGAATGGAGGACATCAGCTATGAGGAAAGACTACAAGCACTGAACTTATTCTCTCTGGAGAAGAGACGATTGAGGGGGGATATGATATCAATGTACAAATACTGTACTGGCGACCCTAGCATAAGGAACAAACTATTCAGAGAAAGGGAATACACTAAGACGCGTGGCCACTCACTAAAACTAGAGGAAAGGCGGTTTAACCTTAAAGTACGTAGGGGGTACGTAGAGCAGTAAGGATGTGGAATTCTCTTCCGCAAACAGTTGTATCAGCAGGGAGCATTGATAGTTTCAAAATACTATTAGATGGGCACCTTAAAGACCACAACATACAGGGGTATACAATGTACGGTTAACAGCAAACACACACACACACACATCATAAGTTGAACTGGATGGGCTGATGTCTTTTTTCAACCTCACTAACTATGTAACTATGTAACCAGGTTACCAAAAAAAATGTGCATACATAGAAAGAGCACCAGACCAAAAGAAAAGTCCAAATGTATTTCTTGGTATTGTGCCAATAGAAAACCAACTTGTTTCGGGGGTCAAAGGAACTCTCCCTATATCAGGGCTTTAGTTAAAAATGAGAACCTTGAATTGACTTAAAATAAGGCTTTCCTGTGTGGAAAGGTTTTCCTGTCTGGAAGAACTACTGGTCAGGGGTATCTACATGAGCAATCAAGATAAGATAAGATAAGACGTTCTTCATTGCTCTTGCAGATACTGCTGGCCAGTAATTCTTCCAACCCAGCAATTCGTTTCCCTCAGAAATTCACACATTTTGAGTCCATTCAAGGTTCCAATTTTTAACTGAAGCCCTGATAAAGTTCCTTTGCCTCTCGAAATGTGTTGACTGTCTTTTAGCACAATACCAAAAAATTCATTTGGACTTTTGGTTTGGTGCTTCTGCCATGTATGCGCATTTTCCTATGGGGAGGGAAGCAGTTCTGAGGCAAAAAAAAGCCCAATAACATAGGTCCCTAGCTATCTATATTTGTAAATATACACTCAAATTTGTAAAGTCTTACACCTAGTGCTAACCATACCATCTGACCATATTTGAACAAATACCAATCCCATATGGCTTTGCCACTTTTTTTAGGTAATCTATAAAAAAAGAGCCTGTCCTACCAACATAAAAACAGGTCGGAGGTATAGTATGTATAAGTTTTGTGTTATCATGCTTTTCCAAGGACCAGTTAGCTATAAAGAAACATTGATTTGGGTATACATAAAAGAACTGTTTAAATATAGAGAAAGAGGATGTTGTTATCATCACTAATCCTTGACTTATTAATGTCTCGTTATAGAATCACCAGATGTGCCTTTCCACTCTACTCAAGTACAGCCCGAAGGCCTTGCAGCGAATACGAAACTTGATCCGAGGTCGGGAGGCTTACATTGTTGGACGAGTCCCACATGTTGATGACTTGGCTGTGGCTGACATGCTTGGTGTCCCTATCCTGGGCACTGAACCTGAGGTGGCACATCTTTATAGCACCAAATCTGGAAGCAAGCGCATCTTCGCAAGTGCTGACATCCCCATTCCACCTGGACAATATGATATTTACACTGAGGAACAGGTCAGAGGCCTTGACAGCCATTTGCTGATACAAATAAATGTACTTACGGTCAATTGCATCTGCTTTCTATAATGGTAAAGTCTAGTACGTGTATGAACATTGAATGTGTTAAGCTAAATAATTAGCACAAATTTTACCTAGTGTTTTTTTCTTGTGTCTTCAATGGCTTGAACGGTGTTGGAGAAGGAAACCAAAGTCAGAGGTTCAGGCTTCTCCCATTTTCCTTATTTTATATGTATGTGTGTGCATTCCAGAGGGGTAACTAGAACCTTCAGGGCCCTGGTGCAAGAAACCATGAAGGGTCCCCCTGACTGCTTCGGTCTCAGGACCCTTTCCATCGGTCCCTGGGCCCTTGCGACTGGTCCTGGGGCCCTTGCCACTGCTTCAGGTTCCCTTCCCACTAGGCCGTATCTATCGGTCCTGGGGCCCTTTCCATCCTTCCTGGGATCCTTTCCTCTGGTACTTGGGCCCAGGTCCTTTCCCAAGTATCCCAGGGCCCTTTACTCTCACCCTGGGGCCCTTTATTATGGTCCCGCAGTGGGACCCTTTCATTTATTCTGCAGCGGGCCCTCTCCTGACGTCTTGAGCCCTCCCCCACAGTGGGGGAACACTAGGGCCTGGACACAAAAGACCTGTGCGACCCTGGTAGTTCCGCCAATGTTGCATTCACAAGATGTTAGTAAATTGTTAGCGCCCCATGCTGTAGAGCAGTATTCTTCAGCGTGTGTTTGTTATACGCACTCCCAGTAGAGAGCTGGATGCTTTTGACCCAGAGCCAATCAGATTATACTAGTTTCATAGTTTAGCAGCTTTATTTCCTTGCAGAACAGTCACAATTTTTTCTGTGAGAGAAATTGCTCTGAATTCTTTTTTTTTTTTTTTGCTCTGGGACCTAATATTATTATGCCATGGCCTTCAGGAACTTAGAGAAGGGGACATTTCTTCCCCATTAGGGCTCTTTCACATGGGCGGTGCGCCCGACGGAGCCCGTTCTGCTCAGCGGGGGATCGATACGCCGATCCCCGCTGAGCAGGCGGATGACAGCTCCGTCTCCGCTCTGTGTGAAGAGACGGAGCTATCAGATCCCCGCTGTCCTCTATGGGGAGATCGGATGAGAACAGACCGCCTGTCCATTCTCATCCGATCCGATCCAATCCGATCCTCCAGACAGATGGAAAATAGGGTTTTCATCCGTCTGTGTTTCACAGACAGGATCAGAATCGGATAGCAACGGGTGTCAGCGGAGATGTCTCCGCTAACACCCACTGCCCCATAGGGCTGCATGGAGGATCTGATCAAGTCCCCATGAAAAACTGACAGGCGGATCGGATCACCCGTGTGAAAGGGGCCTAAAGCTTCAGCTAGTCCTCCTTTGCAAATGTCACTGATATGCCTTATTTAAGATAACTCCTAAAGAATGCACATTCACCCAGGAAACCCCTTGGGGGTTTGATTTATTAAAAATGGAGAGTGCAAAATCTGGTGAGCTGTGCATGGTAGCCAATGAGGTTCTAACTTCAGCTTGTTCAATTAAAGCTTTGACAAAAACGAAATGGAAGCTGCTTTGTTTCTTTGCAGAGTTGCACAAGATTTTAAACCCTCCAGTTTTAGTAAATCAACCCCTATGTGTTCTGAGATTAATAACAATACTTCTCACATTTGTTAGGTTTGGGATTTTCTTTAACTTTTACTATCAAAGATAATGGTAAGCAGGACATATCAAGAGGATGAATCTAACTAATGGGACCACAGACTGCATTAAAAATGTGACAAATGTTTTAATCCCTCTCCACTCTATCTAAAAAAAAAAAAAAGAAAAAGACCAAAAATGTACTGTATTGGAACCACGACCCACGCGGTGCTTGTGGGCTTCTGTCAGAGTACCGCTTCCTTCAGTCCGAACATAGATATCAGATATTCTAGCCGCTCCATACAAAGCTAGCGGATAGCTTAGCTTGTATAAGTTCTGGAACTTATAAATCAGATCACACCGAATATACAGTATACCACACAGGAGGACATTCCCCTCCTGATCAGATTACCCCACCAGATCAGGTACCTGATTACATTATCCTATGCAGATGAAATTGTGTACAGAAATATAATTAACCCAAACAATTTATCTAAGGAACAATCAACGCAAATAGTATTCTACTTTCCCACCAGTAACTAATAGATGACAGTGATTCAATCAACCTGAGCCAATTGACTAGTAGCAGACTGCCATCATCGAGCTAATCAAGTACAATACACATTATTATAAGTGTAAACACATCTCCTTAGTAGACAACAGGTGAGTAAATCAGCACAATCAACAATGTGTGGAAGACTGGTGGTTGAGCTGATCATATTAGCATCTAATATGAGTCTGACTGTGTGAAGCAGTCTCTTATCGGCAATAGGCAGTAAGGCCTTAACTTAAATCCTAGGTCTAGAGTCCCAGAGACTTCATATGTTCCTTGAAATATATATTGAGATATGACAAATATTACTGTCCCATTTTATCCAAACCAATATTATCAGTGTCCATTGAGTCCATCACTTTCTTGGTCACCCTGTGCCCCTAATAAACACAGGGTGACTTACACATAAGAGGGGCCTAGGGGGCTGAGAGAGGGATTTTCCAACCTCTCTAAGATAAGCTGCGATCCACGGGCCCCCCAACCAAAGTGACTCCCGTCACATGTACCTTTAGTTATATTTTGATACTAGTCAGAAACATTAGAAGAGTGACGGCAGAAAAAGACCAAGTAATCCATCAAGTCTGCCCCATCTTTTAACATTTTGAAAAGATCTATAATTGTCCCAAGCATGCTTGCATCCACTTAGGGCAAATTCACACTGTTTGTCAATTAAATCGTAGAGTAGTGACATCTCAAGACGAAGGCCTTCACTACCTCCACACCTGGGGAATCCTACCTGATCCTGAACCACGCAGCTCCCCCAATATGGAAAGATGGTTTCCTCCACCAAATCGCCCTCTGCCACGGCACACCAACCACAAAATGCGCCCACGAGGATCATAACTGGCGGATGTCACAATCTACAATGCCTGCTCCGTTAACAGAATACCTACGGCATTACAAAAACTTTCTACCCCCATTTTGTCTCCCTACGCACACACGTGCTGCATAGGTCACTATACTGTTGATCCATTTCTGCAATTACAGCAATCCACCTCCCTGCACACATGCAGTTTGGGAAATGTAATAGTTCTCGCAGTTCCGTTACTATTGTTTAGGTAACGCACCTCTTCACCCCTTCCTTTTTTTTTTTTTTTTTGTTCCTTTATTTTTTTTTTCCCCTACTCTAAACGAGTACAAAGCAAGACACCGTCAAAATCATGCCAATCAAGCTACTGTCTATCAACACGAAAGGTCTCAATCATCCAGCTAAGCGCGCCTCCCTATGGAAACTAGCACTATCCATGAAAAGCAACATCATATGTGCCCAAGAGACGCACTTCCATGCCAACCATCAACCCTACTGCTCCCACAAACAATTCCCCAACATTTTTACTGCAAGCACAAACGCTAAGAAGAGAGGTGTATTAGTGGTGGTTAAACACTCTATCCCCTTCCAGATGATCTCGCTGACGGCCGAAGAGAACAGCCGATACCTCATACTCGTTTGCAAACTGAACAATTCCATTTATACCATCGCAAATGACTATGCTCCCAACAACCATCAAATCCGCTTCCTCAAAAAGCTGCACAAGAAAATAAATACAGTTCGGCAGGGTCACCTCATCTGGTGCGGGGACTTCAACATTACCCCAAATCCACACCTAGACTCTACAAATCCTTCCACACAAGGAAAGCCAAGCCTGGACCCTCTCCTGAAAGACTTTCGACTATACGACATCTGGCGATGCCAACACGCCGAGGAATGTGACTTTACCTTTTTTTCCACATGCCATAAATCGTAGAGTAGATGGAGCAATTCAGCGTTCCGGACACTCTCCATTGGCGGCTGGCTAGGGGGCATTGTGATGTGCGATTCAGCGAACAGCACCTTCCGTTTTTTGGTTTTGTTTTGTACTAGCTTTATTTGAAGTGTACAAACCGTACACTTTATTCACTGCAATGTCGGGTGGTGCAATGTGCTGCACTGCCTGACATTGTAGTGCGATTTGGGCCGGTGCGCTGCAATAAAATGCATTGCAGTGTAAATGGGACACATAGGAAACAATTGCTTACTGTGTGTCCCTGCAGTTAAAATACACAAAAGGTGCAGCGCCAACTATACATTCAAATCAGTCCTATAAACACATCATATAAAGTCCACCAGTATAAGATGATAAAAGATGGTAAAAGGATCCCCACACAAGCTGACGTGAAAGAGATAAAAGCGCACACGTCACCACCTAGAGGATAGGGGCAAACCTGCTTACCGGATCAAATTGACCCTCAAATTCTAGAGGTCAATAGTTATTTATGTAGAAACAAGGCCAGATAGACCAGCATCTTCTCAGGCATCAACTAGATAGTTGTTCAAAATGACTCTGTTTATGACACATGTATTCTATGATCCTGTAGCTGAAAGTTTCCAACAGTATGTTTGCTAATCAGTGACCTCATTACCTGAAGGGATACAAAGGACACGACAATAGTGCAGTATGTCCAAAAAGCTACACTAGCTAGTTTAATTCTAAATATATTGCACTCACAATCATAAAAACTTAATTGGTTAAATCAGACCAAAATAAAGATGGCCGAGGCAAGCGTGCTTACGTCATTCGGTCCCGTCCCCTTACGCGTTTTGTCATATACCAACGTCTTCTGAGGTATAGTGGCTGGATGCAAGCACGCTGTAAATAGAGTACAAGCCTGAAATGACTGGCTGGAAGCTTTACATAGCAAGCTTGCGCCTCACTATGCATTCCAAAGAGGGGAAGGGAAGCATCCATTGTTCACACAAGCACTTAAAGGGTAACTCCACTTTCATTGGCGAAAAAAGTATCAAACAAAGAAAAAACAATATAGCGCATACAATTGCGACACAAATCATATTGTGATTGAATATTATTAAAAATAACCTTTCCTTTTGAATCTGCAGCTGTTGTAATTTTCTGCAGATGAAATGCAATATGGCTACCTTGAGCTGTTCTGTACACAGAATGTATACTGACCACACCCCCAGAAACATAATTTCCTGCTTGTGTGATTGGCTCACCAATTTTCCCAGAAGTCTGCACTAAGATACAAGTCAGATTTCTGGCATCCCCTGCAACAAAAATGTCATTTTTGGTGAGATCCTCCCAATAGGAACACATCTAAAGGGATGCAGGCCCAGCAGCTTTCCTCATTACTACCCTGCAACTGCCACAGCTGATAGATAATTATGAAACCCCTCCCATTAGACCCACTCAGCACAGAGGCACAGAGAAACAAGCAATGATTTCTTCAGAATACCAAAAGGAAGGAATCTGCAACAAAATGTGTTAAAATCCTTGTAATGTTATAGATCAACCCAGAGGGGAATGTTTTTTTTTCTCAACAAAAGTGGAGTTAAGCTTTAAGATTGTGCGAACAAGAAAAAATATTTAACCCAACCAAATTAGAAAGATAATTAGGGAGCACCCATCAACAACATCCCCAATTTAAAATGTTTCATTCTAGTATAACAACCCAACCCTTACTTTTAAAAGCTAAACACGATGTCACGGATGTGGTAAAACATCGGTTACTGCAGACTTTGGTCTTCAAAGTTGCATGACAAGTCGCTTCCCAATGATAACTGTACATATATTTGCGACTTAAAATGGCAGCGACTTCAAAGTAGTTCATGCACTACTTTGGACCGATTTTCATGCAACTTGAGGACTTTAATGTTAACCCTCAAAAGTTGCATGAAAGTCATACCTAAAATGTTTATACAATGCAACAGTTGTGCAACAGTTTTCCATTATCACTGGTCAAAGCCAAAGTCCTATCCAAGTTGCACCCATCCAAAGTTGTGTCAAAGTTGCTTGCCAAAAGTCGGCGCAACTTTGGAGTCATACAAGTGTGAATGGAGATTTGTATTACTGTTGACTGATTAACTCTGCTTTAAGTCTTTTACAATCATCAACTACCCTTTCGATAAAATAGAACTTTATAAGATTAGTTTTGAACTTTCCTCCTGCTACTTTGAGGTCATGTCCCTGTATACTTGATTTTGGTTTACCACATCCGGTCCGGCCTATAGCAAAATGACGGCTGGGCGGTGATTTAATTGATGTGACTGGACGTCATATGACATCCTTCATAAAATGCCGCTCATGCACGCTGCGCGGCGATCGGTGATACTGTGTGGCGCTCGGACGCACCACATCTCCGATCACAGTAAAGAGCCTATGATGTAGGCTCTTCACCATGTAATCAGCTGTGTCCAATCATAGCTAATCACAGTGTAAATAGGAAGTGCTGGTTATCGGCATTTCTCTACTATCACTGACAGCGTGCGAGTAGAGGAGAGAAGATAAGCGGCTTTACTGACAGGAAGGGGGGGGGGGATCTGTGCTGATAATCAGTGCAAAAGTTATCAGTGCAGCCTCATCAGCGATGCCTGCCAGTGCCCACTAGTGATGCCCACCAGTGCTGCCTTTCAGTGCCCATCAGTGCTGCCTTGCAATGCCTCCTCATCAGTGCTGACTATCAATGCTGTTTATCAGTGCCACCTATCAGTGCACATCATTGCAGCCTATCAATGCCCATAAAGGCTGCCCATCTGTGCCGCCTATCAGTTCTTATCAGTGCCCATCAGTGCTGCATATTAGTGCCGCCTCCCCTGTTGCCTGTCAGTGCAGCCTCATCAGTGCAAATCAGTGAAAAAGATAAATTACCTATTTACAAAATTTGATAACAGAAACAAAGAAAAACTTTTTTTTTTTTCAAAATTTTCGGTCTTTTTTTATTTGTTTAGCAAAAAATAAAAAAACGCAGTGGTGATTGAATTCCACCAAAAGAAAGCTCCTTTCTAAAAGACCCCAAATCCCTCCTCAGCACTGAAAAGCATTCAAAACGCCAAGTTTGGCTGTTTTGAATGCTGTCAGATTTTTTAATTTGGCGCAGAGTACCCGGAAGTGATGTCATGGCATCACTTCCGGGTTCTTTACATGGAGACCGGCGCATGCGCACTTGCAGCAGGGATAGCGGCTTTCACTGGGACACATCTTCATGCTACACCGGGTCTTCTCTTCGGGGGCAGTGGTGCAGGTAGGGAAACCCGAGTGAGCCGTGGAAGGCAGTGGGAGGGGGGGGGGCGTCCCCTCCCGCTCCTTGTCATGACAGCGGAGCGGCTTCTCAGCCGCATCGGTTGTCATTACAAGTCAGCCGACCGTCGGCTATGGACACCGGTAATGGGGAGATGCCTCTAGCTGCAGGCATCACCCCAGGACATGCACTTTCCCTAAATATCGGCAATATCGGTAACCTCAGGGGCTGATTCCAATATATCGGGGAAAGTGCATATTGGCCCCCGATATATCGGTGTTGCCGATAATCGGTCGATCTCTAGTGATTACCATATGCCTCATAGGCTAGTTCCTACAGCTACAGGGCACAGGGGGCATTAATAAATAATAACGTCATTTTTGTAAAATCTTACCTGTAAAATTACTTTCTCTGAGTCCTCCGACAGTCGCCGCTTCCTCTAAGTCATCACTATTGGGTATTGACTTCCGCTCCGTAGGAGTAGCTAGGCATAAGACTTAGTCAAAAAGAACAAAGGCATTTGCATATACACACCCATGGGGGCTGTCCCACTAGGTCAATACCCCCCTGCAGTGACCACTCCCAACTCAGTTTGGTAGCATAGCAGTAGGAATTAAGACAGCAACCCCAAAAGAGGGGCGGGGGCGGCGACTGTCGGAGGACTCAGAGAAAGGAATTTTACAGGTAAGATTTTACAAAAATTCAGTTTTCTCTTACGTCCTCCGACAGTCGCCGCCTCCTCTAAGTCATCACTATTGGGATGTCCCAAAGCAGTGTATACATGAGGGGTGGGAGACGCAACCGTAGAAGAGGCAACGCAGTACCCACATCAGAGAAAGGAACCTTACACGCACCGTAAGAGAACCTTCTGGGCAACAGAAAACAAGGCTCAACAGGAGCAACAGCCAAGGAAAGCAAACACCAACAGCCAGGGACCCATAAAAAAACAAGGGTCCCTCATGGCACTGCCACACTGAGAACCTTGCGGCCAAAGGAGGCATCAGCTGATGCCAGAACATCTACCTTGTAGAATTTGGAAAAAGTGTGCACTGACGACCAAGTCGCAGCCTTGCACACTTGGGCCACGGAGGCCCGATGCCAATAGGCCCAGGATGCACTCAAAGATCTGGTAGAGTGCGCCTTAACAGGGAAGGGTGGAACCCGTTCCTTCAAAGCATAAGCCTGCTCAATGGTCTGTCTGATCCATATGGCAATAGTCGCTGCAGACGCAGCCATGCCCTTCCGAGGTCCCTCAGGAAGGACAAAGAGGAAATCCGTCTTCCGGAAGGATTCCGTAGAATACAGGTAAGCCCCGATCGCCCTTACAACATCCAAGGAATGCAGAGCAACCTCCTTGGGATACTTAAGCTTCGTACAAAGCGAAGGCAAGACAATGTCCTCATTAATATGGAACTCAGAGACCACCTTAGGAAGAAAGGAGGGATGCGGACGCAAGACCACCTTATCCTTGTGAATCACCAAGATAACGCTGCCAGTTCTGACACCCTGCGAGCCGAAGTGATCGCCACCAAAAAGGCAACCTTCTTAGACAGCAGAGGCAACAAAATCTCCCAGATGTGTTCAAAGGGAGCACGCTGTAACACGGACAGAACCAAGTTCAAGTCCCATGGAGGTAAGGGCTCCTTCCTGGGAGGGGCCAAATGTCGCACACCTTGAATGAAGGTGCGAACCAGAGAATGAGACGCCACAGGGCGTTGGAAAAGAATAGCCAGTGCAGACACCTGGCCCTTTATCGTGGCCAACGCCAAGCGCTGGTCCACCCCAGACTGGAGGAAGGCCAACACTCTCAACACCGAGTACGAGCGAGGGGAGAACCCCCTGGACTCATACCAGGCGAAATAAGCCTTCCAGGTACGGTAATAGATTTTACCAGAGGAAGTTTTTCTAGCCTTGATAAGGGTAGGGATGACCTCAGGGGAGAGACCCCTGTCCCTCAGGACTTGGGTCTCAACAGCCAGGCCGTTAAAGCCAGAGATCTTCCTGCAGAGGCAGCCGCCACGGAGGCGCCACTGCCAGGTGAACAACATCGGCGTACCAGGACCGGCGTGGCCAGTCAGGCGCCACCAGAATCACCAGGTGCGGTTCAGAGGCTAACCTGCGGAGGAACCTGGATAGCAACTGAATCGGAGGAAAGGCATACATCAGACGATACTGATGCCAAGGGGCCACCAACGCATCCGAGGCATCCCCCAGAGGATCGCGCGTTCTTGCCACGAACCTTTCCACCTTTTGGTTTAGCCGAGACGCGAACAGATCCACATCCTTGGATCCCCACTTCGCACACAGCATTTGGAAGACCTCCGGGTGCAGGGACCATATCACCATCCGAATTAGAAGAGAGAGACAATCTGGGCCTTTTCCTAGCAGCACGTTCAGCCATCAGCATTTCCATATTGGACACCAAGGTCGCCACTACAGGAGAACTGGGGTCCCCCACCAGACTGCCCCTTTAAAACCGCTGCTGAGTGCGCAGCCCACCGCTACAGATATAGTGACAAAGACCCCCAAACAGGAGAAGAAAAAACTGAGCCAGAAATGACAATACAGAAGGTAATGAGAGAGAGAGCCTGCAGAGCCCACAGAGTGTTACCACCGATGTCGCTGCTTCAGAGGAAAAGCAAGTGCTGACAGAGGAGGCTGAACTATAAGCTGCATGACTCAGGGAAAATGGCTGCCCCATAGGACTGAATGGAAGGCTCCGGCAAAATGGCCGCCGAACATGCGGTCAGAACACGATCGTTCTGGCATCGGAAGGCGCCAAAACAGCATGTATTATTGCCCATAGTGAAGCCAAACATGCTTGCCCATACCTAAAATGGCGCGCGGTTTTACCCCGCTGCGGGCGCCACACACACAGTCTGCACCCCCACAAACACCAAAGTAACACAGGGAAGGGGACCCCCAAAAACACACAGCACCACAGCGCATGTACAAGCGATCCCCGCAGGGACCGCTTCAGGGAGTCACACAGGCACAGACATGGGGACACACAGCAACACAGGACTGCCACCCCAGACAGAGGCCCCACACAGAAGTACTTACCTGTACCAGATGGCTTGGGGAGCCTCTCAGAACGGAAAGCCGCTGTCCTCATCTGACAGGGAATGGCGTTAGCCAGGGACCTTACACTGCAGTAGCGCAGATGTGACCTGTGAGGTAGCCACCTCACGGCTGCATCCCTGCTGCGAGCAGGGATGAGTCGTTCATAATGCCAGGACGAACCGCGGCTGAACACTCGATGGCGGGCTGGGGGTCCATCTGACCCTCTGCCCTGGAGAACCAGGGTGGTCAGTCCAAATACCAGCACAGCATGAATCCATCTTCATCCGAAGAATCGACTAAACTAAAGCTGACAAAATAAACAGCTAGTAAAATAAGAAAAAACTGACATTTTCAAAAGAAAATCAAATAAAAGAGATTAGATAGGCTGAGACTGTAGCCCCAGCACAGGGAAGCCTAACTACTCCTGACGCTAGGCAGAAAGAAACTGAGTTGGGAGTGGTCACTGCAGGGGGGTATTGACCTAGTGGGACAGCCCCCATGGGTGTGTCTATGCAAATGCCTTTGTTCTTTTTGACTAAGTCTTATGCCTAGCTACTCCTACGGAGCGGAAGTCAATACCCAATAGTGATGACTTAGAGGAGGCGGCGACTGTCGGAGGACGTAAGAGAAATAAACTTTTATAGTTTTATACTTTTTCCTTATTTTCTTGCCTTGTGACTCTGTGCAGCCAAGCAGTGCTGGGACAAGGTCATCTAATGCCCAAGGGAACATGTCAAACTGCAGCCTCCCCCCCTCCCTCTTCCCAGATTATGTATGAGCATTATGTGTCAGCAAAAATCCTCCCACAAAAACACTGAGCACTAATCTGCATGCTTACCCCCTGAGCATAAACCCCCCCCTCCTCCCTGTACAAATCCACCCCCCATGCTGAAATCCCCCCCCCCCCCAAATTCCTCCTTACAACACAAATTCCGCTTCCCCTCAATCCCCTTGTTGTACCCCCTCACTTCACATGATACCACAGTGCCCAGGGTAGATGTCCCTTCTGCCCTCCGCTTATCCTGGCCCTGCAACCAAGTGTTGCATAGTCATTTTTTTTTTTAATAGGACGCAGTGGTAGATCTATACATAAAGGAAATATGATAGGATATGATTTTAATTTCCACAAGAGTAATGTGGTTGTAGACAAAGGGTGGGGTTGGTAAAAAAATAGGGTGAAGCTATAATAAATGTAACTTTATATACTGTACATGCCCATTGGTGAGATAATCTTGTAAAGAATTGGCGATATGTGTCACATAATAAAGCCTGATCTCTGCTCTGTCTACAGTTCCTCGGTGCTCTGGGCCAACTCATAGCCGATAACCTGCTGGTGACTCGCTGGTTGTTTAAAGTGGACAATGAATTTGGCAGTAACGGGACTGCGTTCTGTGACATTGGGGTCCACCTGCCATGCTACAGCTGGGCCCTGAGAGAGAGCGAGAAGTACGGCCCCGACACCTGGAAGCAGAAATGGGCACAGGTGAGTCCGCGAGACAGGTAATATCGCACAGGTTCAACACAGATGGGGTTAACAGACCTGCACTGCCTGCAACAGCAGCCTCGAGCTGCAGGATCCTGCGCACCGGCAATGCTTTAATGTCCTGTTATTCCCCGACCTGTTCTGTTCCTTAATGAGGACAATGTAAGAGTATCGTCGGCAGCGGCACAGCCGGTGAACGCTGGCAGGTTATTAAAACATTACAGCATCTTGATGAAAGACTTTCCTGCAGGCTAAGAACGACAGAACAAGACTCCATTCCGCCGCAATGATTAGAAATGAGTGTATGTCTCTGAGCGCTAAATTATGTTAATAGTTACAAATTGAGGTATTTGCATAACAGTTTATGATACATAATGACAAGTTCCCCTTTCTCTGTGTGTGTCACATCACCGAGACCTGTGCCTGCGTTACAAGGATGAAGTAGATTGATGTTTGAGGAACGTGACGCTGTTATCTCAGCCGGGGCTCTGCCGCTCGCTCTAATCTCTCGCTTAAAGAGGACTTTTAGCCAAAAATGCAGGCAGACATACTCTGGGATGAACCCACTATTCATAGAATGGTAGTCCGTCCATTTACAAAGAATTATTGAGACCGCATGGCATTAGGACCTTTCTACCAGATGTCCACAGCATCCACTCAATCCTACATGTGGGTACAGAAAGGGGTACACCTCACAGTTACATAGTTAGTCTGGTTGAAGAAAGACACAAATCCATCTGGTTTAACCAACAGGAAAAATAGAAAACCTCCATATACACAATCCTATACCCACAGTTGATACAGAGGAAGGCAACAAGCCCCTAAAAAGCGTGATCCAATTTGCCTTGGGGGAATAATTCCTTCTTGATGTCCTTAGGGAAATTGGATATTCCCTGGTGTAATTACCTATAAATCTTAATATCCAATTATATTTTATGCATCCAGTTCTTTTTTTTTAAAACAATCTACAGAGCTGTCCGAGAACTAGTTCTTGAAGGCGTCTATCCCACATATTCACAGCTCTTACTGTGAAAAAGCCTTTCTGTATGTGGAGGTTAAATCTCTTTTTCCTCCAGAGGTAAAGATTGTCCCCCTTGTCCTCTGTAATGACATTAAAGTCGATGACTCAGCACCAAGTTCACTATACAGTCCACCTATGTATTTATACATGGTGATCATATCCCCCCTTATGTATTTATACATGGTGATCGTATCCCCCCTTATGTATTTATACATGGTGATCATATCCCCCCCTTATGCTTTTATACATGGTGATCATATCCCCCCTTATGTATTTATACATGGTGATCATATCCCCTCTTATGTATTTATACATGGTGATCGTATCCCCCCTTATGTATTTATACATGGTGATCATATCCCCCCCTTATGCTTTTATACATGGTGATCATATCCCCCTTATGTATTTATAAATGTGATCGTATCCCCCTTATAAATTTATACATGGTGATCGTATTGCCCCCCCCCCTCTGTATTTATACATGGTGATCATACCCCCCCTTATATATTTATACATGGTGATCATATCCCCCCTTATGTATTTATACATGGTGATCATATCCCCCCTTATGTATTTATACATGGTGATCATATCCCCCCTTATGTATTTATACATGGTGATCATACCCCCCCTTATATATTTATACATGGTGATCATATCCCCCCTTATTTATTTATACATGGTGATCATATTCCCTCCCTTATGTATTTATACACAATGATCCTATCCCCCCCTTATGTATGTACATATGATGATCATACCCCCCCTTATGTACTGATACATGGTGATCATATCCCCTCCTCTGTATTTATACATGGTGATCGTATCCCCCCTTATGTATTTATACATGGAGATCATATCCCCCCTTATGTATTTATATATGGTGATCATATCCCCCCTTATGTATTTATACATGGTGATCGTATCCCCCCCTTATGCCATTATACATGGTGATCATATCCCCCCCTTATGTATTTATACATGGTGATCGTATCCCCCCCTTATGTCATTATACATGGTGATCCTATCCCCCCTTATTTATTTATACATGAAGATCATATCCCCCCCCCCTTATGTATTTATACATGGAGATCATATCCCCCTTATGTATATACATGGAGATCATATCCCCCCTTATTTATTTATACATGGAGATCATATCCCCCCCCCTTATGTATTTATACATGGAGATCATATCCCCCTTATATATTTATACATGGAGATCATATCCCCCTTATGTATTTATACATGGAGATCATACCCCCCCCCCCCACTTATGTATATACATGGTTATCATATCCCCCCTTAATCTCCTCTTCTCAGCAGAGAATAAATTCAGTTCCTCTAATCTCACCTCATAGCTGAGCTCCTCCATGCCTCTTATCAGTCTTAAATTGTATGTAAATTTCTCCTATTTGCTCCCATTTGGTCTGTTAGATATCCCATTGATATCTAACAGAACAGATATCTATGTTATATTATATTATGATATATGATGTTTTATTATATCTGTTTGACGAGTCTGAAAAAAGTATCTGATCATCCAGCCAGAAATCTTGCGAGCTATGAATTTTCTATTCTCTCTCTCCCTGGATTTTTATCAGTTAGTATTGATGATCCACGAAAATTGTTGGTGGTCCCCAGGGGTTTTGCCACAAATCAACATTGCGGCAGATGAATACGACCCAATGTTGTTTCCAGTGTTGTTCTCAATGCGCGCTGACAGTCAATACTGTCAGCACGCATTGATGCTCAATGCCTCCTCTGTAGTTCTGGCTCCTGTGAACTCAGAGGGGGGCTGCCGGGAGTAGTGGAGAGTGCGGGAGGTGAAGGAGGGGACTTCCAATGGCAGCGCTGATCACAGACTGTGGGAGGGGCATGGAGCTTGTGCACATGGCTGGATAAGGAGGGGAGATCCAATGATGAGTCTGTGTAAGGCAGCATTGTGATACAGAGGGAGGGGGCGGAGAACTGGAGCATTGTGGGTATAAGGCATGGCAAATTCCTGTTAGTGGTCCACTTTTGTGCAAACCAACCAAAATACACTTATTGAGATATTTTGTATACCAAAAATATGTAGCAGAATACAAATTGGCCTAAAATGATGAAAAAATATGATTTTTAAATTTATTTTATTGGGGAATGCTATATAGCAGAATGTGAACAATATTTGTGTTTTTTCAGAATTGTCGCTCTTTTTTTGTTTATAGCGCAATAAATAAAAATCGCAAAGGTGATCAAATACCACCAAAAGAAAGCTTTATTTGTTGGAAAGAAAGGACGTCAATTTTATTTAGGTACAGTGTCGCACGACCGCGCAATTGTCCGTTAAAGTAACGCAGTGCCGAATCGCAAAATAAGGCCTGGTCATTAAGGGGGTAAACCTTCCAGTCCAGAAGTGGTTAAATAGTGTTTTCAGTGGTGATCAGATACAGATGAATTCTCCTGTAAGTGGGCTCAGATAAGCCGATACCAAATAGATGTACACTGTGATATACTACTTGGAACCGTTTCAGGAGGGCAGGTTGAGCCAGTGTTAGTAAATGTGGCAAGAGCCCTGATGAAGGGGAAATGTGTTTGCCCCCTGAAACATGTTTGATTTTTCCTGCTATGAATCAATTTTAGCAATAAATTACCTTGGACTCTTGAAAATATGTTTGGCGCATTAATTGGACTGTATGTCCAGTATGTGGATTCTCAGCTCTGGGTTCTTTCCTTGTTTAGAAGGGAAGTTCCTATGTCACGGTCAGGTGTCAGGCTCGGAGACCAGTAGCTATAGCAGTAGAGAGAATCCCACCGATCAGCTAGATATGTATACAAGCAGCCCACCCGGTCGGATGACGCAGGCTCACCTGAGGGGCAGGGCTGAGCACTAACCGGTGTTCACCAGAGCTCCTTATGGTGGGGATGGGTTTTGCTGTGTGTTAGTACTAGGTCCCAGTCCTCAGGATTACCCCACCAGGAGGTGAGCAAGCCGGGGTCCAGTAGTAGATATAGCAGGTAGGGAGCAAGCATAAGCATAGTCAGTAAAAGTGCCAAAGGTCAGTAACAAGTAGTTGCAATTTGGGATAAAGCGGAAGTGTAATCGAGGAACAAGCCAAAGGTCTGTAAGGAGTGGTAGTGAAGATAAGGATAGCTGCAGGTACACAAAGCAGAAAGATATCAGCTGAAGAGAGCACAATAATCTGGCAAACAGGAAGTGCAAAGGCATGGCTTACATAGGAATTTCATGGGAGGAGCAAAGAGTTCAAGGTTCACTAGAAACAAGGGACAAAGCAAGGTTGTTGAGATCAGACAGGGAGCTGTCCAGCATCTCAGGTGACTCAGCAAGAAGAGCTACTGCTGGATGCAGCAGAGGTCGCAGGTTAAGATCCTGGCTCTGACACCCAGTTCTGTGTTCTATAATGGTGCTGGTGGCTGAGCCTGATGTGCAGAGGTAGCCTAGCAGGGTCCGGTAAAACAGGAACACGGACAGATCACACTGGTGGTAGACACGGGCTAGCCCGAGGTGCGGTGTCTAAGTGACAGCAGGTCTTCACCAGAGCCTCTGATGGTGAGGATGGATTTTGCAGCGTGCTGAACACCAGGTCGCAGTCCCCAGGGTCGCCCCACCAGGAGGTGAACAAGTCCAGAACCCAAAGCAGATAAGCCGACAAGGATAAGGCAGGGGAGTAGTCAAAAGAATGAGCCAAGGTTAGGGCGGGCAGCAAGCAGACAAAGTAAGAGACAAGCCGGGAGGTCAATCAGGAAGTCAACAGGATACAGCAGGTTCAGGATCCGGAGTACAGGTAAAGCTGCAGACAAGACAGCAAGGAGCAAGTGTGTCAGTCACCTTTATATAGGCCACGTATGGCACCAAATCGTGATGCTATTGCGCACGCGCATGCGCATTGGCAAACGCAAGGTCGCCATTAAACGGGAACAAGTGAATTCACGCATGCGCATTCCCATACGCCCTTGGATGTCACCATGTGTTCTTACAGCGGCACTAGTGTGCCCAGTAACACTTTCAATGACCCTTCGAAAATCTGAAACCAGTGCCCTGTTTGCTCTTGTGTTAGGATTGCGGTAATGGCAGGATTACATAGTTACATAGTTGGTGAAATTGAAAAAAAGACACCAGTCCATCCAGTTCAACCTATGATGTGTGTGTGTTTGCTGTTAACCGTACATTGTATACCCCTGTATGTTGTGGTCTTTAAGCTGCCGATCTAATAGTTTTTTGAAACTATCGATGCTCCCTGCTGACACCACTTCTTGTGGAAGAGAATTCCACATCCTTACCACTCTAACAGTAAAGAACCCTATACACAGTTTAAGGTTAAACCGCTTTTCTTCTAGTGTTAAAGTTAAAATATTGGGAAAAAAAGTGTGAAAAAAGAAAACGAATGCAGACACCATATCTAAGGATCAGTAAACGGCAATACTATCAGTTTTTGTTCTTGGATTTGGTTACGCATTAAGCAAAGCACAGAGTAGAGATTATACACCCGGGTGGAGATACATACAGTCAAACGCCCCAAGGCATAAACGTCATGATTCACTGAACAAAAGAAACGCTGTCAACTCTTGCAGCTTTAACAGGACACTTTTAATTTGAAGATTGAAAACGATTGTCTTCTTAATTATAGACTGTTAAGCATATTGATTGTTTGTCAGTGCGGCCCCTTGTTTTGTTTATAGAAATCCATTAATGGGATTTTTCGTTGATTCTAATTGCTTTTGTAGCACATTTACAAGGCTGGTGCTGAACATATTAACATCAGTTTATGAAAAGTGTGTGTCTTTATAGAAGAGCACACCAACTTATATCTAATTCAATTGACACTAAACAATATCCTTATTCTCCAAAAATCATCAATACATCCTCTACTTAACCATTTCTGGATCGGAAGGATTTTCCCCCTTAACTCCCTTAGCGGTAACCCCGAGCGTGACTCGGGGTGTTTTTTTCATGCTAGGATCGGTATCCCCGAGTCACGCTCGGGGGTAGATGTGCAGAGCCTGCAGCAGGGTTCCTTACCTTCTCCTGGCGATCCAGCGATGATCTCCCATTGCTGTGATCGCCGCCGAGATCCCCGCCGCGCCGTCCGTCGCTCTGATGACTTCCTGGTTCCGTTCCCTGCAGCAGCAATGGTACATGGGAGCGGAACTGGGAGGGAAATTCAAATGTTGCACAAACACAAACACATAAAAAGGAGGCGATACAATGTAATCTGAGAGGATTACACTGTATCACCTTGGTATCAGAAAAATATCAAATATTATAAATTGTAAATTATAAATTATATTATTAATATATATTATATCTATATTATATCTATTATAATATTTATATTTTATAATATATTTATTATTAACCACTTTAATACAGGGCACTTCCCTCCCTTCCCGCCCAGGCCAATTTTCCCCTTTTAGCGCTGTTGCATTTTGAATGACAATTGCGCGGTCATGCAACACTGTACCTACACCAAATTTATGTCATTTTCCCCCCACAAATAGAGCTTTATTTTGGTGGTATTTGATCACCTCTGGGTTTTTTCCTTTTTGCTAAACAAATAAAAAAAGACCGAAAAGTTTGAAAAAAAAAAAAAGTTTTTTTGTTTATGTTATACAATTTTGTAAATAAATAAGTTTTTTCCTGCACTGATGAGCATTGATGAGACTGCACTGAAAGGCACTGATGAGGAGGCACTGATGGGGTGGCACTGATGGGGTGGCACTGATAGGCGGCACTGATAGGCGGCACTGATATGCAGCACTGATAGGCACTGATATGTGGCACTGATAGGTAGCACTGATATGCAGCATTGGTGGGCACTGATAGGCGGCACTGCTGGGCACTGATAGGCGGCATTGATGGGCACTGATAGGTGGCACTGACGGGCACTGATAGGTGGCACTGACGGGCGCTAATGGGCACTGATAGGCGGCACTGGTGGGCACTGATGGGCACTGATGGGCGGCACTGATCGGCACTGATGGGCGGCACTGATGGGCACTGATCGGCACTGATGGGCGGCACTGATGGGCACTAATTGGCACTGATAGGCGGCACCGGTGGGCAATAATGGGCACTGGTGGGCGACACTTAAGGATGGCAATGATGGGCACTTGTGGGCAGCACTGATAGGGAGGGCACTGGTGGGCAGCACTGATGGGGTGGGCAATGGGGGGCTCCCTGAGCCCTGATTGCCATCCCTGGTGGCCATAGTGGGCATCCCTGGGGTCATAGTGGGCATCCCTGGGGTCACAGTGGGCATCCCTGGTGGATCTAGTGGCATCCCCCCCCCGAGGGTCTGCACTGGTAATCAATGATCTGATTACCAGTGCCGACCCCCCCCCTGTCAGGGGAGCCGCCGATCGGCGCTCCCTTACTCGTGCCTGTCAGGCACGAACTAAGGAAAGCCGATCAACGGCTGTTCCTATTTACTATGTGACCAGCCGTGATTGGACACGGCTGATCACATGGTAAAGAGCCTCCGTCAGAGGCTCTTTACCGAGATCAGAGATGCAGGGTGTCAGACTGACACCTCGCATCACCGATCGCCGCTCTGCGCGCCCCCGGGGGGCGCCCAGAGCGGAGTTATCCTGCCGCCGTCATATGACGTCCGGTCAGGATAACTCAACCACATTCCCGCCGTCATTTGCCTATAGGGCGGGCGGGAAGTGGTTAATACAATATTTATATTTTATAATATATATATATTATATATATTATAAATTATAAATATCAAAAAATTGTACCGCTATTGGTACATAATTCCTGACATAATCATACCGCCAGGGAGGTTAATGACCAGGCCATATTTTGCGATACGGCACTGCGTTACTTTAACGGACAATTGCGCAATCGTGCGATGCTGTACCCAAATACAACTGATGTCCTTTTTTCCCACAAACAGAGCTTTCTTTTGGTGGTATTTTATCCCCTGTGCGTTTTTTTTTTTTTTTGCGCTATAAACAAAAAAAGAGCGACAATTCTGAAACAAAAACAACATTTTTCACATTCTGCTATATAACATTCCCCAAAAAAAAATTTAAAAATCAAAATCTTTTAACATTTTAGGCCAATTTGTATTCTGCTACATATTTTTGGTAAAAGAAAATCACAATAAGCATATTTTGATTGGTTTTAAGTTATCGCGTCTACAAACTACGGGAAAGATTTATGTCATTTTTATTGTTTTTTTTTTACTAGTAATGGCAGCGATCTGCGATTTTTTTGCAGGACTTCGACATTGCGGCGGACAGATCGGACCCCTAACTGACATTTTTGACACTTTTGGGGGGACCAGTGACATTACTACAGTAATCAGAGCTACAAATATGCACTGTTACTGTAATAATGACACTGGCAGGGAAGGGGTTAACCCAGTAAGTGATCAAGGGGTTAAATGTGTACCTAGGGGCATGTTTATAACTGTATGGGGGCGGGGCTTGCGAAATGATCATAGAGACCTGTGTTCCTATATAGAAGGATCACAGGAGCTCTGTGATCATTCCAGAGAGAACAGTCGGCTGTGTTTACAACAGCTGACCGTTCTTCTCTCTCAGCGGAGAGCGATCGCGGGTGTCAGGCGGCAATCGGAGCTGCCTGCCCCGCACATCGGAGTCCCCGCTGACGAGTGAGGGCGGCAGCGTGCCGCCGGCGGTGCGCGCTCACCCCCTAGTTGCAGGCGCGCGACCAACGTATACCTACGTTGGTTCGCGTAGAAGGGCCGCCCTGCCGCAGTATAACTGAGGCAGGCGGTCGGGAAGCAGTTAATGACCTTGTAATCTATTTTTTTTTTTTTTATGAAATTGTTTACTGTGTTTATCTGCCTTGTTATGTCCTTTTGTAAGTTTTTGAACCTCTTCTTTTTCCCCCTCTTCCAATTGTTTGGAACGGTCAGGCAGTACACATTTGGTTGCGGTTATGAGCACTGCTCTATATACAATGGGTACGGAAAGTATTCAGACCCCCTTAAATTTTTCACTCTTTGTTATATTGCAGCCATTTGCTAAAATCATTTAAGTTCATTCTTCTTCCTCATGAATGTACACAGAGCACCCCATACTGACAGAAAAACACAGAATTGTTGACATTGTTGCAGATTTATTAAAAAAGAAAAACTGAAATATCACATGGTCCTAAGTATTCAGACCCTTTGCTCAGTATTTAGTAGAAGCCCCCTTTTGATCTAATACAGCCAGGAGTCTTTTTGGGAAAGATGCAACAAGTCTTTCACACCTGGATTTGGGGATCCTCTGCCATTCCTCCTTGCAGATCCTCTCCAGTTCTGTCAGGTTGGATGGTAAACGTTGGTGGACAGCCATTTTTAGGTCTCTCCAGAGATGCTCAATTGGGTTTAAGTCAGGGCTCTGGCTGGGCCATTCAAGAACAGTCACGGAGTTGTTGTGAAGCCACTCCTTCGTTATTTTAGCTGTGTGCTTAGGGTCATTGTCTTGTTGTCTTGTTGGAAGGTAAACCTTCGGCCCAGTCTGGAGAAGGTTTTTGTCCAGGATATCCCTGTACTTGGCCGCATTCATCTTTCCCTTGATTGCAACCAGTCGTCCTGTCCCTGCAGCTGAAAAACACCCCCACAGCATGATGCTGCCACCACCATGCTTCACTGTTGGGACTGTATTGGACAGGTGATGAGCAGTCAGTGGCGTAGCGTGGGTTGTCAGCACCCGGGGCAAGGCAAGTAATTTGCGCCCCCTACACAAACCTACTAGACCACTACACAGACCTACCCCCCCCATACACTGACACCTACACGGACCCCCCTTCACTTACCCCCACTACACTGACACATACACTGACCCCCCATACACTGACCCCTACACTGACTCCCCCTTACATTTCTATACACTGCCCCCCCCATACACTAACACCCCGTACACTGACACCTATACTGACACCCCCTACACTGACCCCCCCCCCATACACTGACAGCTACACTGACACCTATACTGACCCCCTTACATTCCCACATACACTGACCCCCAATACACTGACCCCTACACTGACTCCCCCCTACATTTCCACATACACTGACCCCCTACACTGACCCCTACACTAATAGCTATACTGACCCCCCATACACTGACACCTATACTGACCCACCTATACTGACCCCCTACACTGACCGCCACATACACTGACACCTATACTGGCCCACCTATACTGACCCCCTACACTGACCGCCACATACACTGACACCTATACTGACCCCCCTACACTGATCCCCCCCCCATACACTGACACCTACACTGACCGCCACATACACTGACACCTATACTGACCCCCCTACATTTCCACATACACTGACCCCCCCACACTGATCCCCCCCCCATACACTGACACCTACACTGACACCTATGCTGACCCTCCTACACTGACACACCCTCCTCTACACTGACCCCCCCCCCAATATGCATACAGTTATTCAGTGTTCTTCTTCAGTTCTCACAGACACAGACACTCAGTCAGTCAGACTCAGTCTGTCACTACTACTAGCACTGTACACAGCCAGCCCACTTAGCCCAGTACAACTCCAGTCACAGTCCAGTCAGTCCTGACTCCTGTCCTGTGTCACTCGTGACTCCTACCTTTTTTTTGCAGGTGCACCCGATCACAGCAGGCTATGTCTTCTCCTCCAGGTCCTCCGGCTCCTAGGTTTTCCTCCTGCGTCTGTCACCACTGGCTCTCTCCTCTCTGGCCTGTGTCACCTGCCGCCGCTGCCAGCTTCTTCTTGCTGCTGTGTGCCTGGGCTGGTCTGGTGTGGCTCCCGCGCTCAGCGCTGCGCTGGGCGGCCGCTGCAGTGCATTGTCCCTCCCCCAGATGGTCCCTCGCTCTCCGCACACCTGGCACCACCCCCCCCCCCCTCCACAGTGGGCGGCGATCCGGCGGCTCGGATCAGATTCGCACAGTGCCGCCGCCACAGCCAGCACTGCAGTGAGAGAATGAGTGAGCCAGGCAGGGCAGAGCTGCGAGTGCGAGCGCGCCCCCCCACAGATGTTGCGCCCGGTGCGGCCGGCCCCCCCTGCACCCCCCACGCTACGCCACTGTGAGCAGTGCCTGGTTTTCTCCACACATACCGCTTAGAATTAAGGCCAAAAAGTTCTATTTTGGTCTCATCAGACCAGAGAATCTTATTTCTCACCATCTTGGAGTCCTTCAGGTGTTTTTTAGCAAACTCCATGCAGGCTTTCATGTGTCTTACACTGAGGAGAGCCTTCCGTCGGGCCACTCTGCCATAAAGCCCCGACTGGTGGAGGGCTGCAGTGATGGTTGACTTTCTACAACTTTCTCCCATCTCCTGACTGCATCTCTGGAGCTCAGCCACAGTGATCTTTGGGTTCTTCTTTATCTCTCTCACCAAGGCTCTTCTCCCCCGATAGCTCAGTTTGGCCGGACGGCCAGCTCTAGGAAGGGTTCTGGTTGTCCCAAACGTCTTCCATTTGAGGATTATGGAGGCCACTGTGCTCTTAGGAACCTTAAGTGCAGCAGAAATATTTTTGTAACCTTGGCCATATCTGTGCCTTGCCACAATTCTGTCTCTGAGCTCTTCGGGCAGTTCCTTTGACCTCATGATTCTCATTTGCTCTGACATGCATTGTGATCTGGAAGGTCTTATATAGACAGGTGTGTGGCTTTCCTTATCAAGTCCAATCAGTATAATCAAACACAGCTGGACTCAAATGAAGGTGTAGAACCATCTCAAGGATGATCAGAAGAAATGGAAAGCACCTGAGTTAAATATAGGAGTGTCACAGCAAAGGGTCTGAATACTTAGGACCATGTGATATTTCAGTTTTTCTTTTTTAATAAATCTGCAACAATGTCAACAATTCTGTGTTTTTCTGTCAGTATGGGGTGCTATGTGTACATTCATGAGGAAGAAGAATGAACTTAAATGATTTTAGCAAATGGCTGCAATATAACAAAGAGTGAAAAATTTAAGGGGGTCTGAATACTTTCCGTACCCACTGTACACTACAAATCACATAGCCCATCTCAGGAGCCAGCAAGAGAGAGTGACTACATTCCTACATACTGTGAGATCACTGAGAATGAGCGTAGCCACCCTCCAACAGGAAGTCAGATCACAGCAGCAATAATAAAGGAATTTGGAGATTTGGAGGAGGCTGAAAGCAATAGAAGGGACTTTTCTGAGTTAAAGTCTTACTAAACCCATAGCTCCCAACTGTCCCGGATTTCAGGGGACTGTCCCTCATTCGGAACAAAGTCCCTCTTCCCTCCTAATTTGTCCCTCATTTTGGTCTGATCTGTATAGTTGTATGCAAAATGCACTGTTATCTTTCAAAAAGTGTTTCCCAGTGCTAAACCTTTCCTCCAATTTCTAAATGGCTGCATTTGTAAATTCAAAAAGCCAGTAAAAAAGGAATAGTAATGGTAAAAAAGCACTTGTGGGTTATAATCAAAATGTTTTGTGCAATTCTCCTTTAAGGGGGGGGGGGGAGGGGGTGTGTCCTATGTCTCCCACTCTTGGCTAATACATGTCCCTCATTCCTATCTCAGGAAGTTATATCAGTCTGTATATGCAGTAAAGCATGCTTGTTATATTCACTGTGGAAGAGGTTGATCCTCTGAATTGTGTATAAAGGCTGTTTTGTCCTGTCTTTTCTGATCCTCCCCTTCTTCCACAGTCCCCTATTCATCTCCTGATAAGACAGAGCCTTGGGGGCGCTCTGCACATGCTCAGTTTGATGTGTATTGCTTTTTTTTTTTTTTGGGAGAGCGCATATGATCAGCACAGGGCCAATTAGCACTGTCTAGACAGAAGGTCAGGAGTCCTGCAGCCTCATAAGACAGTCAGAAGAAAATGAGAACTCCTCCTACAAGCTTTAATCAGACACTGATAGAAGTCACAAGACTGCTATATACTGCTGATGAGAAAAGGTATTTAGCAGTTTATATTTACTAAAATGATTGTATTTCCATGTTCTGTGTACTATGGGAGAGCAGATATAGTGACTGCAGGCTCCTGGGGAGACCAGATATAGTGACTGCAGGCTCCTGGGGAGAGCAGATATAGTGAATGCAGGGTCCTGGGGGGACCAGATATAGTGACTGCAGGCTCCTGGGGAGAGCAGATATAGTGAATGCAGGGTCCTGGGGAGACCAGATATAGTGACTGCAGGCTCCTGGGGAGATCAGATATAGTGAATGCAGAGTCCTGGGAAGATCAGATATAGTGAATGCAGGCTCCTAGGGGGAGATCGGATATAGTGAATGCAGAGTCCTGGGAAGATCAGATATAGTGAATGCAGAGTCCTGGGGAGATCAGATATAGTGAATGCAGAGTCCTGGGAAGATCAGATATAGTGAATGCAGGCTCCTAGGGGGAGATCAGATATAGTGAATGCAGAGTCCTGGGGAGATCAGATATAGTGAATGCAGAGTCCTGGGGAGATCAGATATAGTGAATGCAGAGTCCTGGGGAGATCAGATATAGTGACTGCAGGCTCCTGGGGAGACCAGATATAGTGACTGCAGGCTCCTGGGGAGACCAGATATAGTGACTGCAGGCTCCTGGGGAGACCAGATATAGTGAATGCACGCTCCTGGGGAGATCAGATATAGTGAATGCAGGCTCCTAGGGGGAGATCAGATATAGTGAATGCAGGCTCCTAGGGGGAGATCAGATATAGTGAATGCAGAGTCCTGGGAAGATCAGATATAGTGAATGCAGAGTCCTGGGGAGATCAGATATAGTGAATGCAGGCTCCTGGGGAGAGCAGATATAGTGACTACAGGCTCCTGGGGAGACCAGATATAGTGACTGCAGGCTCCTGGGGAGACCAGATATAGTGAATGCAGGCTCCTGGGGAGACCAGATATAGTGACTGTAGGATCCTGGGGAGACCAGATATAGTGAATGCAGGCTCCTGGGGAGAGCAGATATAGTGACTGCAGGCTCCTGGGGAGACCAGATATAGTGACTGCAGGATCCTGGGGAGACCAGATATAGTGAATGCAGGATCCTGGGGAGACCAGATATAGCGAATGCAGGCTCCTGGGGAGACCAGATATAGTGACTGCAGGCTCCTGGGGAGACCAGATATAGTGAATGCAGAGTCCTGGGGAGACCAGATATAGTGAATGCAGAGTCCTGGGGAGACCAGATATAGTGAATGCAGAGTCCTGGGGAAACCAGATATAGTGAATGCAGAGTCCTGGGGAGACCAGATATGGTGAATGCAGGCTCATGGGGAGACCAGATATAGTGAATGCAGGCTCCTGGGGAGACCAGATATAGTGACTGCAGGCTCCTGGGGAGACCAGATATAGTGACTGCAGGCTCCTGGGGAGACCAGATATAGTGAATGCAGGCTCCTGGGGAGATCAGATATAGTGAATGCAGGCTCCTAGGGGGAGATCAGATATAGTGAATGCAGGCTCCTAGGGGGAGATCAGATATAGTGAATGCAGAGTCCTGGGGAGATCAGATATAGTGACTGCAGGCTCCTGGGGAGACCAGATATAGTGACTGCAGGCTCCTGGGGAGACCAGATATAGTGAATGCAGGCTCCTGGGGAGACCAGATATAGTGACTGTAGGATCCTGGGGAGACCAGATATAGTGAATGCAGGCTCCTGGGGAGAGCAGATATAGTGACTGCAGGCTCCTGGGGAGACTAGATATAGTGACTGCAGGATCCTGGGGAGACCAGATATAGTGAATGCAGGATCCTGGGGAGACCAGATATAGCGAATGCAGGCTCCTGGGGAGACCAGATATAGTGACTGCAGGCTCCTGGGGAGACCAGATATAGTGACTGCAGGCTCCTGGGGAGACCAGATATAGTGAATGCAGAGTCCTGGGGAGACCAGATATAGTGAATGCAGAGTCCTGGGGAGACCAGATATAGTGAATGCAGAGTCCTGGGGAAACCAGATATAGTGAATGCAGAGTCCTGGGGAGACCAGATATGGTGAATGCAGGCTCATGGGGAGACCAGATATAGTGAATGCAGGCTCCTGGGGAGACCATATATAGTGACTGCAGGCTCCTGGGGAGACCAGATATAGTGACTGCAGGCTCCTGGGGAGACCAGATATAGTGAATGCAGGCTCCTGGGGAGATCAGATATAGTGAATGCAGGCTCCTAGGGGGAGATCAGATATAGTGAATGCAGGCTCCTAGGGGGAGATCAGATATAGTGAATGCAGAGTCCTGGGGAGATCAGATATAGTGACTGCAGGCTCCTGGGGAGACCAGATATAGTGACTGCAGGCTCCTGGGGAGACCAGATATAGTGAATGCACGCTCCTGGGGAGATCAGATATAGTGAATGCAGGCTCCTAGGGGGAGATCAGATATAGTGAATGCAGGCTCCTAGGGGGAGATCAGATATAGTGAATGCAGAGTCCTGGGAAGATCAGATATAGTGAATGCAGAGTCCTGGGGAGATCAGATATAGTGAATGCAGGCTCCTGGGGAGAGCAG
Source organism: Pelophylax lessonae (assembly GCF_965119305.1). Classification (NCBI taxonomy): domain Eukaryota; kingdom Metazoa; phylum Chordata; class Amphibia; order Anura; family Ranidae; genus Pelophylax; species Pelophylax lessonae. The sequence goes on along the minus strand of NC_138771.1, from coordinate 16,305,941 downwards.
ATATAGTGACTGCAGGCTCCTGGGGAGACCAGATATAGTGACTGCAGGCTCCTGGGGAGACCAGATATAGTGAATGCAGGCTCCTGGGGAGACCAGATATAGTGACTGTAGGATCCTGGGGAGAGCAGATATAGTGACTGCAGGCTCCTGGGGAGAGCAGATATAGTGACTGCAGGCTCCTGGGGAGACCAGATATAGTGACTGCAGGATCCTGGGGAGACCAGATATAGTGAATGCAGGATCCTGGGGAGACCAGATATAGCGAATGCAGGCTCCTGGGGAGACCAGATATAGTGACTGCAGGCTCCTGGGGAGACCAGATATAGTGACTGCAGGCTCCTGGGGAGACCAGATATAGTGAATGCAGAGTCCTGGGGAGACCAGATATAGTGAATGCAGAGTCCTGGGGAGACCAGATATAGTGAATGCAGAGTCCTGGGGAAACCAGATATAGTGAATGCAGAGTCCTGGGGAGACCAGATATGGTGAATGCAGGCTCATGGGGAGACCAGATATAGTGAATGCAGGCTCCTGGGGAGACCAGATATAGTGACTGCAGGCTCCTGGGGAGACCAGATATAGTGACTGCAGGCTCCTGGGGAGACCAGATATAGTGAATGCAGGCTCCTGGGGAGATCAGATATAGTGAATGCAGGCTCCTAGGGGGAGATCAGATATAGTGAATGCAGGCTCCTAGGGGGAGATCAGATATAGTGAATGCAGAGTCCTGGGGAGACCAGATATAGTGACTGCAGGCTCCTGGGGAGACCAGATATAGTGACTGCAGGCTCCTGGGGAGATCAGATATAGTGAATGCAGGCTCCTAGGGGGAGATCAGATATAGTGAATGCAGAGTCCTGGGGAGACCAGATATAGTGACTGCAGGCTCCTGGGGAGACCAGATATAGTGAATGCAGAGTTCCGGGGAGACAAGATATAGTGAATGCAGAGTCCTGGGGAAACCAGATATAGTGAATGCAGGCTCCTGGGGAGACCAGATACAGTGAAGGCAGAGTCCTGAGGAGACCAGATATAGTGCATGCACCCCATAGATGCATTACATCTGAACACCGCAAACCAAAGTTAATTATTTTTTAATATTGAGAGCAAACTCCCCCATTACTTTGTGTCTCCGTGCTTTATTTTGTTGAGAAATCACTTTGAAAACACCCCCCTTTCATTTCTTTCCATGGCCATCTTAAGTAAGGGCAGATGATTCATGTGGCATTTACTTTCTGGAATCTATCTGCCCATAGCTCAGGCATGCAGTCAGAGGGTGTGCTTAGCTGAGAAAACTCTGCCTCCTATAAAGACTCTATGACATCATTTTGGCCTAGGCCAGAAACCAGGAAGTATCTATTTACTAATGCTAGCAGCATAAGGATTAGAAATAGTTCATGTTGATTGAGATTTTATTTCTGCTTTAGGAATACATACATCAGTAGAATTTTGGGTGATGGACAGTACAGTCTCTTGCCTGTTTGTCAGCTTGGAGGGGGGGGGGGGGGGAGAGGACCCTGAACTTCTGGTCTTTAAAGGACAGAGTTAACAGTGGACAGTGCAGTCTCCTGTCAGTCTGTTAGCTTGGAGAAGGGAGGTGGGAAGAGAAGGGGGAGGAGCAGGGGAGTGTCTTGCCATCCTAGGCTATGGGGCTGTGTGTTTCTATTGATGCACACAGTGTAGGGAGACACAACTCTAGTCCCTACATGCAAGAGTGGCTCCATAGGACACTGCAAGTGAAAGGAGCCACCCTGAAAGAGGAAATTTAGGGCAACATTCGTGGCACCAGCTGAAACTGCAACACATGCAAGAATTAATTGATAAAGAAGCATAAAACATAATGTTATATTTTTTTCTCATCTCTGATTGACTCAAAGATGATCACTTCAGTCCCTCCTTATGTTTGGTCCCTCCCCCTCTCCGGTGCCGCCATTTTTAAAAGTACAGTCTGTGCACAAATGACTCTGCCTGGCCTTCAGGACCCAGGAGAGACATGCAACACGCAAATCTGCACACGTGTGGGGGATTTCCCATGCATGCGCACACATGTCAAAATCCAGGGCCAGCATTTATTGGGCATCTTCACGCATGCACAGAAAACCCCGTGTGTGCAGATCTCCGCCAGGTCCCAAAACCCTGCAGCAAATCTGTGAAGGAGTGCAATCCAGCTGTAATAGGCTGCAGGAAGAACAACTTAATTTTCGCCTAGACAAAAAAAAGTCAGAAGCATCTACAGTTTTATTTTTAGAAGGCTTCATTTAGACATGAGCTGCGTTTTTAATATCAAGTCAGTAAAACTCCTGGGATATTGATGTGGCCAGTTAAGTAGCAGGGGGGGTCGTTAATCAGTTTCAGCTGCTTTGGTGTTAATGAAATTAACAACAGGTGCACTAGATGGGCAACAATGAGACGAACTCCAAAACAGGAATGGTTTTACAGGTGGAGGCCAGAGACATTTTTTTCCCTACTCATCTTTTCTGTATGTTTTTCTCTAGTTTTGCGTTTGGCTAGGGTCAGTGTCACTACTGGTAGCATGAGGAGATACCTGGACCCTATAGAGGTTGCACAGACAGTCCAACTCCTCCAGGATGGCCCATCAATACGTCCCATTGCCAGAAGGTTTGCTGTGTCTCCCACCACAGTCTCAGGAGCATGGAGGAGATTCCAGGAGACAGGCAGTTACTCTAGGAGAGCTGGACGGGGCTGTAGAAGGTCCTTAACCCACCAGCAGGACCGGTATCTGCTCCTTTGTGCAAGGAGGAACAGGATGAGCACTGCCAGAGCCCTACAAAATGACCTCCAGCAGGCCACTGGTGTGAATGTCTTTGACCAAACAATCAGAAACAGACTTCATGAGGGTGGCCTGAGGGCCCGACATCCTCTAGTGGGCCCTGTGCTCATTGCCCGGCACTGTGGAGCTTGATTGGCATTTGCCATTGAACACCAGAATTGGCAGCTCCACCACTGGCGCCCTGTGCTTTTCACAGATGAGAGGAGGTTCACCCCAAGCACATGACAGACATGAAAGGGTCTGGAGAAGCCGTGGAGAACATTATGCTGCTGTAACTTCGTTCAGCATGACCGGTTTGGTGGTGGGTCAGTGATGGTCTGGGGAGGAATATCCATGGAGGGACGCATAGACCTCTACAGGCTAGACAATGGCACCCTGACTATCATTAGGTATTGGGATGAAATCCTTGGACCCATTGTCAGACCCTACGCTGGTGCAGTGGGTCCTGGGTTCCTCCTGGTGCAGGACGATGCCCGGCCTCATGTGGCGAGAGTATGCAGCCAGTTCCTGGAGGATGAAGGAATTGATACCATTGATTGGCCCCCAAGTTCGCCTAGCTTAAATCCAATAGAACACCTCTGGGACATTATTTTTTGGTCCATCTGACGCTGCCAGATTTCCACCAGACATTGTCAGGCATGCATACAAGCACGCGGGGGCCATACAAACTACTGAGGACCATTTTGAGTTGCTGCAATGAAATTTCAGCAAAATGGACTAACCTGCTGCATCATTTTTTCACTTTGATTTTCGGGGTGCCTGTGAATTCAGCCCTCTGTAGGGTTATAATTTTCATTTACATTAAACTATGTGGTATCCTTTCCTTCCTAACACATTACCCAGTCCATACCAGTATAGATCCTAACACATTACCCAGTCCATACCAGTATAGATCCTAACACATTACCCAGTCCATACCAGTATAGATCCTAACACATTACCCAGTCCATACCAGTATAGATCCTAACACATTACCCAGTCTGTACCAGTAGAGATATCCAGCATGAGATTTTTCCCCATTGAGACCTGATGTGTTTTCAAAGAGTTCCTTTAATTTTTATGAGCAGTGTGTATATATATTACATAAGATCAATAAAGAAAAGGATTTTTAATACAGAAATGTTGGCTTAGTGAAAAGTCTGTCCATGTACAGTTAAGTATGCACTCAATACTTGGTCGGGGCCAGGGGTGGACTGACAACTCATGGGGCCCCCGGGCAATCAGAGTTCATGGGGCCCCCTGTGTCCACACTCAAGCCACCCAAAGGCCGACCTACAAATTGCAGCTCAGCCACATAGAGTGGGCATTTAAATATCTACCACAGCATAGCCTGCATGGAAGTTCCTGGCTTCTTTCTGTAGTGTGTAGCCTCTCATGGGGCCCCCTACTGACCCTGGGCTCTCGGGCAGTGCCCTAATCCCCGAATGGTCAGTCCGCCCCTGGTCGGGGCTTCTTTTGCATGAATTACTGCATCAATGCATGGCCTGGCATGGAGGCGATCAGCCTGTGGCACTGCTGAGGTGTTATGAAAGCCCAGGTTGCTTTGATAGCGGCCTTCAGCTCGTCTGCATTGTTGGGTCTGGTGTCCCTCATCTTCCTCTTGACAATAACCCACAGATTCTCTATGGGGTTTAAGTCAGTTGAGTTTGCTGGCCAATCAAGCACAGTGATACCATGTACATGTGACCAGGTATTGGTAGTTTTGGCAGTGTTGGCGGTGCCAAGTCCTGCTGGAAAATTAAATCGGTATCTCCATAAAGCTGATCAGCAGAGGGAAGCATGGAGTGCTCTAGAATTTTCTGGTAGAGAGCTGCGCTGACTTTGGACTTGATAAAACACAGAGGACCAACACCAGCAGATGACACGGCTCCCCAAATCATCACCAACTGTGAAACTTTACACTGGACCTCATGCAACTTGGATTCTGGGCCTCTCCACTCTTCCTCCAGACTCTGGGACCTTGATTTCCAAATAAAATGCAACATTTTCCACAGTCAGTGATGATTTGGGGAGCCATGTCATCTGCTGGTGTTGGTCCACTGTGTTTTATCAAGTCCACAGTCAGCACAGCCCTCTAGCAGGAAATTCTAGAACACTTCATGCTTCCCTCTGCTGACCAGCTTTATGGAGATGATGATTTAATTTTCCAGCAGGAAATCTGGAAAAAAAGAATTGTTACTCTATATAAAGATGGCCTATGCTATAAGAAGATTACCAAGACCCTGAAACTGAGCTGCAGCAAGGTGGCCAAGACCTGCCAGTGGTTTAACAGGACAGGTCCCACTCAGAACAGGCCTCGCCATGTTCGACCAAAGAAGTTGAGTGCACGTGGTCAGCGTCATATCCAGAGGTTGTCTTTGGGAAATAGACATATGAGTGCTGCCAGCATTGCTGCAGAGGTTGAAGGGGTGGGGGAGGGGTCAGCCTGTCAGTGCTCAGACCATACGCCACACACTGCATCAAATTGGTCTGCATGGCTGTCCTCCCAGAAGGAAGCCTCTTCTAAAGATGATGCACAAGAAAGCCCGCAAACTGTTTGCTGAAGACAAGCAGACAAAGGACATGGATTACTGGAACCATCTCCTGTGCTCTGATGAGACCAAGATTAAACTTATTTGGTTCAGATGGTACCAAGCGTGTGAGGGGGCAACCAGGAGAGGAGTACAAAGACAAGTGTGTGTTGCCTACAGTAAAGCATGGTGGTGGGAGTGTCATGGTCTGGGGCTGCATGAGTGCTGCCGGCACTGGGGAGCTACAGTTCATTGAGGGAACCATGAATGCCAACATGTACTGTGACATACTGAAGCAGAGCATGATCCCCTCCCTTCAGAGACTGGGCTGCAGGGCAGTATTCTAACATAACGACCCCAAACACACCTCCAAGACAACCACTGCCTTGCTAAAGAAACTGAGAGTAATGGTGATGGACTGGCCAAGCATGTCTCCAGACCTAAACCCTATTAAGCATCTGTGGGGCATCCTCAGATGGAAGGTGGAGGAGCGCAAGGTCTCTAATATCCACCAGCTCTGTGATGTCGTCATGGAGGAGTGGAAGAGGACTCCAGTGGCAACCTGTGAAGCTCTGGTGAATTCCATGCCCAAGAGGATTAAGGCAGTGCTGGAAAAAAATGGTGGCCACACAAAATATTGACACTTTTGGCCCAATTCTGACATTTTCACTTAGAGGTGTACTCACTTTTGTTGCCTGCGGTTTCGACAATAATGGCTGTTTGTTGAGACAGCAAATTTACACTGTTATACAAGCTGTACACTCACTACTTTACATTGTAGCAAAGTGTCATTTCTTCAGTGTTGTCACATGAAAAGATAGAATAAAATATTTACAAAAATGTGAGGGGTGTACTCACTTTTGTGAGATGTATGTGTGTATGTATGTATATATATATATATATATATATATATATATATATATATATATGTGTATGTGTGTGTGTGTATATATATATATATATATGTATATATATATATATGTGTGTATATATACAAAGTGTGTATATATATATATATATTACTGTGTATATATATGTACTGTGTATGTATGTATATATATAGATATAGATATATCTCATAGCTGTTGTTTTTTTTTTTCCATTTTTCATTATTTAGTTACATTTTTTATTATTATATATAATCATTTATATTTATTTGTTTTTAGATACCTGATATATTAGTATTTTTTTTCAAATTTTATGTGTTTTAGCATTCTGTTCTATTAGAATGCACCGCTAATCTGTTTGAGCCGGCAGTGCATCCTACCTTAGCGTTCAGCCTGTCCTCTGTACCCCATCTTTTTTGTCGGGCAGGTGATGAAGGGTTAAGTCATCTCTCTCACTGTAGGGTTTTGGCTGCATTCCCCATATCTAGGGCAGTCATCAGACTCCCGCTGTTCACAGTGTTCTGCTGACAAATGATGAGTGTGAATTCCTTATGGCATCCCCTGTTTATAGTAAAATGAGATCAGACACAGACAGACCCCCCAACTCTCATGCAGTCTAAGAAGGTGACAGGGTGAGGTGCACCATAAAAACCCCTCTATAACCTCCTGGCCTGTCACCCTTTTAGGTGTCCATCTCATTCTTCCATGAAATGGTCCACAATACTAATGGGGAGGTATTAGAACAACAGATCTCATTTATAATGCTTGAGTACTGGGAAATGATCAGCTACACATGGTGTAAGCTTTTCTAATATACAGAACACTGGAAAACTCACTACTGGACTACGGCAGTCTTATCCTCTCATCCTTCTCATTATAAGAATGGTAATATTCGAGTGGGTTCACCATGGTGTTCCAGTTTTCATGTCAAAAACATACAGGTTTTTTTAACCACTTTACCACTAGAGCATTTTGCTGTCTTACGTCTGGGCCACTTTTTGCGATTCGGCACTGTGCGACTTTAACTGACAATTGCGCGGTCATGCGACGCCGTACCCAAACGAAATTTACGTCCTTTTTTTCCCACAAACAGAGCTTTCTTTTGGTGGTATTTGATCATCTGTGCGATTTTTACTTTTTGCGCTATAAACAAAAAAAGAGCGTTTATTTTGAAAAAATAACAATATTTTTAACAATTTTTTATATAAAATTCCCCCCAAAAAAGATATAAAAAACAATTTTTTTTTAAATTTTTGGCCAATTTGTTTTCTGCTACCCATGTTTGGTAAAAAAAATCGCAATAAGCGTATTTTGATTGGTTTGCGCAAAAGTTATTGCGTTTACTAACAAAGGGAGAGATTTCTGTCATTTTTGGTGGGTTTTTTTTTAACGAGTAATGGCGGCGATCTGCGATTTTTTTTGCGGGACTGCGACATTGCGGCGTACAGATCGGACCCTTGACTGACATTTTTGACACTTTTGGGGGTACCAGTGACATTACTGCAGTAATCAGTGCTATAAATATGCACTGTTACTGTAAAAATGACACTGGCAGGGAAGGGGTTAATTTTATTGGAGAGGGAGGGGTTAATGTATGCCTGGTGCTTACTGACGTGTAGGGGGGGAGGCTATGCTGAACACTCCGATCTGTCACTCCCTGTCACTGAGGAGATCCGCCCGCTCTGTTTACACAGGCGGGCGGATCTCCAAACTGGATTCCCCGACGATCGGGGCAGAGCAGCGGCGATCGCCGCCGCTCCTCCCCTGGCCCGACTCCCGCTGTGAATGAAAACAGCGGGAGCGCGCCTCCGGCGGCGCGTGAGCGCCGCCTACAGGGGGAGGAGTCTGGCGACGTAGGTCTACGTCGTCAGACGGGATTGTGCCACTTTGCCGCAGTAGTACTCCGGTACATAGCGGTAAAGTGGTTAAAGCAGTGTTCAACTCAAAAGCAAACATTTATTATATTGCAGCTTATCAATTCTTCGATGTGATGCCTGCATTCGTTTTGTTTTTTAGGCTTCCTTTCTTCTACTTTCATCTGCTGATCTAGCCCAGTGTTTCTCAACCTTTTTTCAGTCGAGGCACCCTTTTAAAAACTGACGATCTCAAAGGAAATCCTTAAAAATTATGCACAGTCTCGAGGCACCCTTTAAAAATGATGGATGGTCTCGAGGCATCCTATTCTGAAATTTAAAAGTTATTCTAATAGTTTTACATAATGCAACAACATTCATATGTCCAAGTAGGACACCCAATATTAGAGGTGATTTTTTCTTCCTCAGTTTTTCTCCATCACTCAATATTATACCAATATTGAAAAAAGGGAGGAGGGATATTCCGGGAAACTATAGACCGATCAGCCTGACATCAATTGTATGTAAATTATTGGAAGGGTTGATAAGGGACTACATCCAAGAATTTGCTATGGACAACAGTATCATCAGCAGTATTCAGCACGGGTTCAGGACGTTCTTGCCAAACCAATCTGCTAACATTTTACAAGGAGTTGAGCTGTGAGCTAGATGGGGGGGGGGGGGGGACCAGTGGATGTGGTGTACCTGGACTTCGCTAAGGCAGTCGACACAGTTCCCCACAAACACTTAATATACAAACTAAGGTCTGCAGGCATTGACCACAAGGTTTCTTGGATAGAAAACTGGTTACATGGGGGTGTCCAAAGGGTGGTGATAAATAACGCAAATTCAGACTGGTCTAGAGTGGTAAGTGGGGTCCCCCAGGGCTCAGTCCTGGGACCAATTTTGTTTAATTTATTAATCAATAACATAGAGGACGGAATCAGTAGCTCAATCTCCGTTTTCATGGATGATACAAAGATATGTAGGGCAATAACTTCTCATCAAGATATAGAAATCTTACAGAATGACCTGAACAAATTAACAGAGTGGGCAACTATGTGGCAAATGAGATTTTTAAGTAGAGAAGTGTAAGGTATTACACTTGGGGGCAAAAAACATAAACGCAAATTATGCTCTGGGGGGGGGGGGATCCAGGATGGAGAAGGATTTGGGGGTTCTAGTAGAGGATAGACTAAGCAACAGCATGCAATGTCAAGCTGCAGCTGTAAAAGCCGGCAGAATATTAGCATGTATAAGGAAGGGGATAAATTCCAGAGATAAATCTATAATCCTTCCACTTTATAAAACTCTGGTCTGGCCACACCTTGGGTATTCTGTCCAGTTCTGGTCGCCAGTCCTCAGAAGGGATGTGCTGGAACCGGAAATAGTCCAAAGAAGGGCAACTTAACTGAATAGGGGATTTGAGGACCTTAATTATGAGGAGCGATTACAAGCGCTTAATTTATTCTCCTTGGAGATGAGACGCCTGAGAGGGGACATGATAGCGATTTACAAATACATCAATGGCGATCCTAGCATAGGTAGAAATTTATTTAGTCCCAAGGAGTGCAAGAAGACACATGGCCACACAATGAGTTTAGAGGAGAGGCGGTTTAACCGTAAGGGGTTCTTTACTGTAAGGTCGGTGAGAATGTGGAACTCTCTTCCACAATTGGTGGTAGCTGCGGGGAGTATGGCTACTTTTAAAAGACTCTTGGACAGACGTACATCTCACAGATCACAACATTCAGGGTATATGAAATGATCAGGCCACTGACACACACACACACACACACCTGTACAGGTTGAACTGGATGGACTGATGTCTTTTTTCAACCCCAACTACTATGTAACAAATGTGCCCCCAATGCTGATGGAGAGGGGCAAGGGGAGGGTCAAATAAGGATGCTGTGCAGGTGACTGACATCCTCCTTTTCAACTGATGTTGCCATTGGTCGTTAGGATGCCGGCAGCTAGAAGGTTGTAATGGTGTACAATGAAAACCTGTGATTTAGTGTAACTAAAAAAGCAGCCTTCATCCACAGGCTGCCTGTATACAAGTTTTGAGCATTTTTTAGGCATTTTGCCAAGGCACCTCTTAAGACGAGGTACCCTGATTGAAAAAGGCTGATCTAGACTGACGGGCGGCACTGATGAGCACTGACGGGCGGCACTGATGGACACTGCAAATAAGAACAAAGAGAAGGGCGCACCAGCCTAGCGCATTATCCTCAGTGGGCTTTTATTGTAAAAATAAAAATGAACTACTCACAAACATACGATAAAATCCAGCATATCAATTCCATAGAACAACGTCCTTATTACAAGTCCATGTCTCGTGAAGACGAAGGGCTAAAGCATTTCGAGGCCATGCCTCTTCCTCAGAGCCTCAATCAGTGCCCATAGTGCTGCCAGTCAGTGCCTAGATGAGCAGGCACTGATGGGCACTGACTGGCAGCACTATGGGCACTGATGGTGGGCCCTGATGGTGGGCACTGTGGGCACTGATTGGCACTTAATTTCTCTTTTGTGTAATCAGGGCACTGATGATCAGTGCCCTGATTATATGTCCTTGTCTCCCCTATGAGGAAGAGCCGCTGATCGGCTCTCCTCGCCACACGCTCTGACACACTCTGACAGTGTGAGGCGAGGAGAGCCGAATAACGGCACTTCCTCATTTACATGTGACCGGCTGTGATTGGACATGGATGATCACATGGGTAAAGAGTCTTGTCATTGTCGTTGCTAGGACACGGCACGGCCACGATCACCGCTCTGCGCGCCCCCATGGGCGCGTGAGAGAGGCAGTTCTTGTGCGCCATCATATGACGGCTCCCCAGAACAATAGATGCACCGCTCCGCCGTCATTTGACGGTGGGCGGGCAGGAACTGGTTAAGCATGCAGTAAGTATCCTATTGGATATAGGTACTGCATGTGCCCAAAGAATGAGGTCAGCTGACTACCTGAATATACGGAATGATCCGGTTATTCCATCACTGGATCTTATCTTCCCTGATGGCACGGCCATATTCCAGAATGACAATGCCAGGATTCATCGGAATGAATCGAAGAGTGGTTCAGGGAGGATGAGACATTATTGTCACACATATATTGGCCACCACAAAGTCCAGAACTTACCCATCATTGAGAATCTTTTTTTTTTTTTTCTTTTTTCTCAAAAAAATGTTTTCATCCTTTTAGACCAACTTGTATTCTGCTACATATTTTTGGTAAAAAAAATCGCAATAAGCGTATTTTGATTGGTTTGCGCATCGCGTCTACAAACTATGGGAAAGATTTATGTCATTTAATTTGCCTGGATGTGCGAGTGAGGTCTATTTTTTCACACAGTCCATTTTGGAATCAAACATCAAATGCTTTATTCAGCTTGTGTGTCTGTCTTTGGGGAACATCTATCCTCCTCTGGACCACATTAGCTCATATCTTCCTAAACCACTGTGGAAAATTCAACAGTATGAGCTTACCAAAAATGTATGCTTCCTCATTTGTCTTTCTATTAGGTACTCCTGAGTGTTAACATTTATGAGGTTCTCATTACCTTTTATAAGAACATTATCATTGAATGGTCAAAGGCTTGTTCTTCATCAATATTGAACTGCTCTTCTCCTATACTTTGCTCCAATGTAAAGTAGTGAGTGTACAGCTTGTATAACAGTGTAAATTTGCTGTCCCCTCAAAATAACTCAACACACAGCCATTAATGTCTAAACCGCTGGCAACAAAAGTGAGTACACCCCCAAGTGAAAATGTCCAAATTGGGCCCAAAGTGTCAATATTTTGTGTGGCCAGAGTCCCTACATTGTTAGCTATTAGGAAGATTTCTCCTTACATTAGTGGTCAGTGGGAAGAATGCTCCTTACATCGGTGGTCAGTGGGAAGAATGTTCCTTACATTAGTGGTCAGTGGAAAGAATGTCCCTTACATTGGTGATCAGTGGGAAGAATGTTCCTTACATTGGTGGTCAGTATGAAGAATGTTCCTTACATTGGTGGTCAGTGGGAAGAATGCTCCTTACATTGGTGGTCAGTGGGAAGAATGTTCCTTACATTGGTGGTCAGTGGGAAGAATGTTCCTTACATTGGTGGTCAGTGGGAAGAATTCTCCTTACATTGGTGATCAGTGGGAAGAACACTTCTTGCATTCGTGGTTATGGGAAGAATGCTCCTTACATTGGTGGTCAGTGGAAAGAATGCTCCTTACATTGGGGGTCAGTGGGAAGAATGTCCCTTACACTGGTGGTCAGTGGGAAGAATGTCCCTTACATTGGGGGTCAGTGGGAAGAATGTCCCTTACACTGGTGGTCAGTGGGAAGAATGTCCCTTACATTGGTGGTCAGTGAGAAGAATGCTCCTTACATTGGTAGTCAGTGGGAAGAATGCCCCTTACATTGGTGATCAGTGGGAAGAATTCTCCTTACATTGGTGATCAGTGGGAAGAACGTTTCTTGCATTCGTGGTTATGGGAAGAATGCTCCTTACATTGGTAATCAGGGGGAAGAATGCTCCTTACATTGGTGGTCAGTGGAAAGAATGCTACTAACATTGGTGGTCAGTGTGAAGGATGTCCCTTACACTGGTGGTCAGTGGGAAGAATGTCCCCTTACATTGGAGGTCAGTGGGAAGAATGCTCCTTGCATTGGGGTCAGTGGGAAGAATGCTCCTTGCATTGGGGTCAGTGGGAAGAATGCTCCTTGCATTGGGGTCAGTGGGAAGAATGCTCCTCACCTTGGTGGTCAGTGGGAAGAATGCTCCTCACCTTGGTGGTCAGTAGGAAGAATGCTCCTTACATTGTTGGCTAGTTGGAAGAATGCTCCTTATATTATTGGCTAGTGGGAAGAATATTTCCCATAAGGTGGTGGCCAAAAACCCACCCTACAAACAGCTAAAAAGATCAGTGGTGTAATGCCGATGGCTCAGCCAAGTGACGTGCGTCTGAAAATCTGCAGGCACCATTAAATAGGAGGTCAATCAGCTTCAGCTCCAAGAACACCTAGAAACTTCATAAGGAACCCTAGTTGAAGATGGTTTGTCTAGAGCATGTTGAACGCAATCATTATATTCTGAATTTCCAACTATTCAAGGATCTACAACCCCCAATATAGCTTGCTGGCCGGCAACTACATTGCATACATTTTTAAATCTTCAATAGTTGGAAGTCTGTAGGTTGCCTCAGCTTGGAAAATATATTTGCAAGATCAAAAGGAATGCTTAGCGCCAGTGATCTATTGAGATGCCAAGCCTGATAATAATATCATGAAAAACGATCTCGCAATAAACAAAGTGAAATAATATCACATGAAGCAATTTAATAAACGGCAATATAATATCATGTAGAGCAGTGTGTTTGCCGGCTCCCCAGGTATCAATCTCACGTTCTGCTCGCTATTGATTTAATTCGCTCGTATCCCTCCGTGTTAATTTTTGATATGCTTACAAAACAACCCTTTGATTTTCTGTCACTCGTTAATTACACCGTTTCACCATTAAATAGGAGGCTTTGTGTAAACTAATTACTAGGTAATCATTGTCGACCACGGACGCGCCGCTTGTACCTTTTTATTCCATCCAACACAAAACGCTTCGCCGTCTGCGCTCAAGCCCCCCTCTCCACTTGCAGTCATTAGCTCCTACTAATTCACAGCGTTACTGCCGAAGAGAGGGGGACTTGTAATTGTGGCCATATCAGTACTGTTAATTACCGAAGTAGAACATTGAAATGATGCCAAGGACCATTGTTAGAAGCAAATAAAAAAAAATAAAAAAAATCACACACGCAAAAAAAAAACAAAAAACAAAACAAAAAGTGTTTGAATGTTATTTTCGCCATCTGGGGAGCCGACGAGGGGAAAACAGCAGTGACAAAATATCATCGCCGCAGCTCCAGGCCTCGTAGGCCAGATGGAGGAAAGAGATTCTACAACATCAATTGGAGGAGAAGGGCCAGATTCCAGCAGCCGAGCTGTGACAAGTGAAGGAGAGGAGCGCAGACAGGCAATGTGTTCTTCTAAGACGACGCTTAACTCTCTTCCTGCCAGACCGCCAAGCATACCGCTGGGGAGGGAAGTACAGTCCTCTACAGTAATGTGACCAGATTTTTAAAATGAAATCCGGGGACATATTTTTTTTTTTTTTATTTGCAAATGGCACAGGACTACATAATACACATAGTGCTGGACACAGGACTACATAATACACAGAGTGCTGGGCACAGGACTACATAATACACAGAGTGCTGGGCACAGGACTACATAATACACAGAGTGCTGGGCACAGGACTACATAATACACAGAGTGCTGGGCACAGGACTACATAATACACAGAGTGCTGGGCACAGGACTACATAATACACAGAGTGCTGGGCACAGGACTACATAATACACAGAGTGCTGGGCACAGGACTACATAATACACAGAATGCTGGACACAGGACTACATAATACACAGAGTATCTTTTCATGTGACAACACTGAAGAAATGACACTTTGCTACAATGTAAAGTAGTGAGTGTACAGCTTGTATAACAGTGTAAATTTGCTGTCCCCTCAAAATAACTCAACACACAGCCATTAACCACTTACCGCATATCAACGTACCGATACATCGGGTAACTTTGCGGGGTTATACCGGGATGATGCCTCTAGCTAGAGGCATCATCCCGGTACCGTGGTTTGAAGCCGACGGTCGGCTTTCCGTCGGTAACGACTGATGCGGCTCGGGAGCCGCTCGATTGTTACCCGGGTGAGCGGGAGGGAACTCCCCCCCCCCCCCTCCCGCCGCCTTCCGTGGCTTTGCTCGGGAGCCCCGAGCACCCAGTCGGCACATCCGCCGGCTGGATGGAGTCCTGATGAATGCTGGAAATGGCATCGATCGGGTCTCCGATGACGTAAACCGGAGGCGGCGTCCATGACGTCACTTCCGGGTTACTGTGCTGCAAAAGGCGGCAGATTTGAAAAACGGTTGTATGCAAAAATGCAGTTTTCGGCGTTTTGCATACAGGGAAGTGTAGTGGAGGGGTCTAGGGTCTTTTAGACCCTTGATCCCTCCATAAAGTGTACCTGTCACTACATATTGGTGTCACAAGGGATGTTTACATTGCTTGTAACAGCAATAAAAGTGATCAGATTTTTTTTTTTTTTTAAAAACCTGTGATAAAGTTAAAAAAAAAGAAAAAATAAATAGGAAAAAAAAAATTTAGCGGCCCCCGTCACCGTTAGCTCACGCACAAAAAAAAAAACGTATACGCAAGTCGAGCCGGGAATGAAATCACTGTTCAAACCACACATGTGAGGTATCGCCGTGATCACCAGAGCGTGGGCAATAATTTTAAAAAAGAGCTACACTCTAACTCTAAACTGGTAACCGTTAAATAAATTTAAAGCGTCGCAGATTGAGATCTCTATTGACCGTAGTTTGTCGCCATCCCACGGGGGGGGGGGGCAGAATTTTAAACCGTAACATGTTGGGTATCTATTTACTCGGCGTGACATGTTCTTTCACAATATACAAAAAATGGGCTAACTTTACTGTTTAGTATTTTTTAAATGCAGTGAAATGTGATTTTTCAATTTTTTTCCCAAAAAATTGCGTTTTAAAGACCGCTGCGCAAATACCGCGTGACAAAAAATTAGCAATGACCGACATTTTATTCTCCAGAGTCTTTTGCTAAAAAAATATATATAATGTTTGGGGGTTCTAAGTAGTTTTCTAGGAAAAAATACTGGTTTTAACTTGTAAACAAAAAGTGTCCGAAATAGGGCTGGGGCTTAAGTGGTTAATGTCTAAACCGCTGGCAACAAAAGTGAGTACACCCCTAAGTGTAAATGTCCAAATTGGGCCCAATTAGCCATTTTCCCTCCCCAGTGTCATGTGACTCATTAGTGTTACAAGGTCTCAGGTGTGAATGGGGGAGCAGGTGTGTTAAATTTGGTGTTATCGCTCTCACTCTCTCATACTGGTCACTGGAAGTTCAACATGGCACCTTGTGGCAAAGAAATCTCTGAGGATCTGAAAAAAGAATTATTGCTCTACATAAAGATGGCCTAGGCTATAAGAAGATTGCCAAGACCCTGAAACTGAGCTGCAGTACGGTGGCCAAGAGCATACAGCAGTTTAACAGGACAGGTTCCACTCAGAATAGGCCTCGCCATGGTCGACCAAAGAAGTTGAGTGCACGTGGTCAGCGTCATATCCAGAGGTTGTCTTTGGGAAATAGATGTATGAGTGCTGCCAGCATTGCTGCAGAGGTTAAAGGGGTGGGGGGTCAGCCTGTCAGTGCTCAGACAATACGCCGCACACTGCATCAAATTGGTCTGCATGGCTGTCATTCCAGAAGAAAGCCTCTTCTAAAGATGATACACAAGAAAGCCCACAAACAGTTTGCTGAAGACAAGCAGACTAAGGACATGGATTACTGGAACCATGTCCTGTGGTCTGATGAGACCAAGATAAACTTATTTGGTTCAGATGGTGTCAAGCGTGTGTGGCGGCAACCAGGTGAGGAGTACAAAGACAAGTGTGTCTTGCCTACAGTCAAGCATGGTGGTGGGAGTGTCATGGTCTGGGGCTGCATGAGTGCTGCCAACACTGAGGAGCTACAGTTCATTGAGGGAACCATGAATGCCAACATGTACTGTGATATACTGAAGCAGAGCATGATCCCCTTCCTTTGCAGACTGGGCTACAGGGCAGTATTCCAACATGATAATGAACCCAAATACACCTCCAAAACAACTGCCTTGCTAAAGAAGCTGAGGGTAAAGGTGATGGACTGGCCAAGCATGTCTCCAGACCTAAACCCTATTGAGCATCTGTGGGGCATCCTCAAACATAAGGTGGAGGAGCGCAAGGTCTCTAACATCCACCAATACAATAATACACATATTCCACCAACTCCAAATCTTTACACCCCCTTACCCCCCAGCTCAAATCCCAGCCCAGTCCTCCCTCCCAGTACAAATCGTGCCCCCCCTCAATCCCGCCCCCCAGCTCAAATCCCAGCCCAATTCCCCTCCTAGCACAAATCTCCCTCACCCCAAAAAAGCACCCGCCTAGCACACATCCTCACATTGTTCTCAAACAAATCTTCTCCCTCAAGTCCCCCCTGCAAGCACAAATCCCCCACCTCCAGTCCCTCCTATTAACCCAAATTCCCCCACCCCCTCCTTGCTCAAAATGCCTACCCCCATCTCCCCTCCGAAACAAAAATCCTCTTTCTTCAATCTATCCCCCTTCTAGAACAAATTTGATTGTCGCCCGAAGTATTGCAGTAAAATAGCGCAAACAGAATTGCGGGACATCTGTCGCCCAAAAGAAGTTCTTATACTTTTTTTGAGCGACACGTGTCCCGCGATTCTGTTTGCGCGATTTTACCGCGATTCTTCGGGCGATAAATGCAGCAAAATCGCGCCTCGTTTGGGGTGCCATTGCAAGGGAATCACACGGGCATCCTGTGACTTGCAATGGTTCGCGGCAATTCTGCCCATGATCCGACGCGCCTATATGTAAATGGAGCCTAAGTGGAACAGTGCATGGAAATTATATCATCAAAAAACATCCATATAATACACAAATCCATCTAAAATGTTAAATTATTAATAAAGTGCAGAAATTCATGTGAAAAAATGTCCAAAAGGACAATTTTAGAGCAAACGTATAGACTAATCCCCTAAATGTCCACAATAATGTCCACATTACAACATCCACTGAAAAAGTGCCTCTTAGTGCAGTTAGGGAACAAAAAGTGCATCCAGAGTGTGCGGGCTCCACCATCACTATGCACTCACCAGAACTATGAGTAGGCTCAGCCTGTTTAAAAAACTTTCAGTCTCACAGAACCTCCGCAATACTCTCCACTCCTCTGTGACAGTCCTGAGTGACTGGATGGCTCATCCTAAATGGGGAATTGCTCACCAAAATGAAGCCTTGTGGTAATATTATAGTCTAGTATTTTATTTATGAGTGTAAAAGCATACAGATATAAAATCCACGTGGAACAAAAAGTAAGCAAAACATCCGAACATACCAAGATGGTCGCTGTCTGGGAATCCAGATGAAGGCAGCGTGGTGTCAGCGTGTAGAGCTCCTCCCTACGTGTTTCATGCACATGCACGTCTTCAGGGGACCGCCTCTTTACATATAGCTTCTAATTTGACAAAAAAGACTGGAAGCTGATTGGTTTCTATGCACAGCTGGACCAGTTTTTGCACTTTCCAGTTTAAATAAATCAGCCCTGTCTCTGCAAAATACTATTGCTAAATAAAAGAAAGCACAGCGCTAAAAACAATTAATAGAAAACAGTACTGAAACAGAAAAAAAGTCCATGTAGTAATATGTGCAAAAAGAAAGTCCTAAGAAGATGATCCACGTGAGTATAGGGAATGCACCACCCAGAAAAAACGTACCAGGTAAGAATAGGGTGACTACAAATCAGTCAACTTCACACCCATAACTGCCAACTGTCCCGTTTTTCCCAGGACAATCCCGGCAATTAGGAGCCTGTCCCATGTGATTTACATTGTCCCTGTTAATCAGGGACAATGTAAATCATTTAAAAAAAAAAAAAAAATTTATTTTTTTTTATTTTGTGCCACACAGTGTCGCTCTCACCCCAGCTAGGTGTTGTAGTTCTGGCAGCAGGTTGTCTCTCTCTCTGTGCCCGCTCACTCTTCCCGTCTGTCGCAAATTTAACGTGTCACCGGAGGCAGGGTGTCAGCATGGTGCACTTTCCAAAATCCGCCAGCAGGGGGAGGCAGAGCACCTTCCGACAAGCTGGAGGCCTCACACTCCATTAATTACTACTATTAATAATGTTTTTTTATAGATATAATTTTTACACCTGTTAATTGATACATATATATAGTTTTCTAGCTCTAGATAAATGTGTGTACATATCCGTGTGTGTGTATGTGTGTGTATATATATATTGCTAAAAAAAAAATGAAAACAGACCTCAATCCTCAATGGGAAAAATCTCATGCTGGATATCTATACTGGTATGGACTTGGTATGTGTTAGGATAATATGGACTGGGTAATGTGTTAGGATCTATACTGGTATGGACTGGGTAATGTGTTAGGATCTATACTGGTATGGACTGGGTAATGTGTTAGGATGATATGGACTGGGTAATGTGTTAGGATCTATACTGGTATGGACTGGGTAATGTGTTAGGATCTATACTGGTATGGACTGGGTAATGTGTTAGGATCTATACTGGTATGGACTGGGTAATGTGTTAGGATCTATACTGGTATGAACTGGGTATTGTGTTAGGATCTATACTGGTATGGACTGGGTAATGTGTAGGATGGTATGGACTGGGTAATGTGTTAGGATCTATACTGGTATGGACTGGGTAATGTGTTAGGATCTATACTGGTATGGACTGGGTATTGTGTTAGGATCTATACTGGTATGGACTGGGTAATGTGTAGGATGGTATGGACTGGGTAATGTGTTAGGATCTATACTGGTATGGACTGGGTAATGTGTTAGGATCTATACTGGTATGGACTGGGTAATGTGTAGGATGGTATGGACTGGGTAATGTGTTAGAATCTATACTGGTATGGACTGGGTAATGTGTTAGGATCTATACTGGTATGGACTGGGTAATGTGTAGGAGTGTAGGATGGTATGGACTGGGTAATGTGTTAGGATCTATACTGGTATGGATTGGGTAATGTGTGAGGATGGTATGGACTGGGTAATGTGTTAGGATCTATACTGGTATGGACTGGGTAATGTGTTAGGATCTATACTGGTATGGACTGGGTATTGTGTTAGGATCTATACTGGTATGGACTGGGTAATGTGTAGGATGGTATGGACTGGGTAATGTGTTAGGATCTATACTGGTATGGACTGGGTAATGTGTTAGGATCTATACTGGTATGGACTGGGTAATGTGTAGGAGTGTAGGATGGTATGGACTGGGTAATGTGTTAGGATCTATACTGGTATGGACTGGGTAATGTGTTAGGATCTATACTGGTATGGATTGGGTAATGTGTGAGGATGGTATGGACTGGGTAATGTGTTAGGATCTATACTGGTATGGACTGGGTATTGTGTTAGGAAAGAAAGGATGCCACATTGTTTTATGTAAATGAAAAGGATCACCCTACAGAGGGCTGAATTCAAAGACAGGTGAATAAAGTGTGAAATGTGCTCAGGTGTGACCATAGAAAAAATGTAATATGGAAATATAAATAAAGTGCAAGGTGTAAATAAGTACAATAAAACCTAATTATAGCAGATAGTATAATCATACTTATTTACACCTTGCACTTTATTTATATTTCCATATTACATTTTTTGTATGGTCACATCTGAGCACATTTCACACTTTAGAATTGCAGGGAATTGTGATGAGAATTTTAAACTTTAGGCAGAAGTAGTGCAGCTGAATGGGAGAATTATTCCAACTCTGCTACTTTGGCCTCAAGTTTTCAATTCCCTTTTCAATTTCCTGTAATTCTCTCTTTATGAAGTAGACCCTATAATCTGATAAGTAGGCGGAGATTAATTATGTGGAGTGGGCGGAGCTTCAGAGAAGTGGGTGTGGTAAGTAATTAATAGCTGCGCTGCAAAGTGTCCCTGGAAATTTTTTTCAAATGTTGGCAACTATGCATACCCTAGGTGAGTAATAAATCTGCTTACCAGAACCAGTAGACCACTATGTTATAAGCAGTGTTGCTCATCTTACTTTAAAAAAGTAATTAGTTACAGTTACAAATTACTTCTCCCAAAAAGTAATTGAGTTACTGACTCAGTTACCACATTGAAAAAGTAATTAGTTACTCAGAAAAGTAACTGCGACTTTTTTTACTATTCTATAACGCAATTACATTCTATAAGATCCTTAATAGTGGTGGCGGTGTGGCACACTGTGGGGGTCTGTGTCCTCCTGACTGTGTGAGTAACTGTATTTTGTTTTGTTTTTTGGTACCTGCTGCCTGAAATGGTGGTAGCAGTGTGGTGGTGGTGTGGCACACTGGTGGTAGTGTGGCACACTGGTGGTGGTGGCGGTGTGGCACACTGGTGGTGGTGGCGGTGTGGCACACTGGTACTGGGACACTAGAGCAGGGTCCCCATAGATCCCACTTTAGAGCAGGCCAGGGTCATCATCAATCCCCCTTTAGAGCAGGGTCCCCATAGATCCCCCTTTAGAACAGGCCAGGGTCCCCATAGATCCCCCTTTAGAGCAGGGTTCCCAAAGATCCCCTTTAGAGCAGGCCATGCTCCCCATAGATCCCCCTGTAGGGAGGGGTCCCCATAGATCCCCATTTAGAGCAGGGTCCCCATAGATCTATGGGGACCCTGCTCTAAAGGGGGATTTATGAGGACTCTTTTCTAAGGGTGGATCTATGGGGACCCTTCTCTAAAGGGGGATCTATGGGGACCCTGCTCTAAAGGGGGATTTATGAGGACCCTGCTCTCAAGGGGGATCTATCAGGAACCCTTTCTAAGGGGTTCCTGATAGATCTCGCTGGTACAGTGCCTGTGGCTGGCTGGTACAGGGCCTGTGGATGTGGGTGGCTGGCTGGCTGGCACCGGGCTGCTGTGGGTGGGTGTATGGCTGTGATACACTCCTGCGAGACTAGTCCCGACTCCATATGAGGCTGTCCAAGGCGAGGGAGGCGGCCTAAGAAGGCAGAATGACATCACAAAAATATCAGCAATATCGGCCAGTTCCGGGGCCAATACCGATATATCAGGGAAAGTGCATATTGGCCCCCGATATATCGGCCTTGCCCTACTTAAAAACATCCAACAATAGAAAGCATCCATGACTAAAAATATGCAAGTGAAGTCCGCAGCGTTCTTATGAGGCTTTCCTCCATGCTCCGGCTCAAAACCGTAGCCCACCAATCAGAGAGTGATAGCGTTGTGACGTCACCGTCGAAAGCCCCACCCAACAGCGGAAGCTCTGCAGTGGACACGGTCGACAACGGCTGTGAAATAAGTGGGAAGTGATGTCACCCATAGACTTACTATGGGGCTTCTGTTGTCAGTCGTCTCCCCTGCAGAGCTTCCGCCGCTGTAGATTGGGTGAGATCAGCTTAAAAAAAGGTATGTATACTGATTTCTTCTTTACAGGGCTAGATAGGTTAGTGTTAGATCGTAGCGATCTATAGATGCAGGGATTTTAGTGTTAGGGCGGAATTATCCTTTCATGCCTGCTTAGGCAGGGGGTATACAGTTCCAAGTAGGGTGGTGCCCTGGTTGGTCTTGATCCTTCCCTTCCTATACCCTGTACCACGCCCCTTCTTTCTTGTTTCCTTTTATATATGTTTTCCTTTTCCTTTTATTATCCTTTTTTCTTGTACGCCCTGTAGTTGGGCCTGGATTGCTTATAGAGAACAATTTGTAAGATATCTTTCAAGACAACATGTAATCTGTATGGCCAAACATTGGTCAGACTCTACGAGACAGGGTTGTTGTAGATGGTGTTCCTTGTTTAATATGGAAGTCATTGTATGGTGTGACAGGAAGTCAGATAAATCTGTCGGTGTTGTCACAGACGGGAGATACATTTCTGCCTTGTTTAGACAATTCACCAATTACTATCAGGTGTCGGCTGCGGAGGTAGCCAGAAAGGTTTAAGGACGTTGGAAAGCTTCAGCTATTCAGAATGAGGAAATTAAGGCCTCTATAAGTTTTCTAGAGGATGACTACTGATTGCTGCATCCTGAGGCTTTTTGCGTTAAGGAGAGCAGTGAGCTGAGAAAGACTTCTGAAGGTGAGTTGGTGTTGACTTTTTCTGTGTGAAAAGAAAACAAATAGACTATTGGTTTTCTGCTGTATGACCAGCAGTGTCTGCCCAGCAGTAGGTTGGGACAGACTCCATAGGTAGGTTCCTGTGTTGTGAAGGTAGACGCCCCAAGTGGCCAGGGTTTATTTTATGTTTGTTTGATTTATGCTGTTTGGATGCTTGCACTTGTTTCCAGCAAATTGGAAGAATAAACCATAGACCGTTGTTTTCAACCACTCCTCAGCTGTCTCTCTGTGTAGCGAACCCACACCAAGGGGTCACCCACACCCGCTACCGAGCCAACCCCTTACAATGGGTATACTTTATCATTTCTGCCCCTAGGTTGGATTCAAACATTTTGTAGCACCCTCCTAGTTAGGTGTTAGCTAGGTTAGGTAAATTTAGTTTCTTAGCTGCTCTGTATTTAGTGGAGCAGCATGTGATTGCTGTGGTCTGCTCTGAGTTTCACTGGCTGTGAGTTTGGCTACTTCCCCTGCCTTCTGGATGGTTCTGGAAAATAATGGGCTGGATAAAACAAATAAGCAGCTGACTAATTATGTTGTCTTAGCCAATCCTTGGGGGAGGATTGCCCAGATGGTGGCTGGGAGTGTGCATAAATAGCTTGAGGCCTGGAGCAGAGGGGTTCTTGTCCAGGAGGAGGAGATCCCAGCCTGAAGGGCAGTCTAGCTGCATTTCTGATTTGCTCGTCGAGGTACCAGCTGAATTAGATGGGGGGGGGGGGGCTATTCTACTAAAATTTAATGGAGATGGTTAAGGTATTTATCTTGTGGATCTGGTCTGAAGAGTCTACAGGATACATGTCTGACTGATATTGGAAGGAAGCATCCAAAAATACAGGGACATTTGTGACCGGTGTGGGAGATCCCAGTGACTGTGAGCTGATGCTATCCTTTTTGCATCAGTGTAAGCCTGTACATAAAAGTGGGCATTCCTTATGGTTTCTCCTTGTAGCTCAGTCTATTATTTGCTGGTGCAAGTGTGCTAGGAAGCTTTGAGAAGGAGAAAGTTACTACCTAAAGTTACTGGAGTATCTTACAGTTGCCCTACAGCCCAACCAAGTTCAGGTTATAATAAAGCATCAAAAAAGTATTCCCCTGGACCACATGTGTCAAACACAAGGCCCGCGGGCTAAAACCTGGCCCATCAGGTGGCCAATTTATGTGGCCCTCTCACCACTCCTGCCAAGGCCCACGGGCTGACATCTGGCCCTCCAGGTGGCCAATTTATGTGGCCCTCGCACCACTCCTGCAGCTATGGCAACACTCCTCCTCTCCCCTTCCACCTTGTCTCACCAATCGGAAGCAGAGAGGAAGACAGAACTCCTCCGCCTTATCCTGCGCTTCTCTGTACAGCCGCGGAGAGGCAGTTGGCAGCAGTTGGCAGCAGAGAGGAGGACAGGACTAAAAATCCTAAAGCCTCTCTGTGGAGCTGTAGCACCACCTTGTCTCTTCCTCCCCTGATCTCAGCATTTCGGCAGACTCCGTCACCTGACTCCTGCCCTCCGCGGGTCCTCCTCCAGACCGTGCATTTTCTGTTTCCCAGCTCCACCCCAGTTTCTTCCCAGCAACAGCACAAAGTAAGGGGTGTGCACTATGATGTAAGGGAGGGTGGCAAAGTCTTGACTTCTGATGTTGGGGGGGGGGGGCTTGCTCTGGACATCTATTCTTTAAGGGCATAAACAATAATGCTGATGCGGCCCACGATGACGAAAATAATTTGACACCTGTGCCCTAGACTATTTACTGAGCCAGAAGAGTTACTGAGACTGGCTGCAGATACACTAGCTTGGGAAAGAACGTTGGGCAAATCAGCAGCCCCTACGGAGGTGAGCGCCACATTTTTTGCTTTTGATCTTTAGTGTTCACTTTCATTTTTGCAAATACTCTTTCAGTAATCTGTTGAAACTGAACCGCCACTGCCTCTCCTATTCTGAGTGCTGAAATCAAGTCGAATACAGTGATTTAGACTAGTGTGACTTAAAATTACATTGTATGATAAAAAGTGAACTACGTTACTTGGTGTTTTTTACATCTGACTAATTTAGCTTTAAAGTCCAACTTCAGGCAAAAAATACCCTGCTCCCTTCTACTACCCTCTAGCTCGGTGGTCCCCAAACTGTGGCCTTTTGCCTACCTTTATCAGGACTCTGGGGCACTGCTCCTCCCACTGATATGAGGCACTATTCCTCCCACTGACACCAAGGAAAGGAAACTGTTCATTTGCACTGATACCAATGATGGAGCACTATTCCTTCCACTGACATCAGTGATGGTGCACTATTCCTTCCACTGACATCAATGATGGGACACTATTTCTCCCACTGATACCAATGATGGGGCACTATTCCTTCTACTGATGCCAACGATGGGGCAGTATTCCCTCCATTGACATCAATGATGGGGCACTATTCCTTCCACTGACATCAGTGATGGTGCACTATTCCTTCCACTGACATCAATGATGGGACACTATTTCTCCCACTGATACCAATGATGGGGCACTATTCCTTCCATTGATACCAATGATGGTGCACTATTCTTCCCACTGACACCAATGATGGTGCACTATTCCTTCCACTGACATCAATGATGGTGCACTATTCCTTCCACTGACATCAATGATGGGGCACTATTCTTCCCAATGATACGAATGATGGGGCACTATTCCTTACACTGACATCAATGATGGTGCACTATTCCTTCCACTGACATCAATGATGGTGCACTATTCCTTCCACTGACATCAACGATGGAACACTATTCTTCCCACTGATACCAATGATGGGACACTATTCCTTCCACTGACATCAATGATGGTGCACTATTCCTTCTACTGATACCAACGATGGAGCACTATTACCCCCACTGACACCAATGATGGGGCACTATTACTTTCACTGACATCAATGATGGGGCGCTATTCCTTTCACTGATAAGAATAATGGGGCACTATTCCTTCCACTGATACCAATGATGGGACACTATTCCTTCCACTGATACCAAGGATGGGGCACTATTACTTCCACTGACATCAGTGATGAGGAACTATTACTTCCTCTGACACCAGTGATGGGACACTATTACTTCCATTGACGCCAATGATGGGGCACTATTCCTTCCACTGAGGCCAATGATGGGGCACTATTCCTCCCACTGACACCAATGATGGGGCACTATTCCTCCCACTGACACCAATGATGGGACACTATTCCTTCCACTGATACCAACGATGGGGCACTATTCCTCCCACTGACACCAATGATGGGACACTATTCCTTCCACTGATACCAACGATGGGGCACTATTCCTTTCACTGACACCAATGATGGGGCACTACTTCCACTGATTCTGTTGCATTTTCTATTCTCACTGGCCACAGTCCAGCCCCCCTGAAGTGTGAAGGACAGTAAACTGGCCCTTTGTTTAGAAAGTTTGGGGATCCCTGATCTAACTGATTACTGAAATAAAAACACCCTGTCTAAATATCCTTTTTACTCACTTAAACTCATTTGACTTTCGGGTCCCGATCTTTGGGTGTCCACATCACTGGCTGCGTGATGTGGACACTTCCTATTGGCTGTCCAGTGGTGGGTCCTCTCAGGATCTAAAAGAGAAGTGATGCCATTACAAGGGGACAATAGGGGGCCTGGATGGTGAGAGATAACCTTGTAGCTAGATCGAAAATCCCCACAGCAGGAAACAACAAGGGACCCGTATTGGGAACTTATATAATTATGTCTTTCGTCACCAGGTAAGACAGGAAAATAGCCTTACATGTTGTGTTCAAAGAAGGGGTGGGAAATTTTCATTCTTTGCCTTGCTTGGTGAGAAAGATAGAATTGCCCATATAAACCAATCACGTTGGCTTTCTCTAAACTTCATCCCAACATATTACAAATCTTGTCACCAGTGGTAGACCTACGTTTTACTGTTTTCTAACCCCCCTCCATTTCCTGCGTATTGCTAAGTAGAAATTGTTTCTTAGCTCTTCTCACAATCAGTTTCCCTTCTGTCCCAGGAAATCGTCTTAAAGAGGATCACAGAGGAACTTCCACAGGTTCTCAAACACTACGCACAGCCAGTCAACAGAAGGCACTACCCAACATGGGACAGATTTCTACAGACTCTAATAAGCAATGGTAAGTATAGGCAGTCTCAACAATGACTGCTGGGGATAGGCCTTAGTTTAGGTCCTCCAGAACAAAGGGTTGCTTGACAGAAATTAGTATTCTTTTGACTGGCAACAGTTATGGTTATGTGGACTGGCCATGGTATGTTGGTTTACTTCCAGTAGGTTTAAAAGTTTTTAAACTGCCGATAGTTCCAAGAATGGGGACTACCTTCTTAAATCTCCAGCCCAGGGCAAATGCATGTAGCATTGACTTCCTGAAATCCATCTGCCTTTAGCTTAGCGTAGAAAGCCCCTCCTTCCATGAAGACTCCTGGGATGTATGACATCATCTTGACTTAGGCCAGAAACCAGCGAGTAACTGAAGAAATGTGAAAAAATTTTTAAAACAAGTAAATATAATATACAGTACCTTGAGAAAGTGTTCATACCCCTTGAAATTTTCCACATTTTGTCACGGTACAACCAAAAATTCATTTTTTGGGGATTTTATGTGATAGACCGACACAAAGTAACACATAATTGTGAAGTGGAAGGAAAATGATAGATGGTTTTCAAGATTTTTTACAAATAAATCTGTGAAAATTGTGGCGTGCAATTACAGCTGAAAGTCTTTTTGGGGATGTCTCTACCAGCTTTGCACACCTAGAGAGGGACATTTTTGCCCATTCTTCGTTGCAAAATAGCGCAAGCTCTGTCAGATTGGATGGAGAGCGTCTGTGAATAGCAATTGTCAAGTCTTGCCACAGATTCTCAATTGGATTTAGGTCTGGGCTGTGACTGGGCCATTCTAACACATGAATATGCTTTGATCTAAACCATTCCATTGTAGAGCTAGCTGTATGTTTAGGGTTGTTGTCCTGCTGGAAGGTGAACCTCCGCCTCAGTCTCAAGTCTTTTGCAGACTCTAACAGGTTTTCTTCTAAGATTGCCCTGTATTTGGCTCCATCCATCTTCCCATCAACTCTGACCAGCTTCCCAGTCCCTGCTGAAGAAAAGCATCCCCACAGCATGATGCTGCCACCACCATGTTTTACGGTGGGGATGGTGTGTTCAGGGTGATGTGCAGTGTTAGTTTTGCTTTTAGGCCAAAAAGGTCAATTTTGGTCTCATCTGAGCAGAGCTCCTTCCTCCACATGTTTGCTGTGTCCCCCACATGGCTTCTCACAAACTGCAAACAGGACTTCTTATGGCTTTCTTCCACCAATGGCTTTCTTCTTCTCACTCTTCCATAAAGGGCAGATTTGTGGAGCGCACGACTAATAGTTGTCCTGTGGACAGATTCTCCCACCTGAGCTGTGGATCTCGGCAGCTCCTCCAGAGTTCCCATGGGCCTCTTGGCTGCTTCTCTGATAAATTCTCTCCTTGCCCGGCCGGTCAGTTTAGGTGGACGGCCATGTCTTGGTAGGGTTGCAGTTGTGCCATACTCTCTTTCATGTTCGGATGATGGATTGACCAGCGCTCCGTGAGATGTTCAAAGCTTGGGATATCTTTTTATAATCTAACCCTGTTTTAAACTTCTCCCTGACCTGTCTGGTGTGTTCATTGGCTTTCATGATGCTGTTTGTTCACTAAGGTTCCCTAACAAACCTCTGAGGGCTTCACAGAACAGCTGTATTTTTTACTGAGATTAAATTACACACAGGTGGACTCTATTCACTAATTCAGTGACTTCTGAAGACAATTGGTTCCACTAGATTTTAGTTAGGGGTATCAAAGTAAAGGGGGCTGAATACAAATGCACGCCACACTTTTCACAGATTTATTTGTAAAAAAAAATGTGAAAACCATTTATCATTTTCCTTCCACTTCACAATTATTTGCCACTTTGTGTCGGTCTATCACATAAAATCCCAATAAAATACATTTACGTTTTTAGTTGTAACATGACAAAATGTGAAAAATGTCAAGGGGTGTGAATACTTTTTCAAGACACTGTACTTCTTCACCTACTATTCAGAGATTATGCCTGAAGTATTTTTTTTTCTGCCACTTGATGTGCTCTCTTTTGGTCAGCATCATTCAGCCCACTTTCTCTGAGCCCAGATTGTTCTGGACCTGCCCCAGTCTTTTACTAGACAGTGAAAGGAGAAGCAGCATAGTGATGAGCTCAGCTGTCACTCTGTTCTCTCCTTCTGTCAGCATCCTGGCTCTCTGTGTGCTGTTTCTTCCTCTCTCACACTCCAGCCCTGCTGTACAGTGAATTCAGGAGTTAGTTAATAAATCATTAATTATAATAACTTATAATAAGTAACAATTACAGAACTGTCTTTTATATCTCTTAGCTCGGCTTTAATCAGCTCATCAATACCATCCAAAGACAATATAATTATAATGCTATGCGTAAATTCAATTCTATTTATAAGTTTGTTGTGATTTCTAGGTGGAGTAATTGAAGCCTACCCTCCAGCTGAGAGCATTACCTGCCTCATTGTAGACCTGCTGATTAACCCAGGGGGAGAAATCCAGATGGTGTCCTGTGGGGATCAGATTCACAGTAGCAGTCCCCTGCAATGTGTAGGGAGTTCGGTTCCTCAGTGCTCGGTACCCCCAAGCGTCCTGTCATCAATCTGCAACCGCATCGGAGAAGCCTGCAAAATCCGTGGTGTGCTCGGATACCTCTCTGTGGAACTCATAACATTTATAGACCCTCAAAGTCTTGAACAGGAGGTAAGATTTCTTCAATATTTTAAGAATAAGCCATCTCCCTACTCTTTTTATATGACATATGTATAAGCAGTCACCCTCCTCTCACCATATGATCCATGTATAAGCCATCACCCTGCTCTGACCATATGACCTATGCATAAGTCATTACCCTACTCTGTTCATATGACCTATGTATAAGCAGGGCTGGTGCTTCCACTAGGCAAACTAGGCAGCCGCATAAAGCGCATTGCCACCTAGGGGCGCAGCCACGAGTCAGCACTCACTCTCCGTCATGAATGATCCTTGTGAGCTGAGGAAAGGGGCGGCAGTGGGGGAGGAAGAAGGGACAGAGGAAAATGCCAGGTGTCTGGGGCAGTGGCAGAACTACCAGGCCCTGGCTTCCCACCATTGTTGGGGGAGCCCCAAGGGGCAGGAAAGGAGCCCACCCAAGTGTTAGCTGCATAATGATCCTCTTTGTCTGGAGCTGAGCGGCCTAATCCCTGGGCGGGAAGTGACTCTCTAATCTGAGCTGGTGGGCAGCCGTTCATTTCCCTGGGTCGGTATTAAGCATGGAGTGGAGGAGAGCTGAACCTGAGCCGAAGCTCGGCACTGGAGGGCGGCACCTTTAGGATGTCGGTGATGAAGGAGGTGCGGAACTCTCTGACTGCTGCTTCCACCAGGAGCCGGTTGGAGCTGTGGTGAGCACTGTGGTCCAGGAGAGGAGTGTCCTGGGAGAAGGAATAAGCAGGATCATGGTGAAGGAGGGCAGAGTGCTTCATACTGCCCAGTGAGTGTCCCCAGAACAGGGAATCGGGGTCCCTGGGTGTGACATGGAGTATCCCTGGTGTGAAAGAGAATTGCGGTCACCAGGTATGCCATGGGGAATCGGAGTCACCAGGTGTGACATGGGGGAGAGGGGTCACAAGTGTAACAGGGGTGTGGGGTCACCAGGTGTGCCATGAGGAATTTGGATCCCTGGGTGTGCCATTGGGGATTGAGGTCCCCAGGTGTGACATGGAGGAACATCAGGGTCCCCAGGTGTGACATGGAGGAACATCAGGGTCCCCAGATGTGACATGGAAAAACATCAGGGTCTCCGGGTATGACATAGAGGAACATTGGGATCACTGGGTAGGACAGCATTACATGGAGGAACCATCAGATCAGGGTCACTGGATATGACATAGAGCAGCTTTTAACCCCTTCCCTTTTTATTTTATTTTTTTGGGGGGGGGGGGCGCAAGTAGCTGATCTTGCCTAGGGTGTAAAACAGTCTAGTACCAGCCCTGTGTATAAGCCATTAACCTACTCTGACCATATGATCCATGTATAAGTCATCACCCTACTCTGTACATATGACCTATGTTTAACCAACCCCTCTAGTCTGTTCATATGACCTATGCATAAGTCATTACATTTATATTAAAAAAGAATAGCGCGCAAATGCAAAAGAAATAACTACCAAATCTGAAGACAATCCATAAATAAAAATGGGGATTTGGTCCCATCATATGGCCATATCGTGCTCAAGCCCACTACTGCGTCAAAGTACCCCATTATCAGTGGGTCCTACACTATCCATGAAAAAGAGATGAATCCAGCCTAACCCTTGGAGATAATACTCCTTGCTGGGAAGGATGTGCAAATGCACTACAGGGGACTCCTACTATATCCACTAGATGGTGGACACTGAGTACAGGTGTGTGTGGGGGGGTGGGGAGGGTTGCTCAACCTCGATAGTCTGGTCAGACCGAATACATAATAAACAGGCAAAAAATTTGGGGGAGCCTGTTTATTATGTATTCGGTCTGACCAGACTATCGAGGTTGAGCAACCCTCCCCACCCCCCACATACACCTGTACTCAGTGTCCACCATCTAGTGGATATAGTAGGAGTCCCCTGTAGTGCATTTGCACATCCTTCCCAGCAAGGAGTATTATCTCCAAGGGTTAGGCTGGATTCATCTCTTTTTCATGGATAGTGTAGGACCCACTGATAATGGGGTACTTTGACGCAGTAGTGGGCTTGAGCACGATATGGCCATATGGTGGGACCAAACCCCCATTTTTATTTATGGATTGTCTTCAGATTTGGTAGTTATTTCTTTTGCATTTGCGCGCTATTCTTTTTTAATATACATGTCTTTTGGTTCATAGCTGCAGCAGCTTTAGAAATACATGGGTATGCTCCCCCAAATTTTTTGCCTGTTTAATAAGTCATTACATTACTCTGTCCATATGACCTATGTATAAGCCATCACCCTACTCTGTCCATATGACCTATGTATAAGCCATTAACCTACTCTGACCATATGATCCATGTATAAGTCATCACCATACTCTGTACATATGTTCTATGTTTAACCAACCACTCTACTCTGTACATATAACCTTTGTATAAGCAGTTACCCTACGCTGCCTATATGACCCATGTATAAGCCACCACCCTACTCTGTCCATGTGACCCGTGTATAAGCCATCAACCTACTCTGTATAAGAAATCAAACTACTCTTTGCATATGACCTATGTATAAACAATCACCCAACTCTGTACATATAACCCATGTAAAAGCCATCACCCTAGTCTGTCCATATGACCCGTGTATAAGCCATCAACCTACTCTGTCCATATGACTCATGTATAAGAAATCTAACTACTCTTTCCATATGACCTATGTATAAACAATCACCCAACTCTGTCCATATGACCCATGTAAAAGCCATCACCCTACTCTGTCCATATGACCTATGTATAACCAATCACCTTACTCTGTACATATGACCTGTGTATAAGCAATTGCCATGCCCTGTCCATATGACCTATGTATAAGCAGTTACCCTACTCTGTCCGTAGGACCTATGTGTAAGCCATCACCCTTTTCTGATTATATGACATATGTATAAGCCATCAACCTACTACTCTGTCCGTATGACTCATGTATAAGCCATCACCCTACTCTGACCATATGACCTATGTATAAGTAATCGCCATGCTATGTCCGTATGACCTTTGTATAAGCCATCACCCTACTCTGTCCATATTACATACTGTATGTACCATCACCCTACTCTGTCTATTTGACCTATGTATAAGCCATCCCCCTACTCTGTCCATTTTACCTGTATAAGCGATATTTTATTTCTGAATAGCTGGCCTCTGTACCTAAATGTATATAAACCTACTCTGACCTAATGTACTAAAATAATGTGGGTGATGGCACACTATATATTCCGAGGGGCTAATAAAGCTTGTTCTTAAATAATGTACAGGAAGGAATTAATGACAAGCTACTTCCAACTAACAGTAGCGTTTATCAAATAAATACACATATCACTAGAGAAATATATAGGTGTACATTTTTGACGTCTCCCTCAAAAATACTAGTTCCCTACCTATTGTCCTAATGCCTTGGCTTTAATACTTTTTAAAGAAGAATTCCAGGTATGGTAATTTTTAACTTACGGTAGTTATATTGGTACAGCTTGAACCAATGTAAGTATGTATGTGCCATATCTGTGCCATTCCCTCTGGAAGCTGGAAATCATTGTAGTAGGCTCCACTATTTATTTATTTCAGGTACTTATATAGCGCTGTCAATTTACGCAGCGCTTTACATATACATTGTACATTCACATCAGTCCCTACCCTCAAGGAGCTTAAAATCTAAGGTCCCTAACTCACATACATACACAGTAGGGCCAATTTTTTTTTTTTCTATACAGGATCCAATTAACCTACCAGCATATCTTTGGAGTGTGGGAGGAAACCAGAGTACCCGGAGGAAACCCATGCAGGCACAGGGAGAACATGCAATCTCCAGGCAGGTAGTGTGATGGTTGGGATTCGAACCAGCGACCCTCTTGCTGCTAGGTGAAAGTGCTGACCACTCAGCCACTGTGCCGCCCTACTGCAGTGATCTCCTCTAGGTTTCATGCCAAGCAGATGCCTTGCTGCATTGTGTATCCAGGAGGTCCCTGAATTGGCTTGGGTGGCAGTCAGGAACGCTTTGCATTTTCTCAATGAATGCAGAGCTTTCTCTGAGTAGGGTCCCTGTTGAGTAGGCAACCTGGCATGGGTCCCAGAAGCTAGTGGATAACACTGTAGTAGCGGTTCCTCGTACAGTGATTTCCAACTTCCACTAGGATTCCACAGGTATACATACATACAGAGCTTTTTTTCTCAGAGAATAGGTGTAGGAACCCCCTCTTCTAAGTAACTTTGTGTCTCCGCCCCCTACCCACCTCCGAGCACCGACCCTTGGTTCCACACTCTACCCAACTTCCTGTACGTCCCCTTTTAGAGAGTATAGAGCCAGGTATAATTTTGTAGTACTAAGTAATTTGTATGGAAGTTAGTATTGATGACAATAAAATACTTTCCTCGCAGCCAGCAGCAATAGACCTCACCCCAGCAACAACAGATCTCCCAGCAGCCAGTATCAATAGACTCTTCAGCAGCCAGCAACAGTAGACCCCCTCCCTAAACAGTAGATCCCTTCCAGCAACAATTGACCCTCCAGTAATTAAAGACACCCCACCCGCAACAATAGATTGCCATGCAAAAATAGATCCCCTTCAGCAACAATAGATCCCCCAGAAGCCAGCATCAGTAGACCTTCTATCACACCCCAGCACCCTTTGCCATTGCATATATTCAGTTCTGGAGGTGCCGGAACTGCGTTCCCCTGCGTTCCCGCTGAAAAAAAGCTCTGCATACATACAATGCTCCAAGCTGGATCAATTGTACTATGCAAAGACTGTCAGTGAAAGCACACTTTCATCTTAAACAAAGTCTGTTTAATTACCCTAAGCCCAATTTTATATATTGTAATCATGGTCACAATCTGGTGTGACCTATGGGGCAGCTGAAGCTTCTATGTACTGTGTAGACATGTCCCACCACAGATCACACAATAACACTGAGGTCTCCAGTACAAGCCAGTCCTGAGGACCGAGTGACACTTTAATCAGGTGCTGATATTTTCGGATGTGTTATGATATTACAGTTCTCATGGACCTTATGTTAGCATTGCTTGAATTAATTGTATGACTAATCAAAACCACGTCATTTATGGTCAGCCAAATAAGAAGCTATCCTGACATACACTGAATAAGATATATATGCACAAGAGAAGTTTGGTTGAAAATCATTTTCAGAATATTTTATTAGAAGCTGTCTTGTATGGGTACCAAAATAAAAATGGAAATTGAAGTAACGCACCACTGCTAAAAAGTCCAGATACAGCTATTTACCATTTAAAGTCAGAGGGACAATCCAAAGTATGGGCACTGCACTGAGTACTTATGCTGAACACATTATAGGGTCAGACTAAATACATATTTTTAGGCGAAATATTTTCAACCAGTTTTCCTCCAGAGCAGGGGTAGGCAACCTTTGAGATGTGGAGATATATCTGAACATGAAAGAGATCAAAGATCACCAGGGTTCAGCACAAAATGGACAGTGTCAGTCAGTAGAGCAGTGGATGGTGTGAGTACATCAGTGAATGGTGTCAGTAGGGCAGAGGTTGTGTCAGCAGGACAGTGCACTGTTTTAGTAGAGCAGTGTATGGTGTCAGTAGAGCAGTGGACATTGTCGGTAGGGCAGAGGTTGGTGTCGGTAGGGCAGAGGTTGGTGTCATTAGAGCAGTGGATGGTGTCATTAGAGCAGTGGATGGTGTCATTAGAGCAGTGGACGTTGTCGGTAGGGCAGAGGTTGGTGTCAGTGAACGGTATCAATAGAGCAGGGGATGTTGTCAGTAGCGCAGAGGACAGTGTCAGTAGAGCAGTGTATGTTGTCAGTAGCGCAGAGGACGGTGTCAGCATCAGCAGAGCAGTGGATGGTGTCAGAAGAGCAGTGGATAGTGTCAGTAGGGCAGAGGTTGGTGTCAGTAGAGCAGTGGACGGGGTCAGTAGGGCAGTGCATGGGGTCAGTAGGGCAGTGGACAGTGTCAGTAGGGCAGAGGTGGGTGTCAGTAGAGCAGTGGATGGTGTCAGTAGAGCAGTGGACAGGGTCAGTAGGGCAGTGGACGGTGTCAGTAGGGCAGAGAATGGTGTCAGTAGGGCAGTGGATGGTGTCAGTAGAGAAGAGAATGGTGTCAGTAGAGCAGTGGATGGTGTCAGTAGGGCAGAGAATGGTGTCAGTAGGGCAATGGACGGTGTCAGTAGGGCAGTGGACGGTGTCAGTAGGGCAGTGGATGGGGTCAGTAGGGCAGTGGACGGTGTCAGTAGGGCAGAGAATGGTGTCAGTAGCGCAGAGGACGGTGTCAGCAGAGCAGTGGACTTGTCAGAAGGGCAGTGGACGGTGTCAGTAGGGCAGAGGTTGGTGTCAGTAGGGCAGAGAATGGTGTCAGTAGAGCAGTGGATGGTGTCAGTAGGGCAGTGGATTGTGTCAGTAGAGCAGAGAATGGTGTCAGTAGAGCAGTGGATGGTGTCAGTAGTTTTTTATATGTATTTTATTTTTTTATTATTTTTTACCATTTTAATTTTATTTTTTTATTCATTTTGACAATATTATTATTTATTCATTTTTTTTGTACAATTTTCTTGGAGCCCCACTGGGGGGCTTTGGTGAAATATCAGGGATGGTTGAGAAATCCCACTCTGGAGGTTGCTAGGGGTTCCTTGAGCTGTGGCTGACTGACCTCCCATCAGATAGTACCTGCAAAAATCTGGGGCCAATACCATTAGGTAGTGCCAGCCAGCTGCATTACACGAATTATCTTTTTTTGCTGTCTGTAAGGGTGGCATTCTGACCACCACTGAAAGGAGGGGGCATTCTTCCCACTTTCCTCCTATGTAAGGGGCATTTTTCCAACTGACCTCCATTCAATTGGTTTTAGAAAGGGTCCTCCAAGAACTGAAAATTATTTCTGGGGTAAAAAGGTTGAGAATGGCTGACTTAGACTGATCATACACAGTGCCAGACATGGCCTACAGGATAAGTACACGAACGTTTAAAGAAATCAATGTTGCCCCTGTACAGCCTCGTCAGCTGCCGATTGAGCACTTCCCTCGCCCCCTGAAGCAGATCCTTATGATGACGGATTATATCTTTAATAGCTCATCAGATTCCTGCCAGTTGGTTATTAAAGAGTGTCTCGGCAGTGATTCATTTAGAGGGCATTTGCTTGTGAATATGATT
This sequence comes from Pelophylax lessonae, assembly GCF_965119305.1. Lineage (NCBI taxonomy): Eukaryota > Metazoa > Chordata > Amphibia > Anura > Ranidae > Pelophylax > Pelophylax lessonae. The sequence continues at coordinate 16,269,178 of NC_138771.1, read as the reverse complement.
CAGAAATTAGCAGGAGTTTAGCAAGAGGCAAGCACTGGCTGACCCCTTAATAATGTTATAATGATGCCATTTAACATCCGCCGCTTACACCAGTGACTCTGCGCAGTGTGCTGAGAGGGCCGATCTGCTGGCAGGTTACACGGAGAGGGAGGACCCCGAACCTGACCCCACAACCGCTACTGATCAGGACAGATGTCAGTGTGTTGAATGGCACAGACACCTAAACATGCTGAGAAGCTGACCTCGGGATCGTAACAAGTGTTTCTGCTTCGTGTGACCTTGTCAATGTCATTTCAGACTGACTGTGAATCAACATTTACCTCTGGACATCTCAGGGGGGCATTGCTGGCCTTGAATCTATTAAATAACAAAAAAAATAAAAAATAGGTTACTCTGCAATATCAGCCTCTTGCCTAAAAACAAAGCAATCAATAACTCACCTTTACCATAATGCACAATACAATTGCTAATTCCATCATCAGTTTATTTCTATAATTAAAGAGGACCTTTATCATCTGCAGACTCATCAGTGGATGGGCTGTGAAATCAGCAGATACCAATGGCGTATATAGTGTATCATTAAACTGTATGTAAATCTGTGATCTGCTACTAACCCCATACAAGGCATAGTGGGCTCCTGTGATTTTATTCTGGTAGCACAGATGTGATTCATTGTTCTTTTTTTTTTTTTTTTTAGATTTGGGCCACTGATTTGGACCTGGGATATAGTGACCAGCTGGCCATGACTCAACTCCTGCTGTGCCTGACCAATGGGACGCTGGATTGTATCAACAGCCAACTAAATGTACCGATTGCTAAGAAAATGGAGCGCTCTAGACATCGAGCGCCAACAGTAGAGGTGAAAAGTACACACTGCTTGTCCACACTCACTGCTTGTACCCACTCACTGCTTGAACACACTGTCCACACTCACTGCTTGTACCCACTCACTGCTTGTACCCACTCACTGCTTGTACACACTGTCCACACCGACTGCTTATCCACACTCACTGCTTGTACACACTGTCCACACCGACTGCTTATCCACACTCACTGCTTGTACACACTGTCCACACCCACTGCTCATCCAGACTCACTGCTTGTCCATACTGTCCACACTCACTGCTTGTACCCACTTCCCACACTCACTGCTTGTACCCACTGCCCACACTCACTGCTCGTCCACACTCACTGCCTGTACCCACTGCCCACACCCGCTGCTTGTCCATACTGTCCACACCCACTGCTTGTACACACTCACTGCTTGTCCATACTGTCCACACTCACTGCTTGTACCCACTGCCCACACTCACCGCTTGTCCATGCTGTCCACACTCACTCCTTGTTCACACTCACCACTTGTCCATACTGTCCACACTCACTGCTTGTCCACACTCACTGCTGGTCTACACTGTCCACACCCACTGCTTGTCCACGCTCTTTGCTTGTACACACTGTCCACACCCACTGCTTGTACACACTCACCGCTTTTCTATACTGTCCACACTCACTGCTTGTCCATACTGTCCACACTCACTGCTTGTCCATACTGTCCACACCCACTGCTTGTCCACACTCACTGCTTGTACCCACTCACTGCTTGTACACACTTCCCACACTCACTGCTTGTCCATACCGTCTACACTCACTGCTTGTCCAAACTGTCCACACTCACTGCTTGTACACACTCACCACTTGTCCATACTGTCTACACTCACTGCTTGTCCATACTGTCCACACTCACTGCTTCTCCACACTCACTGCTTGTCCATACTGTCCACACTCACTGCTTGTCCACACTCACTGCTTGTCCATACTGTCCACACTCACTGCTTGTCCATACTGTCCACACCCACTGCTTGTCCACACTCACTGCTTGTACCCACTGCCCACACTCACTGCTTGTCCATACTGTACACACTCACTGCTTGTCCATACTGTCCACACCCACTGCTTGTTTACACTCACCACTTGTCCATACTGTCCACACTCACTGCTTGTCCACACCCACTGCTTGTCCATGCTCTTTGCTTGTACACACTGTCCACACCCACTGCTTGTACACACTCACCGCTTTTCCATACTGTCTACACTCACTGCTTGTCCACACTCACTGTTTGTACACACTCACTGCTTGTCCACACTCACTGCTTGTCCATACTGTCCACACTCACTGCTTGTCCATACTGTCCACACTCACTGCTTGTACACATTCACTGCTTGTCCACATTGTCCACAATCACTGCTTATCCATACTGTCCATACTCACTTCTTGTACACACTGACTGCTTGTCCATACTGTCCACATTCGCTGCTTGTCCACACTCACTCTTGTACACATTGTCCATATGCTCTGTATTTGTTACTCTTTTTTCATCTTACTGCCACCATATACCCATTATGTGTATCCATAGTCAAAGTGCTCTAACCTGAACCTAGATCAGCAAAGGATGGCAGTAGGCTGCCCCATGTTTCAATATCCAACACAATTTCTGTAATCTATAAGGATGCATGAAGTAGCATACCCCTATTTACTTCATATAAGATGTTAAGGACTGTGTGAAAGATGTGAGCCTGGCGACTGACAAAAAGGTCTAGTGAGGTATGTAATCTGAATTCCACCCCAATCATACTCCATCATGTTTACCCAAACTTTCTGTAATAATTTAACAAATGTACTCTACTGATATGTTATGTATATCTGAATATAACGTTACTCTGAGTGTGCCGTTTTCACTTCTTATATCCAGAGTGCTAAAGGGGAAATCCATACAATCATATTATATACTTATAATGTGATTGTACACAGCTAGATGGACATCTCAATCAGATAACATAGAAAACTGGCTGAAAATTGAACAGACCAGAAAAATACCCAGACTATGGAAGGGACTTTGTTGGCACCAATTGGAATCACACATGTAATAAAATGCACATAGTTTATTATATCATACGTTAAAAACAAGTGTATTAATAAAAAGACATACAAAATGCAAATACATGATCTATACAAAAAACAGACACTGTGAAATCTTCATCTGTCACAGGAGCACGAAAGCCCAAGAGAGACCCCTACACATTTCAACTTTCTGAATCTTCTTCAGGGGGTTCTTTGTAACAGGAAGATGTGTCGATTCTGTGAAGTAAATATAGTAAAACCTTGGATTGCGAGCATTATTCGTTCCAGAAACATGCTTGTATTTCAAAGCACTCGTATATCAAAGCAAATTCCTGCATAAGAAATAATGGGAACTCAGATGATTCGTTCCACAACCATTTATTTATAAATCCTTCAGTTTATGGTCCATATAAAAACATTATAGCAATGTGATAGGTTGTGTAACCATAAAATGTCCATCCACAAATGGCAGCCTCCACAAGGGGAATAGAAGCAAAATCCAGCAGGAACTACAGAGTATAAAAGAGAAGAGGGGTGCCTCTAAGTGTAGCAACATGGTTACATTTAATGAAGGTACAAAATTTAGAAACTCATAGTTGATGATTAAAGGGGCACATCTAAGAATTCTAGCATCTGGGGGAAAGCTGTCCACATAGACCATCCTCCACGCTGGCGGCTCTCACCCCAGTCAGTCTGTAAACGTGAACGGGAAGACTACCCTGCAGTAAAGCGAATTGCTTGTCTAGTCTTCAGTCCCCCACACATTTTAGTCCTCAGTCCCCCACATTCCTGTTCTCAGTCCCCCCACATTCCAGTCTTCAGTCCCCCCCCACATTCCAGTCCTCAGCTCTCCCACATTCCAGTCCTCAGTCCCCCCACATTCCAGTCCTCAACTCCCCCCACATTCCAGTCCTCAGCTCCCCCCACATTCCAGTCCTCAGCTCCCTCACATTCCAGTCCTCAGCTCCCCCCACAATCCAGTCCTCAGCTCTCCCACATTCCAGTCCTCGGCTCCCTTACACTCCAGTCCTCAGCTCCCCCACATTCCAGTCCTCAGCTTTCCTACATTCCAGTCCTCAGCCCCCCACATTCCAGTCCTCAGCTCCCCCCACATTCCAGTCCTTAGTTCCCCCTGTCTAATCTTTTAGGACGATCTTGCCTTGTCTCTTGTTTCTTGTGAACCTTGAAATCTTTACTCCTCCCATGAACTTCCTGATTTATTTTTGTTTACCAGATTATTTTGCTCTCTCCAGCCGATATCTTGTGAGAGATAAGGACTATCTCCACTACCAGTCATTACCGACCTTGGCTTGTTCCTTGACTATGCTTCTGCTCGATCCTAATCTGCAATCATTCATTACCAATCTTGGCCTCTTCTTCGTCTACTCTTTTGCTTGATCCCAAACTGCAACCACTTGTTACTGACCTTTGGCAGGTTTACTGACTACACTTCTGCTTGATCCCTGCCTGCTTTATGTCAAGGTCTTACCTTGCCTTCCTGTCGGCAGCCATCTTGGACATGTGCAGACTGCTGTCTTTTATAAACTCTGTTTGCATCATCACTAGTCTGCTGCCTGGGCGTCACTCAGTGATCATGTTACACACCTGACTATATATATATATATATATATATATATATATATATATATATATATATCACCTGATGGCTTTCAGACCTTGCCCTTGCATTTGTGCTCCAAGGTGCATCACTGCTAGCAGTCTTCTGTTCTCTGTGTTCCTCCGTGCATAACCTGGCTTGACTGATGACCTTCCTGGCTCTCGATCCCACATCGGCAGACGACCCAGCTTCGGCAGACTATTCGCTCCTGGACTCGACCACGGCTTGGATGACTACCCGTTCCTGGACTCGATCCCGGCTTGGATTACTACCCGCTTCCGAACTTGACCCCCTCCTGCAGCGCTTTGGGGGTGAACCAAGTCAGTGTCGTGGCTTCCTAAACCAAGGGGGCATTTATTTTGAGATGGTTCCTCAGGCTATTCCCTCTGACAGGTCCAAGGTGGGCTTCCTAATCTCGTTGCTCTAGGACAAGGCCTTGGCCTGGGCGAATCCCTTATGGGAGAACAATAATCATGTGATACTCAATTACCCTCCTTTTGTTGCCTCCTTTTGTAGGGTATTTGATGTGCCTGCTCTCTCTGCCTCTGCCACTAAGCTGCTCCTGTCCATTCAACAGGGTATACGAGCAGTTGCCGAGTATGCCATTGAATTTCGTAATCTGGCAGCAGAGGTGGGCTGGAATAATGAGGCTCTGGTGGCTGTCTTCACTCATGGTCTCTCTGATGCATTGAAAGATGAGATTGCGGCCAAGGATCTCCCTGGTGAGCTTGAGGATCTTATTTGTTTCCTGATTTTGATCGATACCAGGCTCAGGGAGAGACCATTGTTTAAGGAGTGCCTACGGAGGCCCCTACCAGATTGGCGCCTATGTTTTCTTCCCCACCCATTCCTCCCTCACCTCCCACGCCTCCTGGGGATGGTGCGTCTGGCTGTGAACCCATGTAGCTGGGGTTCACTTGCCTTTCCGAGGCTAAGCCAGCCTTTAGGAGGAGGGAGGGCTGGTGCCTGTGTTGCAGCCTTGGTGGACATTTCCTGAAATCTTGTCCTACCCGTCTGGGAAACACTCGCACTTAAGATCCTCTTGGGGGCAGATCTTCGGTGGAATTTCCTCGTACCCGGTTTTCTGTAAAGATAAACCACTAATCCCAGTTGTCCTCTCCTGTGCAGCAGGCTCAGTGGTTACTCAGGCGTTGGAAGACTCTGGTGCTGGCGGTTACTTTGTTGACAATACGTTTGCTGCTGTGAATTCTATACCCTTGCAGCCCCGTGTTGCTCCACTGGTCATCGAGGCGATTGACGGCAGACTCCTGCAACCGGCACAGGTTACCCACGGGATTGTTACGGTTGACATGGCAATAAGGGCTGTTCACAGGGAGTCAGTCTGTTTCCAGGTTATATCGTCCCCATACTACTCTGTTTTTTTGGGGTACCCTTGGCTTCAGAAACATAATCCGACCTTTGATTAGCAGTCGGTTGAGGTCCTCTCTTGGTCTCCACAGTGTGGGGCTGTTTGTATCCATGGGCCTGTTAAGGTACATTGTACCTCCTCAGATTCAGTGTTGCCTACTGAATATCATGAGTATCAAGATGTATTTGACAAGGTGCGCGCTGGTACTCTTCCTTCTTATCGTCCTTACGATTGTGCCATAGACTTGCAACCTGGTGCCAATCCCCCTCGTGGCAGGGTTTATCCTCTCTTGGTTGCAGAGAATAAGGCCATGGACGAGTTTGAGGGGGATGTGCTTGCCCGAGGGCACATTTGTAAGTTCACTTCTCCAGCAGGTGCTGGATTTTTCTTTGTAAAGAAGGCGGGTGAGTTGAGACCTTGCATTAATTATAGGGGGTCTCAGTCGCATCACGGTTTAAGAATGCATACCCAATTCCGTTAATTACTGAATTGTTCGACCGCCTAAAGGGAGCGACGGTCTTTACCAAGCTTGACCTAAGGGCCACCTATAACCTTGTAAGGATCAAGGAGGGCGATGAGTGGAAGACCGTGTTTAATGCCAGAACCCGTCATTACAAATATCTAGTGATGCCCTTTGGCTTGTGCAATGGCCCCGCTGTCTTCCAGGAGTTCATCAATGATGTCTTTCATTTTATGTTGCAGCAATGCGTGGTAGTCTATTTGGACGACATCTTGATTTACTCAGACTCCATTGAATCACACTACCTGGATGTTGGTGCTGCAAGGGTTACGCGAGAATGGGCTTTTCTGTAAGCTTGAGAAATGTGAATTCCACCTGTCTCAGGTTGCCTTCTTGGGCTACATCATTTCTGCTGAAGGGTTCTCCATGCTGTTCTTCAGTGGCCTCGCCCTAGTGATCTCTGTTCCATTTGGCGTTTCCTTGGGTTTGCCAACTACTATCGGAAATTTATCAGGAACATTTCCTCTTTGGCCAAACCTATCTCAGATCTGAAGCCAAAAGGGGCAGCCATCCCCACAATTGGAAGCCTGCCGCTATCGAAGCTTTCGAGGCCCTCAAGTCTGCTTTTGCTTCGGCTCCCATTCTGTCTCATCCCAATCCTGGTTTACCCTTTATCCTAGAGGTGGATGCATCTGAGACAGGAATAGGCACCCTCCTGTCTCAGCGTCGGACACCTGATGGACCCTTACTTCCTTGTGGGTTCTACTCCAGGAAGCTGTCTCCAGCTGAACGCAGAGATTGACAACAGAGAGCTCTTGGCCATTATCCTGGCTTTGAAGGCGTGGAAACATTGCTTGAAGGTACTGTGGTTCAAGTTCTCATTCTCACCGATCATAAGAATCTGACGTATCTCTCAGAGGCCAAGAGTCTCACACCCGTCAGGCCAGATGGGCCTTATTTTTGTCTCATTTTAACTATGTGGTTTCCTATTTGACCGGCTCCAAGAATGTTAAAACTGATGCCTTGTCTCGCCAGTATTCTGAGTTGTCCAGGGAGGACTCCGTGCTGACATCGGTCATACCTTCAGATCATATCCTGGCTGCCATCCGCACCAACTTAACCTCTCCTCTTGGGGAACAGATATTGGCTGCCCAACCTGTAGCTCCCACTGAGAGAGCTGCTGGCAAATTTTTTGTACCTGAGGGGTTTTGCGCATCAGACTGTTGGGCACGTACCACAGTTCCAAGACTGCCAGTCATCCTGGTAAGAACCAGATGTCCTGGGCTATTTCCCATCAGTTCTGGTGGCCATCTCTCCGCACTGATGTTGCTGCATATGTGGCTGCTTGTTTGGTCTGTGCCCAGAACAAATCTCTGTGGCACCTTTCCTTGGGCCTACTGCATCCCATTCCCAATGGGGAGCATCCCTGGTCTCACCTGGCCATGGATTTTATTGTGGAACTTCCCGCATCCCGAGGTTACACGGTTATCCTCATGGTTGTCGACCGGTTTTCCAAAATGTGCCACTGTGTTCCTTTTTTTAAGCGGCTGCCTACTGCTCAAGAGCTTGCCTCAGTGTTTGCCAGGGAGGTTTTTCGCTTACATGGGTTGCCTAAGGAGATTATCTCGGACTGTGGGAGCCAGTTTGTCTCTAGATTCTGGCACGCCTTTTGCTCCCAGTTGGGTATTTGACTCTCCTTCTCCTCGGCCTACCATCCGCAGTCCAATGGTGCTGCTGAGCATTCCAACCAAGCTCTGGAGTAATTTCTCCGCTGCTATATTGCTGACCATCAGGACAATTGGGTTGACCTGCTACCCTGGACAGAGTTTTCCAGGAACTCTGCCATCAACTTGTCTTCCGGAACGTCTCCATTTATGGTCAATTATGGGTTCCAACCCACTGTGTCGCCCGAGTCGTTCTCGCCACAGGACATTCCAGCTATGGAGGATCATCTTTTGCCCTCCGTTCCTCTTGGGTGCAGATTCAAGAGTCTTTACGGGAATCTGCACAGCGTCAGAAGCTCCAAGCAGACCGGAGACGTTTATCTGCTCCTTCGTACCAGGTCGGTGAGAGGGTGTGGTTGCCGACCCGTAATCTCAACCTTAGGGTGCCCACTCCTAAACTGCCACCTTGTTTTGTTGGGCCTATTCACATCTTTCGTAAGGTGAACCCAGTGGCCTATGCCCTTGATCTTCCTCCTGGCATTCGTATCTCCAATGTCTTTCACGTGTCACTTCTGAAGCCACTGGTTTGCAATCGCTATACTTCTTCACTTCCTCGCCCTCATCCCATTCCTGTGGGCAATCATGAGGAGTATGAGGTTAGCAGCATCTTGTATTCTCTTCTGTTCTGAGATCAGGTTCAATACCTGGTTCACTGGAAGGGTTATGGTCCTGAGGAGCGCTCCTGGGTTCCCTCCACTGATGTTTATGCTCCCGCCCTTCGCCGCACTTTCCATTCTCACTTTCCTCAGAAACCGTTTTTTTGCTCCGCAGGGGAGTGGCCATTGAGGGGAGGGAACTGTCAAGGTCTTACCTTGCCTTACTGTTGGCAGCCATCTTGGACATGTGCAGACTGTTGTCTCTTGTAAACTCTGCTACACCTGATGGCTTTCAGGCCTTGCCCTTGCGTTTGTGCTCCAAGGTGCATCACTGCTAGCAGTCCTCTGTTTTCTGTGTTCCTCCGTGCATGACCTGGCTAGGCTGACAATCTTCCTGGCTCTCGATCCCGCATTGGTAGGCGACCCGGCTTTGGCAGACTTTTCTCTCCTGGACTCGACCTCAGCTTGGAGGACTACCCGCTCCTGGACTCGATCCCGGATTGGATGACTACCCGCTCCTGGACTTGATCCCAGCTTGGATGACTACCTGCTTCCGAACTTGACCCCGTTGTTCCTGATTTCACTCCTCCCTGTGCGTTTATTATTGTTGCATTAATAAACTGCTTTATTTTACTTGCATCTGAGATCTGGTTTCCTGGCACCCTGACACTTTATCTTTTAAACCATGTCTCTGCACTTGCTGTTTACCAGATTATTTTGCTCTCTCCAGCCGATATCTTGCTCCTTTGTGAGAGATAATTACTATCTCCACTACCACTCATTACCGACCTTGGTTTGTTCCCTAACTATGCTTCTGCTTGATCCCAATCTGCAACCATTCATTACCACCCTTTGGCCTTTTCTTGGACTACGCTTTTGCTTGATCCCAACTTGAAACCGCTTGTTATTGAACTTTAGCTTATTTACTGACTACACTTCTGCTTGATCCCTACCTGCTGTATCTGCTATTGGATCCTGGTTTACTCACCTTTAGATGGAGGGATTCTGAGAACCATGGCTTGGTATTGACGCGCAGAGAACCCATCTCCACCATCAGGAGCTCAGGTGAATGCCAGTTAATACTTAGACACTGCACCTTGGCTGAGCCCGCATCATCCACCAAGGTGACCTGCTTGAGTACTTTTCCAACTGGTCAGTGGGAGCCTGTCTACTGCTATAGTTACTGGTCTCCGAGCCTGATCCCTGACCGTGACAAGTCTTCTAGATGTTGTGCAGAGTGGTTCCTCTTCTGCATAGTAACCATACTAGAGTATAGCTTGCTACGCATGGCTGCCATTTATAGAACGACACTATTCATCCAAGCATCTTGAAGGGTCACTTTGTTATTGTGACCATACCCTTGACAGCATAGTATTGTTTTACCCCCCGTTTCATCATATACACTATATCTCAAGTATACCTATAGATGTTTCAATTCATTTATATACAGTATCGGTGAGTAATGATCATATCTGTATTGTCTTTCAGTATTAATAAAATCATTGCATGTCAGTAACTTTCAATATGTCCCAGCGCCATCTACGTGATTATAGCTATTATTTCTTGCATTTATTACTTTCTTTCACACTCATATTGGCCTCCCGTGCTCCCGCTGATCTTCCATTTAAACTCCCGTCTTCCCCTTCAGTAAGACGCACTGTAGTGTGACTCGCTATGCCGTTACCTTTCAGGGCCTCTGTAGATTAACACCCGTTTTTCTCTGTTTATGCACCCCCTTCAATAAAAGAATACATTTTCTCAGTGCTGCCGCTCCTGTAATTATGTATAAAACCAATCACTCATTATCTGCGAGATAGATGAGGCTAAATAAGCACAGCATTAATAATTTACAAGACTCTTCATTATGCCAGTGTACGGACTGCGAAGACCCAGCAAGAGCAATTCTTTCAGTCTGATGCCAACCCTTAAACAATGGCGCTCCATCAATGAGGCCCCATCCTGCTTCACGCTTGTTAAACAGAGACATGGATTATTCTATCAAATGCTCCTCTAGTTTCTACTCCCCCACCGCAAATCAACAGCTTCCGAAGTACAATTCTTATGGTCCCCCCCTCTGCACGCTAATGACTCCAGCCATGGGTGATATTAATTCTGCAAATATTATAAACATGATTAGCTTGCATTCGGAGATTTATTGCATCAGCGTCTTCTAGTGCCAAGATTCACGCTGTGCCTGCTTATATTCCATCAGATTGAGGGTACAGAATCATTTGTGGGGTAACATGCTTCACAAGCACTCACTACTCCCATCATGAAAAACTGAGAACAAGAATTTTCAGCTTCCGGCTATCCATTGAACAACAGTACCTTGTCTGCTGTGCATTATACTACACTAGAATATTCACACTGCGGCCTCTATTTTTCGACCCATTTGATTAAAAAAAAAAACAGGACATAGTGTGTAGCATGTGGTGCCTCCAAAAAGTTATCTTTGATCTCAAATTTTGGAGGCAAGCCAATCGTGTGACTTTGACAGGTCATGTGACTAAGCTCTCTTCCCTGCTTTGAAGAATGTCCCTTACATTGGTGATCAGTGGGAAGAATGTGCCTTACATCAGGGATCAGTGGAAAGAATATCCCTTGCATTGGGGATCAGTGGAAAGAATGTCCCTTACATTGGTGATTAGTGGGAAGATTGCTCCCCTACATTGGTGATCAGTGGGAAGAATGCTCCTTTCATTGGTGATCAGTGGGAAGATTGCTTCCTTACATTGGTGGCCAGAGGGAAGAATGTCCCTTACATTGGTGATCAGTGGGAAGAATTCTCCCTTACATTAGTGGCCGGGGAGAAGAATGTCCCTTACATTGGTGGCCAGGGAGAAGAACGTCCCTTACATTGGTGATCAGTGGGAAGAATGCTCCTTACATTGGTGGCCAGGGAGAAGAACGTCCCTTACATTGGTGATCTGTGGGAAGAATGCTCCTTACATTGTTTTGTTTTTTTTTTTTTGAACCAAACAAACGTTTATTGAGTTAAACATGACATATAAACATACAAAAGAAAAAATACCGTCAGACATTTGCACAAGTACAGGAGTACATAATCAAAAAATGCAGGCCTCACACTGGGCAAAAAGTACAAGGCATAAGAGTCAAACAATAAGATAACAATACACATGATGGGTTGTAATCAAAGACTATCCATCACAGTCCAACACACAGTAGAGACCATGGGCGCAGGTCCAGAAACCAGTCGCTGTGTCAAAGCGTATACGTGCAGTATCCCCTGTTTCTTAAGCCAGACATGTGTCAGGGGCCTCCAGCCACCTATCCCATATTTTGTTGTACCTTTTGGGGCAACCCCTATTAGCATACATGACTTTCTTGAAAGGGAGAGTAGCGCTCACCGCTGCCTTCCAAGCCTCAAGGGTAGGGGACACAGGCTGCATCCATTTCAGGGCTATTACTTTCCTAGCAGCAAACAGGGTCTCCCGGAGAAATTGAACCATATGTTTGTCCGCGTCAGACTCGGGAAAAATCCCAAGTAGGCACAGCTTGGGGTCCAGGGTAGTCGGGCATCCCATACGGTCATGCAGGAACCGGACAACCTGCGTCCAAAATCCCTGCACGTCCGAGCAGGACCAAATCATGTGCCCGAAGGTGCCCGGGGAGTGAGAACACCTAGGGCATGCAGAGGAGCGGGAGGAGTCAAATCGAGCCAGTCGCACAGGAGTAAGATACGATCTGTGGACAATATAGATCTGAGTTAGCCGGTCCGACAATTTAGGAGAAACCAAGGTGCAAGCTTCCAAGGCCTCGTCCCACTCCTCGTCCCCCAGCTCCCCAGCATCGCCCACCCAGGACTCCCGCACCCCATATGCCAGAGCAGTCACCCGCTTGGTGCCTAACATTTCATAGAGCAATGAAATGAGTTTGCGGTGTTCCTGGCCCCTGATCACCTCAAGTATGTCAACTGACGGTAAGTCCGGGATGGCATGGGCAAATTGTCCTCTCAAAGCGTGGGACAACTGCAAATAGTAAAAGTGCATGGATGCCGGGAGTTGGAACTCCTCCTGAAGTAGGCTAAAAGACTTAACAGACCCAGCAGAAACAACATGGGACAGCAAATATATACCCCTACGAATCCACACCCCAGGGTCAGGGATATGGAGGAGCTCCGGCAGCTGACGGTTAAACCACAAGGGAGTCAAGGAATGCAATGTTGCATCCCCGGTTCTGGACAACGCCAGGTCCCAGACCCGCCTATGATGGAACAAGAGACTTCCCCGAGGAGCCACAGGGGTAGACCCAGCAACACCTCTAAGGACATCACAGAACGGGTGAGGGAGCCGCGACTCCGCACCTCTGCAGACCAGCGCCATATACCTGTCCGAGTCCTGTTTATCCAGATGAAAGAAATGCGATAATTGGGCAGCCAGGTAATACCTTGCCAATTCAGGAACCTTGTTTTGTTTTTTTACATTGATTTTCAAGCCTGGGCCTTGCCTGCTAGCCTGGCCTCTAGTTACAGAAATTGGAGGAAAAAGTAAAGAAGCAAACTTTATTATTGGAGAAGTTGAAAGCCAGAAGTGGAGCATTTAAAGAAAAGTTTGATAATGAGAGGAAATTTGCCAGCCAGACATCAGAACGCTTTGAGGATCATCAGCCTCAGACAATGGATGACCCGGCTCCATCTGCCTCTGCCCCTCTCCCCCATGTCAGGGCTGGGAATCGCCAGCGGCAACCAGCCAGGGGATCAAGAGTGAGCATGGAACCCTGACCTTCATCCAGCAGATCGGGTCACCCCTGAGAGCAGACAAGTTTGCCTTTTCTGATGATCCAACAGAAGTCCCTGAGGGTGAGCAGAGGAGATACAAACCAGCAAAGCCAGTACTGGTAGAGAAATCCCAGTACACCAACCTGCCTCTCAACACGTCTACCTCACCTGCTGTGGTGGATGGTGTCCCAGGTGAGAAGCCTATAGAGAAGGAGCTCTGCAAACAGCTGCCTGTTGGAGCTTCTGCTGTGGAGAAACCCAGTGCAGACATGCAGGGAAAATCCCTGACAGAGGTGTCACCAGACCATCAGAGGGATGTGGAGGGACCTGCATCAAACACCCCAGGCATGGATTTTGCTGCCTCTGCTGAGACCAGTAGTCCCTCTACAAGCAAAATGGCTGCTAGCTCCAAAGAGACTGCTTCACCTTCACCTGAGCCTCCAAGTGTTCCAGTGCTGATTGACCAGCTAATTGATGGGGGGGGGGGGGGGGGGAAATCAGTATGGTGCAGCCATGGAAGTCTCCTGTAATGTTTCACCTGTTGCTGTGTTAAAACAGCATTCGATTTACTCAGCTGAAAGCCCTGTCCTGGTGGAGGAGAGGAGAAGATGACAGCTGAAGCTCTTACCAGTGAGCAACTATGGACACTGCTGTGAAGACAACAAGAATTATGAATATGCCAGAAAGTATTAAGAATGACAATAATGATAAAGCAATGAATTTGGTAGTGGTGGGTGGTGGTGAAGGGGTTAGTATTGCTGGGAAAAATAAAAATTAAATTTCTCCCCCTGCTCAGCAGAGGAAAGATTCATCAGTTGTACAGATCAATCTCGCCAAAAGAGATCCAAACCCTCAGGTTTCACAAAGGACAAATCAAATTCATAACTTCCCATCGGGCAAATTAAAGCAAAAAGTTTGCAGGCTTTAAACCCCATCTCCAAAACCAACTCAGCCACTCTCCCCCTTACTGGTGCGGTTCCCTCCCCCCCCCACCTCAACTGAACCACATTCCTCCTCCTATACCCACTAACCAGCCCCCACCAAACCCTCCCTGAAATGTGATTATTTTAATTAACAACATTCTCACCATCCACCGTGGTGCGACTCCCCGAAACTGAAGCATAGCTCCCTATATTCCTCCCAGCAGAAAATCCATCCGTTTGTTTTGAACCAATAACAATTGTACAGATTGCAATGCAAACTGAATTTCGGCTCTCCTGGAAGATGTAGATGTAAGACAATACTTTGAGGATTTTTTTCAGGCATAGGTTTCTATTCTGGACTTTTGCAGCAGTAAGCCACAGTGGTGGGAGCTTGTGAAACAAAGGGCGATTGAACTTTTCAAGGCCATAAGAAGGAATAAGCTGCTTGGTATGTTCATTGCCAACCAGCATTTGCGGAGGAAGTTTGATCGTCTTGTCTTGTATGGAGGAGATCCAGGGGAGATCTCTGAGGTGAAGCTTCTTCTTAGGAAGTGTCAATAGAGAGAGATTATAAGAAAAATCACTCGCCTGATCCTTACCAAGAACTGTAAGCAAAGCATAGCAGTTAGGACGGTCATAGGCCTGAGAGATACTACGGGTTCCCTGGTGAAGTCCAGATCAGGGATCTTGGAGATCTTCAGGTAATATTATGCAGGCTTTCTGGGAAGAAAGGACCTTAGTCGGGACAGGATGGAAATCTTTCTGGATTCTACTCCAAGACTGGGAAATGGTACATTGCCTTTGATGGATTTGACAGAACCAATTTCAGCAGATGTGGTAGTTCATGCTATAGAGAAGCTGGCTACTAAAAAAATTGCCTGGGCCAGAAGGGTTGACAGCTGAATTTTATGTGTTTTAAATCCATTCTGGCTCCCTTTTTAGCTGAGGTTTATAACAGCTATCTAGAAGGGGGTTCACTCCCTCCCTCCATGAAGCAATCCGCTGTGATTCTTCTGTCAAAAGGTAAAGACCCCTCAATAATTGAGAACTGGTGCCCCATCAGTCTTCTCAATGTTGATAGAAAGTTTTTGGCGAAGATTCTTTTTTGGCGCCTGTCTTTAGTAGCAGATGATTTGTTGTCCAGACATTAGTACTGCTCGGTCCAAGGTAGAAGTACCTTTTTAGCAGTTTTAGCTTTCTGAAGGGCTTTGGAGCGATGCAGGGCTGCTGGATGGAGAAAGTACTTGCTGGCATTGGATCAGGTGAAGGCTATTGATCGAGTCAATCATGAGTACCTGTATTTGCTACTTAATAGATACAGTCTGCAGGGGAGGTTTATAGATTGGCTGAAAACATTCTATAAAGGGGCTCAGAGCTTCCCACTTGTTAATGGTTGGGTTGGACAGCCTTTTGAGGTTTGCTCTGGTTTGCGCCAGGGGTGTCCTTTGAGCCTGCTATATGCATTTGCAATTCACCCCTTCATAAGAAGGTTAGAGGATAGATCATTGTGCGGGGTGCCTTTGGGCACTGCTGGTGTGCCGCCTTTAAAGATCGTGGCCTATGCCGATGATGTGTCTTTTATTATCTCCCTGAGATGGAGGAGGCGCAGGAGGTGCTCTCTGTAATAGAGCAGTATACGGAGGCTTCTGGCTCTAAAGTCAAACATGAAAAGAATGACGTTTTCTGGATGGGCAAAGAGGGTGAAAGCTTTGAACTTCCAGATGCCTTCCCAGAGCCCCAGCAGGAAATTAAAGTGTTGGGCATCAAATTTGGTCCTGGTGACTATGGTCATCGAAATAGGGAAAGCAGGTTGTTGAACGCCAATGCCAAAGTAGCAAACTGGAAGAAATGGAAACTTTCCTTGATGGAGAGGGTTGAGTTGATCAAAACTTACCTGATCCCAATCTTTATATATGTCAGCTTTGTCTGTATCTTGCTGGAATCTCTCTATGCAAGGGTGTACAGCTGCTTTTTCCAACTGTTATGGGAAAATAGGCTGAACATGATTAAACGCAATGTAACTTACCTGTCCAGGTGGGAAGGAGGCCTAGGAATGGTCAACCCTATAATTTTCTTTTCTCTGCTCTTTTTAAAATTCAACCTTGGTAATATGTACAGTATGTGTAGCTGCTGACTTTTAATTTTTGGAGGGGGAGACTGGAACACCGCTTTAACATGGCAGGGAAGCAAAACTATGTTTTTTTCCCATTAATTGTCAGGCAGGGAGAGGCCGTGTAAACATTGGGAGCCCAATAGAGCAGGTCAGCTGTAAAAGCAAGCCATCGATACGCTGCTCTTTGGTTCCTCACAAAGGTTTTGGATTACAGCCTATAAAATGTATTGATCAGAGGAAGCCATAAAGAGCAGTGTGCACATTGTGTTCCTGGGGGACGCTGCAAGAGAACAGGCTGCACCATTTTTATGTAGCAAATCATTCAATGTCCTTTGTGATACATGGACAGGGACCACTTATGTACCTGCGTTTGTGTTCAGTAAACACCAGCGCTATGTCTCCTATATGATCGCTGAGCCCATAAGCGGGTCTCTCCTGTGCGTTATTACACTGGAATAAACGCCGCTTTCTCCAGAGTGCTGAGAAAAACATTCTAAAGACAAGCAGTGAGTATTGTTAGGAAATACTTGTAGACAGGGCTGCTGATAGAAATCACGGGGCCCCGTACAGCCTACCTGACAGGGCCCCCCCCCCCACCCCAATATATATCAAGATAATATTTTCACTAAAAAATACATTAAAATCATTATTAGCGGACCCAAAAAAAACAAAGAACCTGTGTAAATTAGTCCCTTTTTTTTTTTTTTCAAATTTTATTTTTATTATTAAATGGACAATTTACAAATGTTATAACAATTACAGTCAAGAAGCTGACAAATGAGGCATTATGAAGTGTTTCATTTTCCTAAACACAGTAATATACACAATATAAAAGAATGCTTCTTATATACATACTCTTAATTGTCCATTTTCATTTTATATAGCAATAAAATAATATAAAAAAAAAAGGAGGAAAGAGGGAAAGCGAGGAAGGGAAATTGGACCCGAATTAGCCCCTTTTTAGTTGTTTAAAATCGCAAAAAAACTCTGGTCAGGAAGGGGGTAAAATCTTCCGGGGCTTAAGTGGTTAAAAAAAAATAAATAAATACATTTTTTATAAATGTTAAGGCCTCTTGCACACGATACTCCTGTTTGAGCATCTCCTTTTTCAGCCGTAAATTTCAGGCATATTTGTCTTAGGCCTCTTGCACACGATACTCCTATTTGAGCATCTCGCAGCTTGAAAAAGCTCAGTACAGCTATGTTTTTTTTTTCTGAGATAAAATACAGCCCATTAATTGTAATGTGTCTATGCACACAGGTGCGTAAACAAGCGCTGTGCATTCTTCAGTAAGAACAAAATAGAAAAATCTGCATTTTTGGTCAGTAATTGAAGCCTCAATGCACGCAAATACGCACGAATAGACACGAATACGCGCAAATACATACAAAATAAAAAACGTCTGGAAAAAGTAAATGCTCAAACAGGAGTATTGTGTGCAAGAGGCCAAAAGGAGATGCTTAAACAGGAGTATCGTGTGTAAGAGACTTGAAATGCACGCATTCGCGTGCATTATCACGCATATGCGTTCGCGCAAATTTTCGCGTAAATGTATTCTCGCGTTTTTGTAAAATATGTGCAAATTAGCATTTCTCAGATCAACAGTATGTTTGTGTGCGTTCATTTGTTCGCAACTGTGTGTATTTGTGCGCATTTGCGCGCAATACGCGTAAATTACTTTCCAAAAATGCAGATTTTTCTATTTTGTTCTTACTGAAGAATGCACGGCGCTCATTCACGCACAGGCACATTACAATGAATGGGCTGTATTTTAGCTCAGAAAAAAAAAACTGAGCTTTTTTAAGCTGCAGGGTGCAAGAGGCCTAAAAGTGTTCACGATTATTTTACAATTTTTTTAAATTATTTATTACAATGTTTAACCACTTGCTGACCGCCCCACGCAGATTAAGGCCTCATGCACACGGGACGTTTTTATAGTGGCTGTTTTTGGTGTCAGACATTTTTTTCTACAGCCAGTAATCTCCCCAGCATGTTATCCTACGTCTCCTACAGGCTCTTATCAGCAGTTTTTGGCGGGGCGTTTTCTGGCTGTAAAAAAACAAAAAAAACAAATGGGTTTTGAGTGGCGTTTTTCAGCTGTACAAAATGCTCTAACGTCAATAAACACTGATAAATGCCAAAAAAATGCTAAATTCCATTGTTTTCTTTAAGCCTGGGTTGTGTTTGTTGATGTCGTTGATAGAACATAGCCTGGGGTCACACTGGTGCATGCTGAACACTGCATGTGATTTGCACCAAAAACGCACCGCATTCCTGTGCAGATAACATGTGATGTCTGTGCGATGCGATTTGAGTCATATATTTTGTATGGCTCAAATTGAATCACATTTGCACCAAAATGTTGTAGGACCCTTTTTTCCCCGCACCTAAATCTTATCCCATGGGTGTGAACAGCCATGCAATGCAATTCTGGCAAGCATTGCATTGTGGGAAAGTCGGAGTTACTAAAAATAGCAGAGAGGTGGTTTTTAGCTAAAAACGCTAAAAAACGCTAACACCAAAAAATGCTGAAAAACTCCAATGCAAAAAAGCTAAAAAAAACGCTATAAAACGCCAATGCTAAAAAAAAACGCTGAAAAACGCAAAAAAGTTAAAAAATGCTAAAAAACTCACTACAAAGTTACTGGTGTTTTTATAACATCCAGTGTGCATGAGGCCTTACTGCGGCAGGGCGGCTCGGCTGCACATAATCATGTAGATCTATGTGATTATGTGCACGCGGTGAGTAGACACAGCGGGAGGCCGCAGGAGGAGCGGGTTCGATCGCCACCGGCCTCCCGCGATCTTCAGCAAGATTGACAGGAGAGCGGCCTGGAATGTAAACAATGTAAGACGGGTCTCCTGTCAGAGAGGCAGGGAAAGATCGTGTGATTCAGTTAAGCTGACCGATCTCTCTCTGCCTCTGTCCAATCCATCCCCCCACACAGTTAGAAAGCATATCTAGGAAACACATTTAACCCCTTGATCACCCCTAGTGTTAACCCCTTCCTTGCCAGTGTCATTAGTACAGTAACAGCGCATATTTTTAGCACTGATTACTGTAGTAATGTCACTGGCACCCCAAAAGTGTCAAAAATGTCAGTTAGGTGTCCAATCTGTCCGCCGCAATGTTGCAGTCCCGCAAAAAAACCGCTGATCGCCGCCATTACTAATGAAAAATAAAAAAAGATAAAAAGTCCATAAAACTATCCCGTAGTTTGTAAATCGCTAGAACTTTTGCGCAAACCAATTATTATACGCTTTTTGGGATTTTTTCTTTACCAAAAATATGTAGCAGAATACAAATTGGCCTAGACTGATAAAAAAATTAGATTTTTAAAATGTCTTTTATTGGGAATGTTTTATAGCAGAAAGTAGAAAATATTGTTTTTTTTTTAAATTGGAGCTCTTTTTTTTGTTTATAGCACAAAAACTGCAGAGGTGATCAAATACCACCAAAACAAAGCTCTATTTGTCGGGAAAAAAGGACATAAATTTTATTTGGGTACAGCGTCGCATGACCGCTCAAGTGTCAGTTAAAGCAGCACAGTGCTGAATCACAAAAAATGGCCTGGTCATTAAGGGGGTAAAACCTTTCCGGGACTGAATTGGTTAATTATTATTATTATTATTTTTTTTTTTTTACAAATTTTTATTTTTTTACAGGACAGAGAAGCCTTCAGTGCTAGGGGGGCGCACAGTAAATAGGGGGGCACACGGGGAGGGGGGGTGATCATAAGCAGGCAGAACAGGGAGGGGGATCGGTGTTGGAGAAGCAATTACAGGAACGATGCCCTGTGTCTGTGCCTCTCCCTGCAGCAGCTAAAAGCTGGCAGGAGGCCTACAGAGAGCCGCATGGGGCTTCCTTCTGTAATTGCCCCTCCACCTGACCGCACAGATTCTCCATGCTGTTGGGGTCCCCCTGTGTACCTGGGCCCCCCCCCCCACAGGAGGACTGGTGGTTCCCCCCCCCCCCCATCAGCTGCACTGCTTGTAGATACACTCCCTGGCCAAAAAAAAAGGTCACATACTCTAAAATTTTGTTGGCTTTGATTACGGCACGCATTTGCTGTGGCATTGTTTCCAGCGATGCGGCCGCCGAAGCCTCGCTCCTCTCCCTCTGGTCTCCGCGGTGCCAGCATCACTAGTGTGGGCACCCGGCTGTGACAGCTTGCGGCTTCACACTCAGGTGCCCACTGGGCCGCGGCTCCGTATCTGAATGGTATCTGAAAAGCTGCTTGCTGTGGGGGCACTCAACAGGAGGGAGGGGCCAGGAGCAGCCGGAGAGGGACCCGAGAAACCCGAGAAGAGGAGGATCTGGGCTGCTCTGTGCAAAACCAACTACACAGAGGAGGTAAGTATAATATGTTTGTTATTTTCATGCAAAAAAAAAAAAAAAAAACGAGACTTTACAATTACTTTAAAATGTCCTTTTCTTGCTGAGGAATTATGTTTTTGTTTTCAGACACCCCTGCTTTGCAGCCGAGTCGCCATCCTCAGCACAAGCCTGGTCCACACAAACCTGTCACTCGTGTATTACAATGTGTTCTTTCAGATGTGCAAAGCCCACGGCATTGGATATGATGTAAAGGTAAGGCTGTCAAACTGCAATAGGTTTAGATGCGCTCACAGTGTCCCAAAGCAACCTATTATGTGTTCCTGAGCCAACATGGCACAAAGCAAGGTCCATAAAGACATGGATGAGTGAGTTTGGAGTGGAGGAACTTGACTGGCTTGCACAGAGTCCTGACCTCAACCCGATAGAACACCTTTGGGATGAATTAGAGTGGAGACTGCGAGCCAGGCCTTCTCATCCAACATCAGTGCCTGACCTCACATGTGCTTCTGGAAGAACAGTCAAACATGCCCATAGACTGAAAATAATAAAAGTTTGGGACTTTGCATGAGGTGTGTGGCCCTATGTAACTAATGAGAATAGACACATCAAAAAAATTAACAGGTCAGATCAAGTATGGATCACATTTTAATAGGCTCAAAAATGATAGTAAGAAAAATGGTAGCAATACACATAAAGAATAAAAATAAAAGGTATGGATTATACATGGAGACTGTGGTAAAAACATCGACATAGATAAATGGATAATTCCACATGTGCATGCATTTCGCGTTTCGTGAGTAATCACTTCATCAGGAGCAGGTGCAATTCATGTATCTGGAAAAAATAGTATATACACAAGTGTGTGTAAAAAAGTCTTATATGTAGCTAGTAACCAACTCTGTATATCCAACCCTTATAAATTTCAAACTCACAGTGTGGATTCCAATCAGAGTCACAGGATGTATAAAATGGCGCACCCTCCTGATGAAGTGATTACTCACGAAACGCGTTGAGATTTCTAGGAAGCAATTCTACTGTACCACCTTTGTCTTACCATGTACTCAATTGCATTGTTACAATCATCATTATGTATTGTGTATATCCGTGTTGTTATCCAACATGCATGCACATGTGGAATTATCCATTTATCTATGTCGATGTTTTTACCACAGTCTCCATGTATAATCCATACCTTTTATTTTTATTCTTTATGTGTATTGCTACCATTTTTCTTACTATCATTTTTTGAGCCTATTAAAATGTGATCCATACTTGATCTGACCTGTTCATTTTTGTTGATGTGTCTATTCTCATTAGTTACATAGGGCCACACACCTCATGCCAAGTCCCAAACTTTTATTATTTTCATGTTATGATAGGGATGGAGGCACATGTCTTTGTGAGCCTCATGTAAAGTCCCAACCCTCCTTTTTTCTAAAAACATTCCCATAGACACACTCCTAAACCTTGTGGACGGCCTTCCCAGAAGAGTTGAAGCTGTTATAGCTGCAAAGGGTGGGGCAACTCAATATTGAACCCTACCGACTAAGACTGGGATACCATTAAAGGTTATGTGCGTGTAAAGAAAGGCGTCCCAATACTTATGATAATATAGTGTATGTATGTATACAGTATATATATATATACTGTATTTTCTGGCGTATAAGACTACTTTTGAACCTCAAAAAAATCCCCCAAAAATGGGGGGTCGTCTTATACGCCGAGTATAATATCTCCGAGGTAACCTAAGTATAAGTATTACCGGTAGATGACAATTAGGGGGGTCGTCTTATACGCCCAGTCGTCTTATATGCCGGAAAATACAGTATATATATAGTACAGACCAAAAGTTTGGACACACCTTCTCATTCAAAGAGTTTTCTTTATTTTCATGACTATGAAAATTGTAGAGTCACACTTCAAGAGGAGTCACCTGAAATGGTTTTCACTTCACAGGTGTGCCCTGTCAGGTTTGATAAGTGTGATTTCTTGCCTTATAAATGGGGTTGGGACCATCAGTTGTGTTGTGCAGAAGTCAGGTGGATACACAGCTGATCGTCCTACTGAATAGACTGTTAGAATTTGTATTATGGCAAGAAAAAAGCAGATAAGTACAGGAAAACGAGTGGCCATCATTCCTTTAAGAAATGAAGGTCAGTCAGTCCGAAAAATTGGGAAAACTTTGAAAGTGTCCCCAAGTGCAGTCACAAAAACCATCAAAGCCTACAAAGAAACTGTCTGACATGCGGAGCGCCCCAGGAAAGGAAGACCAAGAGTCACCTCTGCTGCGGAGGATAAGTTCATCCGAGTCACCGGCCTCAGAAATCGCTCAGATTAGAGACCAGGGCAATGGCACACGGAGTTCTAGCAGCAGACACATCTCTAGAACAACTGTTAGGAGGAGACTGTGTGAATCTGGCCTTCATGGTAGAATATCTGCTAGGAAACCACTGCTAAAGAAAGGCAACAAGCAGAAGAGACTTGTTTGGGCTAACACAAAGGAAAACACAAGGAATGGACATTAGACCGGTGGAAATCTGTGCTTTGGTCTGATGAGTCCAAATTTAAGATCTTTGGTTCCAACCACCGTGTCTTTGTGTGACGCAGAAAAGGTGAACGGATGGACTCAACATGCCTGGTTCCCACCGTGAAGCATGGAGGAGGAGGTGTGATGGTGTGGGGGTGCTTTGCTGGTGACACTGTTGGGGATTTATTCAAAATTGAAGGCATACTGAACCAGCATGGCTACCACAGCATCTTGCAGCGGCATGCTATTCCATCCGGTTTGCGTTTAGTTGGACCATCATTTATTTTTCAACAGGACAATGACCCCAAACACACCTCCAGGCTGTGTAAGGGCTATTTGACCAAGAAGGAGAGTGATGGGGTGCTGCGCCAGATGACCTGGCCTCCACAGTCATCGGACCTGAACCCAATCCAGATGATTTGGGGTGAGCTGGACCGCAGAGTGAAGGCAAAAGGGCCAACAAGTGCTAAGCATCTCTGGGAACTCCTTCAAGACTGTTGGAAAACCATTTCAGGTGACTACCTCCCTGAAGGTGTGACTACAATTTTCATAGTCATGAAAATAAAGAAAACTCTTTGAATGAGAAGGTGTGTCCAAACTTTTGGTCTGTACTGTGTATATATATATATATATATATATATATATACACACACACACAGCAGCCCTCAAAATTTCCACTCGCCTGCTCGCATTAGGTGAGTAGAAATAAGCTGAGGGCAAGTGTGGAGCTGCATCGTAGAGGGGGGATGAGCACCGCCAGCAGCCAGGGTTGAACGGGAGCCGATTCACCTCCCAGCCTCCGCACCCTGTCATTCTCTTAGCAGGGCATACAGTGGGAATCGGCAAAGAACTAAATGAGGTGGGGGTGGGAGGGGGTTTAGGCGGGAGCTGCCAAAGTTAACTTTTTCTATTAACAAGCTGTTGATTCGTTGCTTGGACCGCCTAGCAACCAATCACTAGCTTGTTAAAGGAAAAGTTAACCTTGGCAGCTCCCGCTCCCCTGTGCAGTGCTGTGCTCCTCTGTATCCTAAATCAGTGAAAGTGTCATTCATTGGTTTTACATTTTTTAATGATCTATAAATACAGCATTAAAAATAATTACTTAACAAGACAGTAATGATGTGTACAGCGCCTATAGTAGCCAATCATATTTTATCCTTATTTTATTTATCACAGTCAGATCAATGAAATATGCTTTATGTTAATATTGTTAAAGTTGTTGTTTATATTTACTTTTGTAACTTAATTCTGCATAAAACTTTTAACAGTGTCATTTCATGAGATAATTTACGAGGGGTGGGGCAACTGATGGCAAGTAACTCTTAGAGCCTGGCCAGTGTGTTATATACCGTGCCTTGAAAAAGTATTCACACCCCTTGAAATGTTCCATATTTTGTCCTGTTACAACCAAAAACGTAAATGTATTTTATTGGGATTTTATGTGATAGACCGACACAAAGTGGCACATAATTGTGAAGTGGAAAGAAAATGATAAATGGTTTTAAACATTTTTTACAAATAAATCTGTGAAAGGTGTGGCGTGCATTTGTATTCACCCCCCTTTTTTCTGATACCCCTTACTAAAATCTAGTGGAACCAATTGTCTTCAGAAGTCACTGAATTAGTAAATAGAGTCCACCTGTGTGTAATTTAATCTCAGTATAAATACAGATGTTCTGTGAAGCCCTTAGAGGTTTGTTAGAGAACCTTAGTGAACAAACAGCATCATGAAGTCCAAGGAACACACCAGACAGGTCAGGGATAAAGTTGTGGAGAAGTTTAAAGCAGGGTTAGGTTATGAAGAAATATCCCAAGCTTTGAACTTCTCACGGAGCGCTGTTCAATCCATCATCTCTAAATGGAAAGAGTATGCAACCCTACCAAGACATGGCCGTCCACCTAAACTGACTGGCCGGGCAAGGAGAGCATTCATCAGAGAAGCAGCCAAGAGGCCCATGGGAACTCTGGAGGAGCTGCAGAGATCCACAGCTCAGGTGGAAGAATCTGTCCACAGGACAACTATTAGTCGTGCGCTCCACAAATCTGCCCTTTATGGAAGAGTGAGAAGAAGAAAGCCATTGGTGAAAGAAAGCCATAAGAAGTCCTGTTTGCAGTTTGTGAGAAGTCACGTCGGGAACTCAACAAACATGTGGAAGAAGGAGCTCTGCTCAGATGAGACCAAAATTGAACTCTTTGACCTAAAAGCAAAACGCTATGTGTGGAGGAGAACTAACACTGCACATCACCCTGAACACACCATCCACACCGTGAAACATGGTGGTGGTAGCATCATGTTGTGGGGATGCTTTTCTTCAGCAGGGACAGGGAAGCTGGTCAGAGTTGATGGGAAGAGGTATGGAGCCAAATACAGGGCAATGTTAGAAGAAAACCTGTTAGAGTCTACAAAAGACTTGAGACTGGGGCGGAGGTTCACCTTCCAGCAGGACAACGACCCGAAACATCCAGCCAGAGCTACAATGGAATGGTTTACAACATCAAAGCATATTCATGTGTTAGAATGGCCCAGTCACAGTCCAGACCTAAATCACATTGAGAATCTGTGGGAAGACTTGAAAATTGCTGTTCACAGACGCTCTCCATCCAATCTGACAGAGCTTAAGATATTTTGCAAAGAAGAATGGGCAAAAATGTCCTCTTTAGATGTGCAAAGCTGGTAGAGACATCCCCAAAAAGACTTGCAGCTGTAATTGCAGGGAAAGGGGGTTCTACAAAGTATTGCCATCATGCTTAGTCATGTCTGCGAATGTCAGAGTTTTACAATGCCTCATGGGATGTGTAGTTCCGCAGCAGCTGAAGGGCCGTAGTTTGAGGATCCTATTTGGTTCCACTAGTTTTTAGTTAGGGGTGTCAGAGTAAAGGGGGGTGAATACAAATGCACGCCACACTTTTCACAGATTTATTTGTATAAAATGTTGAAAAGAATTTATCATTTTACTTCCACTTGACAATTATGTGCCACTTTGTGTCGGTCTATCACAAAAGATCCCAATAAAATACATTTACGTTTTTGGTTGTAACATGACAAAATGTGGACAACTTCAAGGGGTATGAATACTTTTTCAAGGCACTGTATATAGTCCAAGAAATTCCGCACTCAGTGATATGCTGGATATAATTTATTCCAAAGGTAACAGTACAAAGGTAAATACAGGAACAACAGTTTCAGGCATCCTCACCCTTTCTCAAGTTTGCTCTGAACTTGAGAAAGGGTAGGGACCCCTGCAACCAATGCCACTTGGAAAACTCTGCAGGCTGAATTAAAATTGCTGCAGCAGTGAAGCAAAGTATTGTGGTGGTGGCACATGTATAGAATGTGTAGAATACGCCCTGGATACAGTCAGCACTTATCATGTGCATACATTTTCTCCTAGTCATTGTATTGAGCCCAATCTTTGCTCATACGGAATGTTAGCTGTGCGGTGGACGATCGTCGTGTAGAACAGGCAGGAAATCGACTTCACCTTTGACACTTTATGTGAAATGGCAGCATGTTGTCTTAGGAAGTTAATAAATATTGACTGATTAATTTACTCAGATTGTATCCCGTTTTCCTCTATTGTCAGGAGAAGCAAGGTACGGTGTTCGTGCTGCTGGAAAACCAGAAAAGGCATAGAATAGGAATGCTGTGAGTATGTCTATGGACAACATCTGTACTGTTATTGGTCAGAGAAGGGCCATGACTATCCATCCCATCCATCCATTTATCCATTCATACTTTTTTACATCCATTTATCCTTCCCATCCATCTATTTGTCCATCCACCCATCAATTTATCCATCCATCCCATCCCATCCTTTTCATCTGTTTATCCATCCACCCATCCATTTATCCACCCATCCATTCATCCCATCCCATCTATTCCACCCCATCTCATCCCACCTATCCCAACCATCCCACCCTAGCCATTCAGTTATTCATCCAACCACCCATCCATTTATCCATCCAGCCCATTCATCCCATCCCATCCATTCATTTATTCATCTATTCATCTATTTATCCATCCAGTTTCTTTCCCGTACATCTATCTATCCACCCATTAATTTATCCATCCATCCCATCCTTTCCATCTATTTATCCATCCATCCATCCATTTATCCATCCATATATTCATCCCATCCCATCTATTCCACCCCATCTCATCCCACCTATCCCATCCATCCCATCCTATCCATTCATTTATTCATCCATCCACCCATCAATTTATCCATCGATCCCATCCCATCCATCTATTTATACATTCATCCATCCACCCATCCATCCATTTATCCATCCATCCCATGCCATCTATTCCACCCCATCTCATTCCACCTATCCTATCCATCCCATCCAATCATTTATTGATCCAGCCACCTATCCATTTATCCATCCTGTCCATTCATCCTATCCATCCATTTATTCATCCATTAATCTATTTATCCATCCAATTATCCTCTCCGTCCATCTATGTGTCCATCCACCCATCAATTTATCCATCCATCCCATCCCATCCTTTCCATCTATTTATACATTCATCCATCCACCCATCCATCCATTTATCCATCCATCCATCTCATGCCATCTATTGCACCCCATCTCATTCCACCTATCCTATCCATCCCATCCAATCATTTATTGATCCAGCCACCTATCCATTTATCCATCCTGTCCATTCATCCTATCCATCCATTTATTCATCCATTAATCTATTTATCCATCCAATTATCCTCTCCGTCCATTTATGTGTCCATCCACCCATCAATTTATCCATCCATCCCATCCCATCCCATCCTTTCCATATATTTATCCATCCATCCACCTGTCCATGTATCCATCCATCCACCCATCCATATATCCATCCATCCATTCATCCCATCCCATCTATTCCACCCCATCTCATCCCATCGCATCCTATCCATGTATTTATTCATCCATCCACCTGTCCATGTATCCATCCATCCACCCATCCATGTATCCATCCATCCATTCATCCCATCCTATCTATTCCACCCCATCTCATCCCATCCCATCCTTTCCATATATTTATCCATCCATCCACCTGTCCATGTATCCATCCATCCACCCATCCATGTATCCATCCATCCATCCCATCCCATCTATTCCACCCCATCTAATCCCATCCCATCCTATCCATGTATTTATTCATCCATCCAACCATCCATTTATCCATCCAGCCCATTCATCCCATCCCATCCATCCATTTATTCATCCATTCATTGTTTTATCCATCCAATTATCCTTCCCGTCCATCTATGTGTCCATCCACCCATCAATTTATCCATCCATCCATCCCATCCTATACATCCATTTATCCATCCATCCATTCATCCCATCCATCCATCTATTCATTCTATCCCATCCATTCCACTCCTCTCATCCCATCCATCTCTATCATTCCATCCATCCATGCATCCATTGGCGGTCCCATACTGGTGTTCAATTAGCAAAGACAAATAGATTGTTGACCTTGCAAGGGGATTTTTCTATAGCTTAGTGAATGTGGCAAAAATTCTCTACAGGTCTCTACACAATCATGTGCAAGGAAAAAAATATATATTTTTATTTGCAAATGATTGGATGGTGAAATTCAGCAGAGCCTCACCTTATTCACTAGGCTAAAGGAAAATTCCCTTCAAAGTGAACAGACTATTTGCCTTTGGTAAATCAACCCCACTACATCTATCGGTAAAACGCTACTGCTCTGTGAATACAATTTGCAGAAGGCGGTAATGGAAATAAAATTGCACACTTTGTTCTGACTCTCTGAGATTGTAGTAAGTACTTGTCGGTCCCTTTGCATCCAAAGATAATACAGACTGCACTGTCGCTGCAAATGTTGTCATTGTACGATGACATCTACATACTATTAGGCTTAGAAGAGAGCTGGTTAGGGCTGGGCTTCTGCCACAGTCCTAAATTATTGAAATCGCAGGACTTATATAAGAAAGATTTATGTTTGCTCCCTTATTTCACTTTGGTAACTTTGGCAGATGTCCGACCTCACAGCTGCTCCCCCAGTTTCTATGTGTATATGTATACTACAGCCGTATACTTGTTACATTTCTCCTAAACCCTCCTCTTCTTCACAGCCAAGGAAACCACCATCTTAGCCTCTGTGTAGACCATTTATTTGCGATTCGGTACTGCGTCACTTTAACAGACAATAGCGCAGTCGTGTGACGCTGTACCCAAAAAAAAAAAAATCGATGTCCTTTTTTCCACCCACAAATAGAGCTTTCTTTTGGTGTTATTTGATCACCTCTGCGTTTTTTATTTTTTGCACTATAAACAAAAAAATAGCAACAATTCTGGAAAAAAAATTAATTTTTTTTCATCATTTTAGGCCAATTTGTATTCTGCTACATATTTTTCGTAAAAAAAAATCCCAATAAGTGTATATTGATTGGTTTGCGTCTACAAACTAGGGCGAAGATTTATGTCATTTTTGTTTTACTAGTAATGACGGCGATCTGCGATTTTTATTGGGACTGCGGCATTGCGGCGGACAGATCGGACCCCTAACTGACATTTTTGACACTTTTAGGGGGACCAGTGATATTACTACAGTAATCAGTGCTAAAAATATGCATTGTGTGAGGGGTTAGCTCGGTGGCGGGTGTGGATGACCCCTTGGGGGGGGTTCGTTACTCAGAGAGATAGCCGAAGAGTAGTTGAAAACAACAGTCTATGGTTTATTCTTGCAATTTTCTTCACACAAGGGCAAGCATCAAAAACAGCATAATTCAAAACAAACATAAAATAAAAAAACCCTGGCCACTGTGGGCGTCTACCTTCACACACAGGAACCTACCTAGGGAGTCTGTCCCAACCTACTGCTGGGCAGACACTGCTGATCCTACAGCAGTCAATCAATAGTCCATTTATTTTCTCTTCACACAGAAAATGTCCATTTGTTTTTCTTCACACAGAAAAAGTCCATGACCTCACCTTGAGAAGTCTTCAGCTGACTGCTCTCCTCAGCGCACATCATTTCAGGAGGCAGCAATCAGCAGTCATCCCCTGGATAACTTATAGAGGCCTTAATTACCTCATTCTGAATAGCTGAAGCCTTTTCAATGTCCTAACACCTTTCTGGCTACCTCTGCAGTAATTGGTGAATTGTCTAACCAAAACAGAAATGTATCTCCCGTCTGTGACAACATCCACAGATTTACCTGACTTGCTGTCACAATTGTAACTGTAATAATGAAACTGACAGGGGTTAACCCAGGGGTGATCAAAGGGTTAAATGTGAGCCTAGGGGAGTGTTTTCTAACTGTATGGGGGCGTGGCTTGTGAAATGATCATAGAGACCTGTGTTCCTATATAGAAGGATCACAGGAGCTCTGTGATCATTTCAGAGAGAACAACGGTCAGCTGTGTTTACAACAGCTGACCGTCCTTCTCTCTCATCGGGGAGCGATCGCGGGTGCCCAGCGGCAATTGGCACCACCGGTCCCGTGGATCAGAATCCCGGCTGCCTAGTGGGATGGGAGTGTGCCGCCGGTGGCGCGCGCTTGCCCCCAGGAACGCTTCAGTGGATCACCGTACAGGTACGGCAATTGGCGCAGCCGAGCCAGCCTGCCACACTATATATGCGGTGGGCAGTCGGCAAGTGGTTAATCTACAGAAGTCAGGGTGCTGCACTTGTGATCAGTTATGACACCAGCCATTTGATGGCTCAACAGTTTTTACATAGTTAGTGAGGTTGAAAAAAGACATCAGTCCATCCAGTTCAACCTATGATGTGTGTGTGTGTTTGCTTCTTCAGTTATGAATGAGCACAGTGAGTGAGTGAGTTCGTTTAGAAAAGCAAGGTGCTGGTAAATTACATATTTACTAGCCCCTTCCCTCCTCTCCAACCTGAAATACCCCCAGCAGCAGGGAAGCCAGCAGTACTGTGGGGCTGGAAGGGGGGGGGGCAACATGGGGGAAGCCCAAGCAGTAG
This sequence comes from Pelophylax lessonae, assembly GCF_965119305.1. Classification (NCBI taxonomy): domain Eukaryota; kingdom Metazoa; phylum Chordata; class Amphibia; order Anura; family Ranidae; genus Pelophylax; species Pelophylax lessonae. Next base: position 16,237,905 of record NC_138771.1, on the reverse strand, counting down.
GGGGAATAGGAACCGCACGTGTAGTGATTAGGGTTTGCCCAGGCACACCCCCTGCGCACGCCTATGAGCCTAGATCTGTCTGCTTCTCTTTAAAAATGGTAGTAAAGTCTATAAAAAAGAGAATCTGGTCACCCAATGGGTTAATACTATAATGTGCTGGTATGCACTGCATACCAGCACATTATGACAGAGTTACCTTTCAAAGTCCTCCAGTGGCGTGCTGTCATCACTGCCAGTGTTCTATCAGAATAGCGCTACCTGTCAGATTCTGCAACCGGAAGTGACGTACGGATAAGAACAACTTACTGCGCATGCGCCGTGCGTTCCAACATGGCCGCTATGCGTTCCAATAGGTTTCCTAATGTGACAGAACACGAAGCAGCGGCGGACATCTTCTTACACCCATGCAAGTCTTGCATTTTACATTTATTTTAGCAGTAAACTCACCTTATATACTGAATCACAGTATTGCATTTCTATTATTATTGTATACTAGTAAGTATAGTAAGAAACACGCAGGTAGAGGGTGGCGACGGCCATCTTGGTACACCCCGCACTGCTCAGCGACGAACTGATTATATAGTGAAATAGACGATTTCACTCGGTCGTGGTGAATTCGTCTATTTCAGTATATAAGGTGAGTTTACTGCTAAAATAAATGTAAAATTCAAGACTTGCGTGGGTGTAAGAAGATGTCTGCCGCTGCTTCGTGTTCTGTCACATTAGGAAACCTATTGAAACGCATAGCGGCCATGTTGTATTGCATGCGCTGTAAGTTGTTCTCATCAGAACGTCACTTCCGGTTGCAGTATCTGATAGGTAGCGCCAGGGCTTTTTTTCTCAGACAATAGGTGCAGGAACTCCCCCTTCTAAGTTACTTTGTGTCTCCGCCCCCTACCCACCTCCAAGCACTAATCCTTGGTTCCACCCCTTCCAACCGCTGAGCACTGACCCTTGGTTCCACCCCTTACCCAGCTTCCAGTACAGCCCCTTTTAGAGAATATAGAGCCAAGTATAATTTTGAAATTGGAATGGATAGAATTAGGTTATGATAACAGGAAAAGGAATAAAATAAATCCCCCACAGCCAGCAGCAATAGACCCCCAGCAGCAGCAAAAGATCTCCCAGAAGCCAGCATCAATAGACTCTCTAGCAGCCAGCAACAGTGGACCCCTCCCTAAACAGTAGATCCCTTCTAGCAACAATTAACCCTCAGTATCAAAAGATCCTCCACCAGCAACAATAGATTTCCATGCAAAAATAGATCCCCTCCAGCAACAATAGATCTCCCAGCAGCCAGCATCTGTAGACCCTCCAGCACCCATTGGAGGTGCCGGAACTGCGTTTCCCCGCGTTCCCGCTGAAAAAAAGCCCTGGGTAGCGCTATTCTGATAGAACACCAGCGCTTCCATCTTCATCTGGTTTTCCTTCCGGGTTCGCGCGCTCTGGCCATTTGAATGACGTCACTTCTGTTCATGCGCTTCAGAGTCACAATTGCAGCACAGCGATCTGAATTGATGTTCTGGCGGCTCTATAACCAGATAACTTTTACTGCAAAGCTGGCTGAATATAAAACCAATACCAAGTTTACAGCCGTCAGCTTGTTTTACCCCATTGAATACGAAGACATTTATAAACATACACAGGTAGATGAGAATTACACATCTGTGTTACCCAACAGGTACAGCTCCAATGATTCCCTCCAGCTGTTGCAGAACTACAAGTCCCATCATGCCTCTGCCTGTGGGAGTCATGCTTGTAACTGTCAGCCTTGCAATGCCTCATGGGACTTGTAGTTCCGCAACAGCTGGAGGGCCACCAGTTTGACAGCTATACAGTTACAGTGCCTTGAAAAACTATTCACACCCCTTGAAATTTAAATTTACGAACACCATTACAATTAAATTGTCTTTGGATGGTATTGATGAGCTGATTAAAGCCGAGCTAAGAGATATAAAAGGCAGTTCCATAATTGTGACCTAATTTATTATAATTAATGATTTATTAATCGCTTCAATAATGGGCGATTTCTGGCACTCCGCTTCTACATGTAAAAATCATAATTTGTTTGCTAGAAAATTACTCGGAACCCCCAAACATTATATATTTTTTTTCAGCAGAGACCCTATGGAATAAAATGGTGGTCATTGCACCATTTTATGTCACATTGTATTGGCGCAGAAATTTTTCAAACGCGTTTTTTTTGGGGAAAAAAAACTGTTTTGTGAATTAAAGAAAAACAAAACAGTAAAGTTAGCCCAAGTTTTTTGTATAATGTGAAAGATGATGTTACACCAAGTAAATAGATACCCAACATGTCACGTTTTAAAACTTAAAGCTCACTCGTGGAATGACGGCAAACTTTGGTACTTAAAAATCTCTATAGGGGACAGTTTAAAAAATGTTTACAGGTTACCAGTTTAGAGTTACAGTGGAGATCTTGGGCTAGAATTGTTGCTCTCGCTCTAACGTTCGCAGCGATACCTCACATGTATGGATTGAACGTTGTTTACATGAAGTAGAAGTAAAATGATAAATGGTTTTAAAAATGTTATACAAAAAATATATGAAAAGTGTGGGGTGCATTTGTATTCAGCCCCCTTTACTCTGATACCCCTAACTAAAATCTAGTGGAACCAAATGGTTCATATTATTATGTTTTGAACTGTATTGTAACTGTACTGTCTTCCTTCACATTGTAAAGCGCTGCGCAAACTGTTGGCGCTATATAAATCCTGTATAATAATAATAATAAAAGCATATTCATGTGTTAGAATGGCCCAGTCACAGTCCAGAACTAAATCCAATTGAGAACCTGTGGCAAGACCTGAAAATTGCTGTTCACAGACGCTCTCCATCCAATCTGACAGAGCTTGAGATATTCTGCAAACTAGAATGTGCAACACTGTCCCTCTCTAAATGCGCAAAGCTGAGAGATGACTGCAGATAAACTGGTACAATGTATGTAGGAGGATTTGTTTAATTTCTGTGTATCACCTGAGGCCAGATCCTTGATCTCCATAGTGAAAATAATGTATTATGCTGAAATCCCAGGAATGGGTATTTTTACATCATTAGTCCAGCTTGGATCAGTCTACCTATGTATCTATCACACCTTTATCAGGGAATGTTTTGCATTTATTAAGAAAATTCAAAGCATCCTCTGAATAGCACCCAAGCCCAACGACTGACCTCCTGTGTTCACAATGCAGCAGGACAACCGTTCGACACGGGACCCGGAAGTTAGTGGAGATCACTGTAATAGTGGTGTAGTAGCGCGGTCTATACAGTGATCTCACAGGGATGGTATATGCATAGATACATTGGCCCAAGCTGTAACAATTGTGGTATTGGGGTGGTTATACTCATGTGACAGATGCTTTTCCCGATGAGTTGCGGCAGTCCAAACTGTATTTTAGGGCATAGTGGCCCACTTTAATTGAACAAAATGGAAAGTTTACATAAACATCAGTTGCCCAGAAAGGATTTCTTCCACATAAACATTAATAGTAAATTGAAAATGCAGTTGGCAGCACTGCTGCTCTCCTTACCTGTCCCTCTGACCGTGTTGCTCAGCTCTCCATGTTCACTTGGCTCTCTTAGCCTTTAGTCACAGCACCTTAATGCATGGCCTACTCCTGGCCTCTGCATTGGAGTTCATCTGACACACCTGACTCCTGGAATGAGATCTCCTGTCTCCTGGGTCGGGCTCTTCTGACCCCTGGTTGAGACCTTCTGTCCCCGGACTCCTGGCTGGGGGCTCTTCTGACCCCTGGTTGAGACCTTCTGTCCCCGGACTCCTGGCTGGGTCTCTTCTGATCCCTGGTTGAGACCTTCTGTCCCCTGACACCTGGCTGGGGCTCTTCTGACCCCTGGTTGAGACCTTCTGTCCCCCCACTCCTGGCTCTAGCTCTTCTGACCCCTGGTTGAGACCTTCCATCTCCCGACTCCTAGCTGGACCTCTTCTGAGTCTTTTTGTTACCAACCGCTGAGCTAATCTTAGGCTTGAGTATATAACGACTCTGCACACTTGTGTACTCACACAGGCTACAGGCTCCTAATAAAATCCAAATATAGGATTGAAGGTTCCGTATCACCCAAGACCCTTTTGAACCATCAAGATCCAGGCCCCGATCCAGGACTACAGAATCCTGGAATAGGACCTCCTGTCCCCTGGCTGGGGCTCTTCTGACCCCTGGGTGAGACCTTCCGTCCCCTGACTCCTGGCTGGGGCTCTTGTGACCCTTGGTTGAGACCTTCTGTCCCTCGACACCTGGCCGGGGCTCTTCTGACCCCTGGGTGAGACCTTCTGTCCCCTGACTCCTGGCTGGAGCTCCTCTGATCCCTGGTGGAGACCTTCTGTCCCCCGACTCCTGGCTGGGGTTCTTCCGACCCCTGGATGAGACCTTCTGTTCCCCAACTCCTGACTGGAGCTCCTGTGACCCCTGGTTGAGATCTTCTGTCCCCCGACTCCTGACTGAAGCTCCTCTGACCCCTGGTTGAGACCTTCTGTCCCCTGACTCCTTGCTGGGGCTCCTCTGACCCCTGGTTGAGACCTTCTGTCCCCTGACTCCTTGCTGGGGCTCCTCTGGCCCCTGGTGGAGACCTTCTGTCCCCCAACTCCTGGCTTGGGCTCCTCTGAACACTGGGTAAGACATTATGTCCCCAAGTCCTAGCTGGAGCTCCTCTGACCCTTGGTTGAGACCTTCTGTCCCCCCAACTCCTGGCTGGGGCTCCTCTGACCCCTGGGTGAGACTTTCTGTCTCTAAATTAGGAGCCCTGAGCTATCCTCAGGCTTGAGTATATAACAACCCTGCATACCTGTGTACTCACAGAGGCTGCAGGCACATAGTAAAATCCAAACACAGGATTGAAGGTTTTATCCCACCCTAGAGTCTTTGAAAATTTCAAGCTCCAGGCCCCAATCCGCGACTACAGAATCTGGAGAAAACCAAAAACACAGCTTCTCTGCTCAGAAACAATAGTCTGGAAACTTACAAATAAAGCTTATTGAGAATCCTGTGTCATTTTCTCCTACATTGTCAGAGTGGCAGGGCCTTACACTGTCACACAATGGAACGTTATAAAAATATCCATACCTGGAATTCTATTGTAGGTTCATTCGGTGGTCACTGGTCAGTAATAAATATCCAGGGCTTTTTTTCAGCAGGAATGCTGGGGAACGCAGTTCCGGCACTTCCAGCACTGAATATATGTAATAGCAAGGGGTATACAGGAGGGTCTATTGATGCTGGCTCCTGGGGGATCAATTGTCACTGGTAGGGATCTGTTTTTGTGTGAAGGTCTATTGTTGATGGTGGGGATCTATTGTTGCTGGGGAGTTTTATGTTGCTAGTAGGGATCTACTATTGAGGGAAAGGTCTATTATGGCTGTCTGCTGGGAAATCTGTTGTTGCCGCTGGGGTTCTAATGTTGCTGGGGGGTGGTATTTTGTTGTTGGTGGTCCATTGTTGATGTGTGTGTGGGGGGTGTATCTATTGTTGTGTGGGCTATCTAATGTTGCTTGGGGGGACCCTTTTGTTGTTGGGGTGGGGTCCATTGTTGCTGGGGGAGCCTTTTGTTATGTGAGGGTTCTATTGTTGCTTGCCCCAGGGGATCTATTTTACTGCTTTTCTTGTTATTAGACAAGAACAAATTCAATACAAATTATTTAGCACCACAAAATGATTCTTGGGGCAGTACTGGGAGGTGGGTAGAGGTGGAACCGATAAACGGTGCTTGGAGGTGGGTAGGGCACAGAGACAAGGGGGGACTCAGAAGGGGGGGGGGGGTTCCTGCACCTATTGTCTGAGGAAAAAAAGCCCTGAAAATATCCATACCTGGAATTCTATTGTAGGTTCATTCGGTGGTCAGTAATAAAAATATCCATACCTGGAATTCTATTGTAGGTTCATTCGGTGGTCAGTAATAAAAATATCCATACCTGGAATTCTATTGTAGGTTCATTCGGTGGTCAGTAATAAAAATATCCATACCTGGATTCTATTGTAGGTTCATTCGGTGGTCAGTAATAAAAATATCCATGCAGATAAGAGGAAAAAGCCGCTCAGGTGAGGCAAAGCGTTCTGATGCAGGTCGGATCCGTCATCCAAAAGTCCAGTAGTTCAAAGAAAATGTGACCGCACTCAGGAAAAGTTGAAGAATGAAGTGTTTGATTCCCCGTAAAATGAAATACAGACAGTACTTCACATAGACACGGAACAGGTAAATGCATTCTACAGATCGCTTAATCATTACCAATAGTGTTAATCTGTAGAATCGCGAAACGCGTTTACCTGTCCCGTGTCTATGTGAAGCTCTGTCTGTATTTCATTTTACGGGGAATTAAACACTTCATTCTTTAACTTTTCCTGTTGAGTGCGGTCACATTTTCTTTGAACTAATAAAAATATCCATACCTGGAATTCTATTGTAGGTTCATTCGGTGGTCAGTAATAAAAATATCCATACCTGGAATTCTATTGTAGGTTCATTGGGTGGTCAGTAATAAAAATATCCATACCTGGAATTCTATTGTAGGTTCATTCAGTGGTCAGTAATAAAAATATCCATACCTGGAATTCTATTGTAGGTTTATTGGGTGGTCAGTAATAAAAATATCCATACCTGGAATTCTATTGTAGGTTCATTCGGTGGTCAGTAATAAAAATATCCATACCTGGATTCTATTGTAGGTTCATTGGGTGGTCAGTAACATGTAAATGAGCACTAAGGACTGTACTTACTACGGAGCTCAATGATCCAAATGTAAACAACATAAGGGAGATTAAATAACATATCATAACTTGATTGGTATGGCGTGCAATGCGTGGACGGATATTCCAATGAGGGTCTACTAATGGCACGGCAGACATAAACATGTATGAGAATGAATGGTAAATGAACGCGTCTTCCAACCCTGACCTGCTTCTCTCTGCATCTCATTACAAGGAGCATCGCCGAGGACCTCCAGGGAGCTCTGATGACCTTTGCTCGCAATCTGTTCATCATCCATCAAGAAATATCTGCGCCCAAAATGCAGGGAGAAACTAATTTCAAGGTGAGCTGTTAATTAACTAACGATTTCAGCTCTGTTTCACAAGTCAGTGGTAAGGGAAGTGGACAGGAGAGCTCCATTCATTATGAGAGCATCGTTCTGGTTCTGGTAATTACTGTCCTACAAGAGAAACGGGCAGTTAATGATCGGCACGAGGTTCCTATCACTGGGAGGATTCCATGGAACAATCAGATGATTTATACAGGGGGGGTCACCTGCATCAATAGGAAACTGCTCATGGATGACATGTATATAGAACATTAAATGCTATGTACAAAACAATCTACATTGGAAACACGACTATGAGAAATGATCCAAATGTACTCTCATTGTCGAGGAATAGAAGGGGAAAAAAACAGAATAAAGAAATAGCTTGAACCTTTTTTCTGTCAGAGCTGTTTTACATTTTTGGCACACACATGTTTAACCACTTCTGGACTGGAAGATTTTCCCCCTTAATCATCAGGCCATGTTTTGCGATTCGGCACTGAGTTATCTGACAAATGCGCGGTCGTGCAATAAAATTGATGTCCCTTTTTTCCCCACAAATAGAGCTTTCTTTTGGTGGTATTTGATCCCCTGTGCGATTTTTTTATTTTTTGCGCGCTAAACAAAAAAAGAGCGACAGTTCTAAAAAAATAAAAATAATTTATATATATATATACACATAAAAAGTACAGTAAAACTGCAGGAAAGGGTACTGGGGGGCAAACTAATGTGAATTTATTTTATTTTGTAATGTACCAGTGTGTTTGGTGTGTTTTACTATTTGAATTTGCCGCCGGTTCCACCCCCCTGCGAGTGTCAGGTCGCAGGAGACGGAAGTCGGGGCACAGAGAGCATCGGGAGGAAGATCCGGCCGCCGCACACTGCCGGAATACATCTCTGGATCCCGGGAACAAGGTGAGTACCCTCTCTTCCAGGATCCAGCGATCTCCTTAGCGGTACCCCGAATGTGGCTCGGGGTTACCGCTTTTGGCACTGAAATTTAACCCCGAGCCACACTTGGGAATACCGCTAAGGAGGTTAATGCATTAAGATAAAAAAAAAAACCTTCTGTGTGCAAGCAGCCCCCATCAGCCCCTCTAATACTTACCTGAGCTCATCTTTATCCAGCGAAGTTGCAGGAGTTTCTCAGCTGATCAGGACTCCCCTCCTCATTGGCTGGGACAGCAATGCAGCGCGATTGGCTCCGGTTGCTGGCAATCAGCCAATCAGGAGAGAGAGAGGGCGGGGCCGTGTCATGGCTCTGTGTCTGAATGGATTCAGGGAGCTGTGACTCGGCTTGGGTGCCCCCATAGCAAGCTGCTTGCTGTGGGGGCACACAGCAGGAGGGAGGGGCCAGGAGCACAGAAGAGAGACCCGAGAAGAAGAGGATCCGGGCCACTTTGTGCAAAACCAACTGCACATAGCAGGTAAGTATAACATGTTTGTTTGTTTTTTTTTTTTTTTTTTTGTTTTTGTTTTTTAAAACGAGACTTTACAATCACTTTAAGGTAAAATATTTTTAGGCTTTAGAACCAGTTTAAACTCTGGAGCAAATGCCCTTGAAGAGTGGTGAGGGAGAGAGAGAGAGCAGCTCCACTCTTGGGCATATAACTGGCCTGAGATCAGGCTTAGGTAAGTATTTGGGGGGGGGGAGCTGCACCTAAAAGGTTTTTTACTTTAATGCAGAGAATGCTTTAAAGTGGTAATAAAGTGGATTTGTTTATATTTTACCTACAGCTAAGCCAATATGACCAAGTCTATATATTGGAAGCTCGGGTGCCACTGGCCGTACATTGTACAAAAGTGCTTCCTCCAGGCCAACAGTTGAAAAATGAAAGGAGCCTGGCAGAAAACTGATGTCCAAAAAGCAGCTGCATCCAATCAGATGCCCCTGCTGTACGGGTATTTTGGTACCACATACTAAGCTAAGGCAAAATTCCTGTGCAAAGTGAACAGCCTATTTGGCTTTAGTAAATCAGCCCCACTGTTGTAGTTTTGAGTGTGTGGACATCCGGATGATGGGCCAGTGACTTCTAAATATTGCTACATGCATTGTTCTGAAAAACTTAAAAAAAACTATTGAATACTTAATATTGCTACATGTTGTATTTTATAGAATTAGAGCCGTTGATTGCTTGCTACATTGTACACAAAGTTGATTTTTTTTTTTTTTTGCATTTGAAAAGGAGATTTGTAAAGACTTTGCAACATTTTAGTAATGTGTATCAGGTTTACATTTAACATTTAATGGTCAACCTGAGATTTCTTATTGAGAACAAGGGAGCATTGGTACGGAAATCACTGTAAATAACATGCCCCCCACCCCCAAGTACTATCTGCTGGTTATATTTTGAATGAGTGTCTTGTCTTTGTAAATCCATAGAGCAGCTCATTTTAGAGTTTACTAGTTATTGACTTTCTTCTGTGCAGGACTGCGTGCAAGAAATAGAGACGATTCTAGGTGTGACAGAAGAAAACAAGCTGGTGTTTGAGCAATAAAATCCCACCATATCTGGTATTGCAGCGGAGCTGAAGAACAATGGACGGCATGTCTTCTGTTTCTCTATCTACTCAATGACAAGACCTTCTCCATATTGCTGCTCCAATAGCTGGGACTATACATCTGCTATGAATGTCATCCTTTTACCAGCCATTCTCAACATGGGTTCTATGGGACACTAGGGTGCCTCCAAAGGTTGCTAGGGGTTCTTTGGTCAATTTCTGCCTCTCAAATCATCAACTACAGACACCATATCTGTAGGTATCTGTAAAGAAGCAATTCTTCATAATGAGTGCCAAAGTTAGGGACATTCTTCCCACTGATCAACAGTATAATAGGGCCCTTCCCTAGCAAGCAGCAGTGTATAAGGGGCCCTTCTTCGACTGACCACCAATCTAAGTCGAATTCTCCACTGAACCCAATGTAGGGTAAACTTCCACTGACCATGAACAAAGGGTGGGCTTTCACTGATCACCATTGTAAAGAATGGCAGTTCTCAACTAGGGTTCCTCCAAAGTTTGTCCCTTGAACAATGGGCATTTTCTGCCTCTCAAATCAATAAGTACAGAGACCAATCATCTTTTTAGCCTTCTGTAAGTGGGGTATTCTTCCTTATAAGTGCCAATGTAAAATAAATTTTTTCCACTGATCACCAGTGTAATTGGGGCCTTTCTCCAATGACCAGCAATATATGAGTCCTTCTTTCACTAACCACCAATCCAAGTTGGCTTCTCCACTGACCCCAAGGTAGGGTAGGTTTTCACAGACCCACAAAATAGGGTAGGTTTTCACTGACCACCAATGTAGAGAGGACTTTCACTGACCAACAATGTAGGGAAGACTTTCACTCACCACCAATGTAGGGTGAACTTTCACTGACCACCAATGTAAGGTAGACTTTTACTGACCCGGAATGTAGGGAAGACTTTCACTGACCCTGAATGTAGGGTAGACTTTCACTCACCACCAATGTAGGGTAGACTTTCACTGACCCTGAATGTAGAGTAGACTTTCACTGACCACCAATGTAGAGTAGTTCTCACTCACCACCAACCAATGTAGGGTAGACTTTCACTGACCCAGAATGTAGAGTAGACTTTCACTCACCACCAATGTAGGGTAGACTTTCACTGACCCTGAATGTAGGGAAGACTTTCACTGACCCTGAATGTAGAGTAGACTTTCACTGACCACCAATGTAGAGTAGTTCTCACTCACCACCAACCAATGTAGGGTAGACATTCACTGACCCAGAATGTAGAGTAGACTTTCACTCACCACCAATGTAGGGTAGACTTTCACTCACCACCAATGTAGGGTAGACTTTCACTGACCCTGAATGTAGGGAAGACTTTCACTGACCCTGAATGTAGGGTAGACTTTCACTGACCCTGAATGTAGGGTAGACTTTCACTCACCACCAATGTAAGGTAGACTTTCACTGACCCTGAATGTAGAGTAGACTTTCACTCACCACCAATGTAGGGTAGACTTTCACTGACCAACAATGTAAGGAGGCATTTCTCAACTAGGGCTCATCCAGAATTTTTATAACAGTTCCTTGAGCAATGGGCAATTTCTACCTCCCAGATCAATAACTACAGAGACCAATAATGCTAGTGTAAAACACCTTCTTCCCATTATTCACAAGTGTAATAGGGCCCTTCTCCAATGACTAGTAATGTATAAGGTTTCTTCTTCAATTCACCACCAATCTAAGTTGGCTTCTCCACTGACAACCAATGTAGGGTAGGCTTCCACTGACCACCAGTGAAGGGTAGGCTTCCACTGATTGCCAGTGTATGGTAGGCTGTCACAGACCACCAATGTAAGTTGGCATTTTACTGACTATCCATTTTGTGAGCATTTATCTACTTACAACCAAAGTAAGCAAAAAGGAAGGAGTATGGGTGACAGTGTAGGCTAAATATATGTCATGTCATCCCCTCAGGTAAATTACACAAAAAGGAAGGAAATGGTCCCAATGGGGTTTAAATTAGACATGTACATATTAGGGATTAGGAGACAGTAAAAGATGAAGCAACCAAAGTAAGGGAACACAACCATTTTCAATGACTATCTCTTGTATTTTGACCATTACTATCATTATTTCTTTTCACTTTCATTATTGAAAATAATTTTGTTGAATAGAGCAGCCATGGGTGTCCAATATGCCAAGTGTGCCACATTTATTTTTCCTTTCTGTTCTTACATATTAACTCACAGGTCATACTAATGTACCATGAGCTGTAAATATAGTAATTTCTAGCAGGGGTTCCATGAGACCTCCAAGTTTTTTCCAGGCTCTCTCCTTCATATTAAAAAAGTTGAGAAAGGCACTGGAATTTCAAACTTCTGAAGACAAACTTGTATATGTGAGTTGTCATTGAAATGTTTAAAAAATGAAGAGAGCAACTACACAGAGACAGACAGGGAATTGTATACACATAATTCTAACCACCATCCAAAGCCCATCTACAATTAACATGTAATTATCCCTTCCGTAATCTGAGGCAAGCAGGGGATTACCTGTAAAAGCCCTACTAGATTATTTGCCTTGTATTGCTTACAGAAGGAATTCTCAAGATAATCCCAGCTAAAGGGAGATGTATTTTTAGGCTAAATGAGGACTTGGTAATCAAGTTGTATAAAGTACAGCAATGTCAGCTTATTAGATACTACACATGAAACTGTGCCATACAGTCCTGGGCAAGGACAAGGTCACTCAAGTGCTCTAAGCACTATGTCTGACCATTTGGCCAAACATTACTGAATACTCTGACAATATTTAGGTTGAATATATTTTATTGGGGAATTTGGGAAGAATATCAAAGGATTCTTCAGAATTTACAACGGAGCGATGTGCCAGAAAGAGACATCAGAATCCTCGCTGCCGTCACTTTCCGTACCTGATGACCAATTTTCCCACGAATCGCTATCGCTCAGTTCTTCAAGTAACTCATTTTCGCTATCGCTGTTTTCCAGTTCGTCTAAAAGCACTTTTGCTCAAAAAGAACGCTTTTTGGACACCATGGTCGTTCTCTATTTTCCAGGCACAAAGTATTGGAAAAGCACAGGCAGGGCACTGGAAAAGTCACCAGGTGAAATCCTGTGGTGAAATGGGATGATACAGTGAAATCCGTTAGGATCACAGCTTTCTATCATCTCATTTGGTGTATTTACATTTTTGAATTTGCCGCCGGTTCCACCCCCCTGCGTCACAACGCTCGCAGGGAAGGGAACCGGAAGACAGGTGTCGGCATCGGCCGAGCACAGAGTGGGAGGACGGCGGGGGATCGCAGGGAAGGTGAGTGTGATTCTGGGGTAAAGTGTGGCTCGGGGTTACCGCTTTTGGTACTGAAAATTAACCCCGAGCCACACTCGGGAATACCGCCAGGGAGGTTAATACTAGTACAATAAGCAATGTGACTTCAATAGATAGAATAACACAACACAACAATCTGAAGAAACACTGAGAGCCCATTCACACTGCAGCGGCACGACTCTGTACTACTTCGGGGGCGACTTGTGAAGTCCCGTGCACCGCATCATCGGCGCGACTTGCACAGACTTCATAAAATGAATGTCTATGCAAGTCGCCCCGAAGTAGTACAGGAGCCTTTTTCTAAGTCGAAAACGACTTGTGTCGCTCCTATTAGAACGGGTCCTGTAGCAGTCAATGGACCGTGAGGGACCGCGACTTGTCAGGCTAACAAGTCGCTCTAGTGTGAATGGACTCTAATAGTGTTGGAATGAAGGTTTGTAATCTGGTGATTGCCCTCACAATGTCTGCTCTAGATTTAGGTGGATGAAGGAAGCGGAGACATAAAAAAGAAATCCACGAAAACACAGAAAACAAACAAACTCCATGGGGACGGTGCATTGTAAATCTTTTTGGTTTCTTTCCAGTGTAATTCATTCACCAGCCAAGTCCAATCTAAAAGCAACCCCTTTCAAATTCATTCCTAATAAACAATTTTCAATTTTATATGTGTGTAAATAAAATTTTACAAACTATTTTGAAACTATTACGTTTTCTTTGGTGTTTAATGGAAACCTGAACTAGGAGGAATAGGGAAGCTGTCATTGCTGACTTGCTTCTTAAAATGCTACCTACCTGGCTGTCTGGCGTTTGTTGCAGTGTTGCCACCAAGCGGGAAAACCTGATCGAAAAAAACTGTCCTTAGTTTAAGGCAGGGAAATGCAAACTGTGGCCCTACAGATGTTGCAGATTTACAAGTCTGTCATGGTCTTACCTTCTTGCTGTTCTCCTTCGTTTGACATGTGCTGGCGGCCATCTTGGTTTCTGGGTTTCTTGTAGCCTCCCACCCTGCGGCTCCTCCTTCCCACTGGGAGGAGCTGGATGCCTAGCTCATATATATAGGAGGTCTGTGGCTTCAGTTCCTTGCTTGGTCCTCCTGTGTTCACATGCTTCTAAGACTGCTGCTGCTTCTGGTCCCTGATCCTGGCTTCGTCTGACTACCCTGCTGGTTCCTGATCCTGGCTTCGTCTGACTACCCTGCTGGTTCCTGATCCTGGCTTCGTCTGATTACCCTCCTGGTTCCTGACCTCTGGCTTCGCAAGGACTCTGCCTCGGTTTCGCCATCCGTTTGGACTTTTGCTTTACAGCTTGATTTTCAATAAAGCCTTCTTATTTTCACTTATCTGTTGTTGTACGTCTGGTTCATGGTTCTGTGACATTAGGACCAAGCCATGAATTCTGACGGTACAGGGCCATCCTCGCTACCCACGCTGGTTGCCAGACTTGATCAGCAGGATCACCTGTTGGGTCGGTTCGCCGTGGCGTTGCAAACCCTGCTTGAACGGACGGCTCATTTCGCTCCCGTTGGCGATGGGTCGGTTGTCGCTCCTGGGCCCGCTCCTACTGCCGCTCCGGTTGTTGCGCCAGAGTCTACCCCGACACCTGTTGTTGCGCCTGCGGTGTTTCGGGGTATGACCGGTTCTGCCCCCCTTCCACAGCGCTTTGGGGGAGAGCCAACTCAGTGCCGAGGTTTCCTTAACCAGGTGGGCATTTATTTTGAGTTGCTGCCACATGCCTTTCCTACTGAGAGATCAAAGGTGGGCTTCTTAATTTCGCTGCTCTCGGACAAGGCCTTGGCCTGGGCCAGCCCTTTATGGGAGAACAACAATCCGGTGGTTGCAGAGTTTTCCGGTTTTGTTGCTTCTCTTCGGAGGGTATTCGATGTGCCGGCTCGTGCTGCCTCTGCTGCGAAGCTCCTTATGTCCATCAGACAGGGTTCACGATCCGTAGCTGAATACGCCATTGAGTTTCGTACCCTGGCAGCAGAGGTGGGCTGGAATAATGAGGCTCTGGTCGCTGCTTTCTCTCATGGTCTCTCGGATGCCTTGAAGGATGAGGTTGCAGCTAAGGACCTACCAGTGGAGCTCGAGTCTCTTATTTCTTTCTTGATTTTGATTGACACCAGACTCAGGGAGAGACCTTCCTTTAAGGAGAGTCCGCGGAGGCCTCCTAACAGATTGGCGCCTACCTTTGCTGTCCCACCCGTGCCTCCCTCTCCTCCCACGCCTCCTGGGGATGACTTGGCTGGGGGTGAACCCATGCAGCTGGGCTTTGCTCGCCTGTCCGAGGGGGAGAGGGTACTCCGGAGACGCGAGGGTCGATGCATGTACTGTGGTCTCGGTGGGCATTTTCGGTTGGCATGTCCGAACCGTCCGGGAAACGCTCGCACCTGAGATCCTGTCGGGGGCAGATCTTGGGTGGAGTCTCCTCGTCCCCGGTTTCCCGTGTTGACAAACCACTGATCACTGTTGTCCTCTCCTGGGTCGGGGGCTCAGTGACGACCCAGGCGTTGGTGGACTCTGGTGCTGGTGGTTTGTTCATTGATAGTGTGTTCGCTGCCGCCAATTCCATTCCTCTGCAGGCCCGAGGTTCTCCACTGGCTCTTGAGGCGATAGACGGCAGACCCCTTCTGCCGCCACACGTGACTCATGAGACCCTTCCAGTGGGGATAGCCATTGGTGCTGTTCACAGAGAGTCGGTCTGCTTCCAGGTTATTTCGTCTCCACACTACTCGGTGGTCTTGGGGTACCCCTGGCTCCAGAAGCATAATCCGACTTTCGATTGGAGATCGGCCGAGATCCTCTCGTGGTCACCGCAGTGTGGGGCTAGTTGCATCCATGGGCCTGTCAAGTTGCTGTGTACTTCCTCAGACTCTCTGTTGCCTCCTGAATACGAGGAGTACCGGGATGTATTCGATAAGGTGCGCGCGGTTGCCCTACCTCCGCACCGCCCATACGATTGTGCCATCGAGTTACAACCTGGTGCCGTTCCTCCTCGTGGCAAGGTCTATCCACTGTCGGTAGCGGAGAATGAGGCCATGGAGGAGTACGTGAAGGAGGCGCTTTCACGCGGACACATTCGCAAATCCTCGTCCCCGGCAGGGGCTGGATTTTTCTTTGTGAAAAAGAAGGGCGGTGAGTTGAGGCCTTGCATCAATTACAGGGGTCTCAATCGCATCACGATCAAGAACGCTTACCCGATACCCTTGATTTCCGAGCTGTTCGATCGCCTTAAAGGGGCCACGGTCTTTACCAAACTCGACCTGAGGGCGGCATATAACCTCGTAAGGATCAAGGCGGGCGATGAGTGGAAGACCGCGTTTAACACCAGGACCGGTCATTATGAATCCTTGGTTATGCCCTTTGGGTTGTGCAATGCGCCCGCAGTCTTTCAGGAATTCATTAACGATGTTTTCCGTGACCTGTTGCAGCAGTGTGTGGTGGTCTATTTGGATGACATCTTGGTATATTCTGAATCCATGGAGACCCACATTCTGGATGTCAGACGAGTGTTGCAACGGTTACGAGAGAACAAGCTGTTCGGTAAGCTTGAGAAATGCGAATTTCACCGATCCCAGGTAACCTTCTTAGGTTACATCATTTCCGCTGAGGGGTTCTCCATGGATCCTGAGAAGGTTTCGGCTGTCTTACAGTGGCCCCAGCCCAGTGGTCTTCGCTCCCTGCAGCGCTTTTTGGGCTTCGCCAATTATTATCGGAAGTTCATCAGGGACTTTTCCATGCTAGCCAAGCCTCTCACGGATCTGACCAGGAAGGGCAGTAATTCCCAGGTCTGGCCGCTCGAGGCCATCCGAGCTTTTGAGGCTCTAAAGTCCGCCTTTTTTGTCGGCTCCGAATCTGTCTCATCCCAACCCTGGGTTGCCCTTTGTCCTCGAGGTGGACGCGTCTGAGACGGGAGTAGGCGCCCTTCTGTCTCAGCGTAGAACACCAGAGGGTCCTCTGCTACCTTGTGGGTTTTACTCCCGGAAACTGTCTTCCGCGGAGTGCAACTATCAGATTGGTGACAGGGAGTTATTGGCCATCGTGCAGGCCCTTAAAGAATGGAGGCACTTGCTCGAGGGTTCGGTGGTTCCGGTCCTCATCCTGACGGACCACAAGAATCTGACCTACCTTTCTGAGGCCAAGAGATTGACACCACGTCAGGCCAGATGGGCTCTGTTCTTGTCACGTTTTAATTACGTGGTCTCCTACCTACCCGGTTCCAAGAACATCAGGGCGGATGCCTTATCACGGCAGTACTCCGACCTGTCCAGGGAGGAGTCGATTCCGACTTCGGTCATACCTCCGAATCAGATCCTGGCCGCCATTCGCACCAGCCTGACCTCTCCCCTGGGTGAGCAGATTTTGGCGGCTCAATCTGGTGCTCCCTCTGGGAGACCCAACGGCAGATGTTTTGAGCCTGAGGAGTTGCGCACTCGGTTGTTGCGAACCTACCATAACTCCAAGACCGCGGGCATCCTGGAAAGAATCAGCTGTCCTGGGCTGTTTCACGTCTGTTCTGGTGGCCTTCCCTACGTGCCGACATCGCCGCATATGTAGCAGCATGCTCCGTTTGTGCCCAGAGTAAGTCCCCTCGGCACCTTCCGTTGGGCCTTCTGCAACCCATAGCCACCGGGGAGCGCCCATGGTCACACCTGGGGATGGATTTCATTGTGGACCTCCCTGCATCCCGAGGCCATACGGTCATTCTCATGATTGTGGATCGATTTTCCAAAATGTGCCACTGTGTTCCTCTCAAGAAGTTACCCTCTGCACAGGAGTTGGCCACGATTTTTGCCAGGGAGGTCTTCCGGTTGCACGGTTTGCCCAAGGAGATTGTGTCGGATCGGGGGAGTCAGTTTGTGTCCAGGTTCTGGCGCACCTTTTGCTCCCAGTTGGGGATTCATCTCTCCTTCTCCTCGGCCTACCACCCTCAGTCCAATGGGGCCGCAGAACGATCCAATCAGGCCTTGGAGCAATTCCTTCGTTGCTATGTCTCCGATCACCAAGACAATTGGGTTGACCTCCTGGCTTGGGCTGAGTTTGCCAGGAACACGGCGGTGAACTCTTCCTCTGGGACGTCTCCCTTCATGGCCAATTATGGGTTCCAACCTGCCGTGTTACCGGAGGTATTCTCTCCCCAGGATATTCCGGCTGTGGAGGATCACCTTTCCGTCCTACGTGCTTCTTGGGTACAGATCCAGAAGTCCCTTGAGGTCTCTGCGCAGCGCCAGAGACTCCAGGCTGATCGCAGACGAGCGCCTGCTCCTTCCTACCAGGCCGGTGAACGTGTATGGTTGTCCACCCGCAACCTCAACCTTCGAGTGCCCACTCCCAAGCTGGCGCCTCGCTTTGTTGGTCCCTTCCGAGTGCTTCGCAGGGTAAACCCGGTAGCCTATGCCCTTGCGCTTCCTCCTGGCATGCGGATCTCCAACGTGTTTCATGTCTCCCTGTTGAAGCCACTGGTGTGTAATCGTTTCACTTCCTCGGTTCCTCGGCCTCGTCCAGTCCAAGTGGGCAATCGTGAGGAGTATGAGGTGAGCAATATCCTGGACTCACGCCTGGTCCGCGGTCGGGTGCAGTTTTTGGTTCATTGGCGTGGTTATGGTCCAGAGGAGCGTTCCTGGGTTCCCTCCGCAGATGTCCATGCTCCTGCCTTGCTCCGAGCCTTCCACGCACGCTTCCCTCAGAAACCGTTCTTTTCTCCGCGGAGGAGGGGCCCTTGAGGGGGAGGTACTGTCATGGTCTTACCTTCTTGCTGTTCTCCTTCGTTTGACATGTGCTGGCGGCCATCTTGTTTTCTGGGTTTCTTGTAGCCTCCCACCCTGCGGCTCCTCCTTCCCACTGGGAGGAGCTGGATGCCTAGCTCATATATATAGGAGGTCTGTGGCTTCAGTTCCTTGCTTGGTCCTCCTGTGTTCACATGCTTCTAAGACTGCTGCTGCTTCTGGTCCCTGATCCTGGCTTCGTCTGACTACCCTGCTGGTTCCTGATCCTGGCTTCGTCTGATTACCCTCCTGGTTCCTGACCTCTGGCTTCGCAAGGACTCTGCCTCGGTTTCGCCATCCGTTTGGACTTTTGCTTTACAGCTTGATTTTCAATAAAGCCTTCTTATTTTCACTTATCTGTTGTTGTACGTCTGGTTCATGGTTCCGTGACAAAGTCCCATTAAGCATAGTAAGACTCTGACAGCCACAAGCATGACACCCAGGGCCGGATTAACATAGGGGCTATTGGAGCTGCAGCTCCAGGCCCCTCCCTGAATATAGGCCTATGCCAGTGGCTTATCGATAGCTATGTGTGCTGTCTTGAAGAAGAAGTCCCCTCTGCACTGCACATGTGAAGGAGAGAAGTCTCAGCTGCTGCAGCTGAGTCCTGTTCCTGCCTATGCCTGGCTCCTATCACAGGATCTGTTACACTCACACAGATCCTCAGTGTAAAGGAGATGCAGGCAGCCGTCAGGGGGAGGGGTGCTGATGTCATCCTAACCATCAGAAGCCCGGGAGAAAGGAAATATTTCATGCTGCTCAAATGAGGTTAGTAAACTTATTAGAGAGAGAGGATTGTGCAAAAACTCTCCTGGGGGCTGTGATGATTGTGGGAGAGGCTGCTGCTTCCCCCCATGTAATGTGTTCCCTTTTGCCCACAATGTAATGTGTTATGCCATACAGTGACCACCATGTCATATGCAGTGCTTGCAGTGTAATATGCAGTGCCCACCATGTAATGTACTGTGCCATGCAGTGCAATATGCAGTGCCCACCATGTAATGTACTGTGCCATGCAGTGTCCACTATGTTATGAGCAGTGCCCACTATGCCATATGATGTACCATGCAGTGTCCACCATGTAATGTGCTGTGCCATGCAGGGCCTACCATTTAATGTGCAGTGCCTATCATGCCATGTGCTGTGCCATGCAGTGCCCACCATGTCATGTGCAGTGCCCACCATGTCATGTGCAGTGCCCACCATGTCATGTGCTGTGCCATGCAGTGCCCACCATGTCACATGCAGTGCCCACCATGTCATGTGCAGTGCCCACCATGTCATGTGCAGTGCCCACCATGTCATGTGCTGTGCCATGCAGTGTCCACCATGTCACGTGCAGTGTCCACCATGTCATATGCTGTGCCCAGCATGCAATGTGTTTTGCCCGCTGTGTAATGTGCTATGCAGCAGTGCCCACCATGTCGTGTGCTGTGCAGTGCCCACCATGTCACATGCAGTGCCCACCATGTAATGTGCTGTGCCCAGCATGTAATACGTTGTGCCCACTGTGTAATGTGCTATGCAGCAGTGCCCACCATGTCGTGTGCCATGCAGTGGCCACCATGTCACGTGCAGTGTCCACCATGTCATATGCTGTGCCCAGCATGCAATGTGTTTTGCCCACTGTGTAATGTGCTATGCAGCAGTGCCCACCATGTCGTGTGCTGTGCAGTGCCCACCATGTCACATGCAGTGCCCACCATGTCACATGCAGTGCCCACCATGTAATGTGCTGTGCCCAGCATGTAATGCGTTGTGCCCACTGTGTAATGTGCTATGCAGCAGTGCCCACCATGTCACATGCAGTGCCCACCATGTAATGTGCTGTGCCCAGCATGTAATGCGTTGTGCCCACTGTGTAATGTGCTATGCAGCAGTGCCCACCATGTCACATGCAGTGCCCACCATGTAATGTGCTGTGCCCACCATGTAATGTGCTGTGCCCAGCATGTAATGCGTTGTGCCCACTGTGTAATGTGCTATGCAGCAGTGCCCACCATGTCACATGCAGTGCCCACCATATAATGTGCTGTGCCCACCATGTAATGTGTTGTGCCCAAAATGTAATGTGCTGTGCATTGCCCACCATGTCATGTGTATTGCCCACCATGTAATGTGCTATGCCATGAAGGCCTCCCATGTCAATTGCTGTTCAGTGCCCACCATGTCATGTGCTGTGTTGTGCCTATCTTGTCATGTGCTGCACCATGCAATGCCTACCATGTAATGTGCTGTGTATTGCCCACCATGTCGTGTGCCGTGCAGTACCCACTATAAAACGTGCTGTGCCGTGCAGTGCTCACCATGTCATGTACTTTGCCCACCATGTAATGTGCTGTGTTGTGCAGTGCCCACCATGTCATGTGCAGTGCTCACCATGAAATGTTCTGCACCCACAATGTAATGTGGTGCCGTGGAGTGCCCCAGGTAATGTGATGTCCAGTGCCCACCATGCCATGTGCAGTACCCACCATATATTGTGCTGTGCCCACCATATGATGTGCAGTGCCCACTTGTAATGTGCAGTGCCCAACATGTAATGTGCTGTGCCAGCCATGTCATGTGCTGTGCCCACCATATAAGGTGATTTGCCCACCATGTGCTGTGTTGTGCCCACCATGTAATGTGCTGTGCAGTGCCCACTATGTCATGTGTTGTGCCCACCATGCAATGTGCTGTATCCATGTATCCACCATTTAGTGTGCTGTGCCCACCATGTAATGTACTTTGCTATTACCCCCATGTATTGTACTATACTGTGCCCCCCCACAGACTCACCTCCCCTCTACCCTTTCTCTCTCTCGCCCCCTTAACCCCCTCTCTCCTACCACTCTCTCTCTCTTTCCCCCCACTCTCTCTCGCACCCCCTCTTTCCTACCACTCACTCTGTCTCTCTCACCCTCTCTCTATCCCCATTTTTCTCACCCCCTCTTTCTCTCTCTCACTTTCACCCCCCTCTCTCTCTCATCCCCTCGCTTTCAGCCCCCTCTCTCTCTCTCTTTCGACCCCCTTCTCTCTC
The DNA here is from genome assembly GCF_965119305.1 of Pelophylax lessonae. Classification (NCBI taxonomy): domain Eukaryota; kingdom Metazoa; phylum Chordata; class Amphibia; order Anura; family Ranidae; genus Pelophylax; species Pelophylax lessonae. The sequence continues at coordinate 16,216,252 of NC_138771.1, read as the reverse complement.
TCTCAGCCCATCTCTCACTCTCTTTAATTTATTTTAACAAAAAAATGTTTGCGTTTTCATTTTATTTTATTTTTCATTTTATTTTTTTTCATAAAAAGGCCCACCAAAATCCTCAACACCAGGCCCATGATGCTCTTAATCCGGCCCTGATGACACCCAGAGGCAGAGGCATTATGGGACTTGTAGTTTTGCAACAGCTGGAGGGACACAGTTTGCATATCCCTGGTGTAACGGAACCACCGACCCGCACTGTGTTTGTGGTCTTCCTTCAGTATACGGCTTCCTTGAAGTCATGAACATATATAACAGATTTTCCCAGCCACCCCCATATATAAAGCTAGCCAACAACTTAGCTTGTACTGGAATCACACTTTATTGAACAGTCACACAGAATTTATATACAGCATGGACCTCCCCTCCTGATCAAATTACCACACACAGGTCAGGAGTTGCCTGATTACATTATAATATGCAGATGAAATTGTATACAGAAACAGAATTAACCTGAACTAATTATCTAGCCACCTGGACAGAACAATGTGAGTTCAATAACATTTAACAATGGGACAGGCAGACTTAACACAATACACATTCCACCTCAAAAACAGACAATAGGATAAGACAGTCAATGACAGTCTGTCCGTCTCCTACATTGAAGTACATGGAATACACATCTACGTATTGCTATGATTATTTAGGAGTCAGACTTCATGGCAAAAGGCTATAGCTCTCATAGTGTAAAGTGGGATTAAATCTTCATATTTCTTGATAGATATTGCTGATAAATATTACTGTCCCACTTGAAGCAATCCAAACCATTAAGTATCTGTCTTTCACTCCCAGTGACGGTGAGTACCGTCACACCTGGTTTAAGGATAGTGGTGGTATGAAGTCATTTATTATCACATAGTTGTTTGGCTCCCTTTTCAACGATATTGCTAACAGAAATCACCCAAATGGCCCCGATGAAAAGTTTCCTGGAATGTTTGGCCTTGGTACAGACACACACAGTGACATGCATAGGTTACAATAGCAATTAAAGGTTCCCACATCTGTGGCTTTTTAAATTGCAATTAGTGTCTGTGTATACATAGTCAATTAGTTTGTTAGCTCTCACGTGGATGCACTGAGCGGGCTAAATACTGAGCCATAGGGAGCAAAAAGGAACTGTCAAAAGACCTGCGTAACAATGTAATGTAACTTTATAAAGATGGAAAAAGATATACAAATATATTAAAAACCTTAAATTTGCCAGACAGTACTATTCAATCACTTACTAAGAAGTGGCAAATTAAGGTTTCTCTGGATACCAAACCAAGGTCACGTAGACCAAGAAAGATTGCAGCCACAACTTCACATACTTGAACAAAAATGATCTGCATTGTCGAGTTGCCAGAAAGAAGCCTTTACTGCGCCAATGTCACAAAAAAGCCCGGTGAGGCATGTCAAGGTGTCGGACATATTGTAATTGGTCAATTTTATTATTGAAATCATTAGATGACCATGATGGACAGGGAAGTTACAGTAAGAGGTCATCATTTGATTCAACTTAATTTTAAAAGGTTTCTATAGCTGTAAACCTGTTCAGTTTAATATAGAAATGAAGGACAAAACATTTGTATATAAATATAAAAAAAAAACATTATAAATACCTTTTTTTTATAAGGATCACATAACCTCTGTTCTCAGTTGCAGAAAGAGCTTAGAGAGCTAGGTTGGAGAAACAGCATTACACAGATCTTCCCAGTGAATGGCTGTGCATGGGGGCTTGTCATCAGGGGTCTTGACCATTGGAGGACAGGCAGGCTGTATGGGAAGGGGGGGGGGGCATGCCAGCACAAATCTTGGCCATTGAAGGACAGGGAAGCTGTTCTCCCAGGACAGCCAGAAAACTGACCATGCTAGAATGGGTATCCTCTCATGTCTAGTGTGGTCAGTTTAAAATAGGAAAGCAGAGGGGTTAGCAGGATCACAAAGGAAGCAATACAATATGAGATGTTAGGGTTATGTTTTTATTGTAGTTTTGATCCATGCCGGTTTGGGTAACACCTTTACGTTTTTGCAGGTGGCTCTGTCCACACTATGCTCTGATCCTACAGAATCCAGGATGCTTCCAGTTGTAGGCCATCCAGATTTTCCACGTGGTCCCTATGATTACACCTTCCAGACATTTTGAAGGACCACTGGCGTTAATTAAAGTAAAATTCACTGTGCACTCTGCAAGGGCAGTTGCTCCAGAGCTTAGTAAATGAGGTAAAGCTTCACTTTGCAAAGAACAACCAATCACATGCTAAAAAAAAAAAAAACGGAATTTGTGTTCACAGGTGATTGGATGATGGAAGTCAGCAGAGCTTCTGCTCATTTACTAAGCTCTGGAGCAACTGCACTTTGCAAAGTGCACAGTCTATTTGCCTTTAGTAAATCAACTCACAATTTATCTCACAGGAACATATTACACAAATTTTCTGAAATCCAACATACAGTATGGGGGTTGACTTACTAAAGGAAACTAGATTGTGCACTTTGTCATTCACAATGCTTGTTGCTCGACATGTTTCGCTTTCCTGCTTCTTCAGGAGCTGTAAAACATGTGTAACTACAAAGAAACAGATAAATTCAACATAATAAAGCACACAAATAGTAACAGTTCTCATTTATCGCTAATATACATTTACATATATGTGTGCATGCTACACAAATATACTAATATTTTCCAAGGGCCTTATCAAAAAGATACTAAATTCTCACATCAGGATCAAAAACTGTTTTCATTATTCTCAATGATAGTCTGAGTGTAACACATAAGGGCAAACGATAAATAAACACTCACTATATGCATATATCGGAATCACTCTGTTGAACACTGGTAGGAATCCTAGGACTAGTAGAGGAGAGGGCTCTCCTCGCTACATCAACTCTAGTATTTTCATTATTCTCAATGATAGTTCAGCTTTCCTGGATCCTTTAGGCCCCTTTCACACACTCTGTCCGTCGAACGGACTCCGTTTTTCTCAGTGGGGGATCGATCCGCCGATCCCCCGCTGAGCAGGAGGATGACAGCTGTGTCTCCGTGCTGTGTGCGGAGACGCAGCTGTCATTTCCCCATGCATCTCTATGGGGAAAATCGGATGGGAACGGACCATCGGTCCGTTCTCATCCGATCCCATCCGATCCGCTGGACAGATGGAAAATAGGGTTTCCATCCGTCCAGATTTGACGGATCGGATGTCAGTGGACATGTCTCCACTGACATCCGATGCCCCATAGGGATGCATGGGGGGACCGTTCAGATCCGCCCCAAAAAAACGGACAGGCGGATCTGGACTAGGGTTGCCACCTCATCCCTTTAAAACAGAACACATATTAATTACACAGGTTCTGTGGCTGATTAAGGTGGTAATTAAACTCACTTGGAGCCTTCTCTGCATTATATCTGCCTCAGAACCTGTGTAATTAATTTGTGTTCTGTTTTAAAGGGATGAGGTGGCAACTCTAATCTGAACGGTCCTCCTGTGTGAAAGAGCCCTTAGGCTCAGCTCCACACCTGGTCCACTAGGCCGACTGCCAGTGACCACCTTCCTCAGACAGCAGTCACCCTCCTCCTGGGGCTCTGCTTCCCGCCAAAGACGCCCTGTTACATGTGCCCTTGGCTTTTATGGTCAATCCCAGGATGCACTGCAGTGGTGCTTTCCCACTGGGACTGCCACAAAAGCCAGTTTGTCACTGCTCCGGTTTCCTCCACTGTCCAACAGGCTCCCCTATTGGATACAGTGGGGACAATCCCTCAGCCCAAATGACTCACACCTGGACACATGTAACCAGTGGCGGCTGGTGCTCAAAATTTTTGGGGGGCGCAAACAGAAAAATGTAATAGGCATTGCTTTGCGGCGAAAAACGCTGTAAAAAATTGCGTGACTTTGAGGTCACAAAAGTGTGAAAGGGGCCTTCAGTAATTAAGGTATTGTGTGCCCCCTTTCAATGCAGAGCGACCAGCGTGCCACCTTTCAATGCAGACAGACCAGCGTGCCCCCTTTCAATGGAGAGTGACCAGCCTGCCCCTTTCAATGCACAGTGACCAGCGTGCCCCCTTTCAATGCACAGTAAACAGTGTGCCCCCTTCAAAACAGTGACCAGCGTGCCCCCTTCAATGCAGTGACCAGCGTACATGCCCCCTTTCAATGCAGTGACCAGCGTGCCCCTTTCAATGCAGAGACCAGCGTGCCCCCTTTCAATGCAGTGACCAGCGTGCCCCCTTCAATGCAGAGACCAGCGTGCCCCTTTCAATGCAATGACCAGCGTGCCCCCTTCAATGCAGAGACCAGCGTGTGTGCCCCCTTCAATGCAGTGACCAGCGTACATGCCCCCTTAAATGCAGACACCAGCGTACATACCCCCTTCAATGCAGTGACCAGCGTACATACCCCCTTCAATTCAGTGACCAGCGTATATGCCCCCTTCAATGCAGAGACCAGCGTGCGTGCCCCCTTCAATGCAGTGACCAGCGTACATGCCCCCTTCAATGCAGAGACCAGCGTGCGTACATGCCCCCTTCAATGCAGTGTGGCCCCCCCCCCCCCCCGAGACCAGTGCACTTACCTGGAGCCCTGGAGCGGCGGCTTCTCTTCAGTCCCGGCGGCGGCTTCTCCTCACTGTGTCCCCCGGCGACGCGTCTCCACTCTCCTCGAGTCCTCCTGCTCCCGCCTCCTCTTCGGCCAATGGCATGGGGTTTGCCTTGTGGCCAATCAGGAAGCCGGTGTTAAACCGGCTTCCTGATTGGCTAGGAGGAGAATCGGTGTGACAATAGCGAATTTTCATTCGCTATTGTCACACAATGGGTGGGCTCGGGGTGCACTGCTCTGCGCCCTGGGACCACCCTTTGCATCACCCTATTAGAGCCTCTGGCTCTAATCAGGTGATATAAAAAAAAAACCATTAAGCTCCATGCGTCCGGTGCCCCTGCATGCAGATTAGGGAGCCCGACGCATGGATGGGGGGGGGGGCGGCGCCCCTGCACCCTCAATACACCGGCTGCCACTGCATGTAACAGGCATAACTAACAGATCAGGCTCCCCTGATATGCAGAATGGAGCAACAATGCTTTTAACCTAGCACCTATCTAGGATGGTGCAACATTAATGCATAGAATGCACCCTCTGCCTTTACAATCTCTTTAATAAGCACTGGAGCAATAGCATTTGCAGGGTGCAACTGCACTTTGCGAAGTGCACAGTCTATTTGCCTTTAGTAAATCAACCCCCAGAATACAAAGCACAATGTGGCACGTGTGCTGAGGGTCCATTTCACTGGAGGACTGTCCTGGGGGTGGTCAGAAGGGTAGCTCTCTAGCTGGGTGATGGAAGTCTCAGAGGGATCATGGAGAGTCATTGTAGGAGAGCAGGCCAGGTCCAGCAGCCAGCTGAGTGCTGACACTTACAGTAGTTAGCGATGATATGGGGTAGGACCAGTACATAGTGGTATTGAGGTCAAGAGCCAAGCTGAGGTCATAAACAGATGGATCAGTAAGATGTAAATGAGTCATGGTTGGGAGCAAAGCCGAGGTCATACACAGGAGATCAGTAGGGTTGAAGACAAGGAAGTAGTCAGGAGCCAAAGCCAGGGTCATGCACAGGTGATTCATGGAATCAAAGTCCTTAACCACTTCTGGACCGGAAGGATTTCTCCCTTAATGACCAGGCCATTTTTTTGCGATTCAGCACTGCATTACTTTAACTGACGATTGCATGGTCGTGCGACGCTGTACCTTGATGCCCCTTTTTTCCGCAAATAGCGTTTTCTTTTGGTGGTATTTGATCACATGTGCCATTTTTATTTATTGCCCTATAAACCAAAAAGAGCGACAATTCTAAAAAAAAAAAAAAAAAAAAAAAAAAAAAAATCTATATTTTTCACTTTCTGCTATATAACATTCCCCGAAATTTTTTTTTTTAAAAATCTAATTTTTTCATCATTTTAGGCCAATTTATATTCTGCTACATATTTTTGGTAAAAAGAAAATCCCAATAAGTGTATTTTGATTGTTTTTTTGCGCTAAAGTTATCGCGTCTACAAAGATTTGTATCCTTTTTATTGTTTTTTTTGTTGACTAGCAATGGCGGCAAGCAGGGATTTTTAGCGGGACTGCGACATTGCGGCGGACATATCAGACCCCTAACTGACATTTTTGACACTTTTGGGGGAACCAGTGACCAGGGACATCTTACTGAATGGGCACGCTGGGCAGTTGCCCGGGGGGGCCTCAACTGCCCAGCGACCCAGCCAAGCATTAATCCCGATTCCCGTGTGCATCCCGCAGCCGAACTTAGCAGATGGCAAGCGCTTGTCGGACCTGCGCTGCTGTCAGGCCACTGGGGCAGTGAAGGGAGCCCACAACTGCAGGAATGTCTGTCCGCCTCCACGGGAACAGGCGCGCACAGGACAGTCGGGTCTGACTCCCATCCGTGTGTGTGTACACTGGACCCAGCCGCTGAACTTGGAAGCTGTCATTAGCCTGGCAATGCTGTACCAATAAATATCTCCTTATCGATTGTAACAAGGTTTCCAGGCCTATGGCCTGATGTGGGTCTGCCGTTAGTACCGGTGATCTCTCCAGCCCATGTGAGCTGCAACCCTGGGTGTGACAACTGAAGCAGCGACAACTCCGGCATCTTTGTTTGTGGTTTGTATTGGAATGGATGGGAGAAGAAAATAAGTGTGATCTCCTTGAGGCCTAAACGAATTACAATTGGGACTTTTACTTCTGAAATGCCCGTTGGCGCTTCCTGCGCCAGCCAACGCTCACTGACACTGAGAACGCTCTGTAGAACAGAAGAAGTGTTGAATCCCCGATTTATAGTCAAGTAGATCCAGGGCTTCTTTTCAGCGGGAACGCAGTTCCGGCACCTCCAGTCTGAATGTATGCAAAGGCATAGGGGTGTTGGGGTCAGTGGGGTGAGCTGAAAGGCCTATTGATGCTGGCTGCTGGGGGATCTATTGTTGCTGGGGTGAATCTATTGTTGCTGGAGGGCATTTTGTTGTGGGGCGGGGGCTATTGTTGCAGTGGAGGATTTATTGTTGCTTGGGGGCTATTGTTGTTGGGGGGGTCTATTGTTGCAGGGGAGGATTTATTAGGGGAGGAGGCGATTGTTGCAGGGGAGGATTCATTGTTGCTGGGGGGGTATTGTTGTTGGGGGTCTATTGTTGCAGATTGCAGGGAATCTATTTTACTGTTTTTTCTATTGTTGCAGGGGAAGATTTATTGTTGCTGGGGGGATCTATTGTTGGGGGGGGGGGTCTATTGTTGCTGATTCCAGGGGATCTATTTTACTGCTTTTCTAGTTATCATTAACAAATTCTATACAAATTACCTAGAACCACACAGGGCTGGCCTTAGGTGTTCGGGCGCCCTGTGCGAGCTAATCCTGTGGCGCCCCCCCCCGCCCAGCTTCACCCCTCGCCCCCTGTTCACCTAAACATACATGTATACATTACATACATGCATACAATACATACATTACATACATTAAATTACATGCATACATTACATTACATACATTACATACATACATTACATACATATATACATTACATACATACATTACATTACATACATGTATGTAACTGCCATTACCAATGCAATTATGTAGTAAACATATTATTTTTATCTATTATTTTATTGCATTTTACTTTTTTTTTTTCCCTTATGTTAAGACAGTTAAGTCCCTTATATCCTCCCCTTCATTGTCAATAAAATAAAACGTATTTAGCCTAATTTGTCTTAAAAAGTAGATACACACAGCAGTGACACTTACCGTTCTGTGGACGGTGGCTCTGCATTTAAAAATGGCGCCTCCCGGCGCTTAGATGCCACTGCGCATGCACCGTCTGCCCAAGAATAGCCGATCGTGTTCGGGTTTTCCCGAGCAGCGGCACCTTCGCCTTTCGGGAGCCGGCAGCAGCCATATTTTTTTTTTCAGGTGCCAATCCGATGCTCTGTCTTCACCCAGTCCCAGGGCAGGGGGACCTGGCAGCGCCTGCTGGTATGACTCGTTCGGACTCCACTCCACTGATGTGAGTTAGCTAACTGTCTGCAACTCACAATCCGCGAGCTGTGATGGCCGCACGGCGCCCCTGTTGCCCATTGCGCCCCGTGCGGCCGCACAGCTCACACACCCCAAAGGCCGGCCCTGGAACCACAACATGCTATGTGGTTCTGTATTCTCTAAAAGGGGGGGGGGTACTGATAGGTGAGTAGAGGGTTGAACCAAAGGACAGCGCTGGGAGGTGGGTAGGGGGTGGAGACAAGGGGTGACTCAGAAGAGGGGAGTACCTGCACCTATTCTTGGAGAAAAAAAGCCCTGAGTAGATCCAAGACTGAGAACTGTAGGACTCCTGACACTGTTGTACTGTGAAAGTCACTGAATACTTTCCCCCGCCTGGCACAGCTTGAGGTAGTATGTAGTAGAACTCTGTATAGCTGTCACTTTAACTGGCACGTTCTCTGTACAATTCTGGGCCCAAACTGCAGGGTCCACTGACTCTGTACCCCCTCTGTAGCTTCAGGGTCCTCAACCTAGGTACCCCCTTTACAGCTAGCTGACATTGGATCCCAGAACCTCTTCCGGAGCGGTCTCCTTTAACTTCAGGTGTGTTGCAGAGTGTGATCACTGGGTGCAGCGGAGTCCATTCAGATCAGACATTGTGGAGTAACAGGAACCGGCTTCTTTATTAGAACATAACACAGAAATCAAAGATGTCACCTCATTGTAATAAGAACAACAGACAGGAAGAGATAACCAACAAGTTCAGTACAGTGTACATGATATTACAACACATCATAGAAATGCATATCATATCACTGAGCATTAGCGACATCTAGTGTCCAATTTATGAACTGCGGTTAAACTGCTAAGCTGAAAGCTGTTGTATCTCCAACAAGGTGAACCCCAGGGGCAATCCTCAGTACTCATGACCTGTGTAGGCTTTCCTGGGACTGGACCCCTCTCTCGCTCACCGCTGGTTCTCGACACACCGGATCCCCTCAGCTCACTCAGCACTCTCTGGACTCTCAGGCGACACCCCGAGACCTCCACCTTCCTCAGACAGGAGGAGAGACAGCCGCACTCTCCTTCCAGGGACTCTGCTCCCGCCAAAGACACCGTGCCACGCGCCTCCCCCAGCTTATACCCACTCCCAGAATCCTTTGCAGCCTAATCTGCCTTCTGGGGTAGTTACAAGCTGGGATGTGTCTCATGATTGGGCTTCCCACACTGCCCTATGAGAAGCCTTTCACAGGAGCCAGTGGGGAGACTTCTCCCCTCAGCAGGCACATCTGGAAGCCCTGACACCCTATCTAACAAATCACAGCCCTGCTGTTAGGCAGACAAGGCCCACTATACCTTTACCTAGCACCTACTTGTAGGGTGCTACACGATAATTTGCATTTTTATTCTCGCGGGCGATTGTGTAGGCGGGGCCACAGTGCACTGCATTGCCCTTTAATGCTCTTAAGATGGCACCGCCAGTGACATTACTACAGTAGTCAGTGCTAAAAATATGCACTGTCACTGTACTAATGACACTGGCAGGGAAGGGGTTAACCTAGGGGTAATTAACCACTTGCCGACCGCCGCACGACTATTTACTGCGGCAGTCAGCCCCGCACAGGAAAAGTGACGTAGTACTACGTCGCACGCCTGCGAGCCTCTAGGGGGCGAGCGCGCGCCGCCGGGGGTGTGCTGAACTCTTGCTGGGTGACATGTTACAAGAGGTTGCGGGAGGTAAATCTCCCGGGAAGGTTAAACTTTAGCTCAGGATCAAGAGCTTACACTTATCCTTATTTATTCTTTGCATCAGAGGCTGCTGTAAATAGAAAAGGTCTAACAATGTAATTGTCCGTTTATTGGATTCCCCCCACAATGGTTTAATTATAACTTACAGGAGCAGTCCAGGAAATGGAAGGCATTAGGTTTGATAGCCTAACAAATGTATTTATCCAAAACGGGACTCAAGGCTAATAAGAAGTGGTCTTAATATTTATTGAGTGCGTCTCTTGCTGCAAAAAAAAAAACAGAAGACATCACAGGAGTCCCCAAGATTAAAAAGAAGCCAGAAGATGAGACGGATGCCACCACACTGGATGAGTCATAACACTGAGCCCCGGTTCCCACTGCTTTTCCAAGGTGGTGGGGCGAGTTCTACCACTACTGTCCCAGGGTGGTGGGGCTAGTCCTATCACTACTGTCCCAGGGTGGTGGGGCTAGTCCTATCACTACTGTCCCAGGGTGGTGGGGCTAGTCCTATCACTACTGTCCCAGGGTGGTGGGGCTAGTCCTATCACTACTGTCCCAGGGTGGTGGGGCTAGTCCTATCACTACTGTCCCAGGGTAGTTAGGCTAGTCCTATCACTACTATCCCAGGGTAGTTAGGCAAGTCCTATCACTACTGTCCCAGGGTGGTGGGGCTAGTCCTATCACTACTGTCCCAGGGTGGTGGGGCTAGTCCTATCACTACTGTCCCAGGGTGGTGGGGCTAGTCCTATCACTACTGTCCCAGGGTGGTGGGGCTAGTCCTATCACTACTGTCCCAGGGTGGTGGGGCTAGTCCTATCACTACTGTCCCAGGGTGGTGGGGCTAGTCCTTTCCCTATTGTCCCAGGGTGGTGGGGCTAGTCCTATCACTACTGTCCACGGGTGGTGGGGCTAGTCCTATCACTATTGTCCCAGGGTGGTGGGGCTAGTCCTATCACTACTGTCCCAGGGTGGTGGGGCTAGTCCTATCACTACTGTCCCAGTGTGGTGGGGCCAGTCCTATCACTACTGTCCCAGGGTGGTGGGGCTAGTCCTATCACTATTGTCCCAGGGTGGTGGGGCTAGTCCTATCACTATTGTCCCAGGGTGGTGGGGCTAGTCCTATCACTACTGTCCCAGGGTGGTGGGGCTAGTCCTATCACTACTGTCCCAGGGTGGTGGGGCTAGTTCTATCACTACTGTCCCAGGGTGGTGGGGCTAGTTCTATCACTACTGTCCCAGGGTGGTGGGGCTAGTTCTATCACTACTGTCCCAGGGTGGTGGGGCTAGTCTTATCACTACTGTCCCAGGGTGGTGGGGCTAATCCTATCACTATTGTTCCAGGGTGGTGGGGCTAGTCCTATCACTACTGTCCCAGGGTGGTGGGGCTAGTCCTATCACTACTGTCCCAGGGTGGTGGGGCTAGTGCTATCACTACTGTCCCAGGGTGGTGGGGCTAGTCCTATCACTACTGTCCCAGGGTGGTGGGGCTAGTCCTATCACTATTGTCCCAAGGTGGTGGGGCTAGTCCTATCACTATTGTTCCAAGGTGGTGGGGCTAGTCCTATCACTATTGTCCCAGGGTGGTGGGGCTAGTCCTATCTTTACTGTCCCAGGGTGGTGGGGCTAGTCCTATCACTACTGTCCCAGGGTGGTGGGGCTAGTCCTATCACTATTGTCCCAGGGTGGTGGGGCTAGTCCTATCACTACTGTCCCAGAGTGGTGGGGCTAGTCCTATCACTACTGTCCCAGGGTGGTGGGGCTAGTCCTATCACTACTGTCCCAGGGTGGTGGGGCTATTCCTATCACTACTGTCCCAGGGTGGTGGGGCTAGTCCTATGACTATTGTCCCAAGGTGGTGGGGCTAGTCCTATCACTATTGTTCCAAGGTGGTGGGGCTAGTCCTATCACTATTGTCCCAGGGTGGTGGGGCTAGTCCTATCTCTACTGTCTCAGGGTGGTGGGGCTAGTCCTATCACTACTGTCCCAGGGTGGTGGGGCTAGTCCTATCACTATTGTCCCAGGGTGGTGGGGCTAGTCCTATCACTACTGTCCCAGGGTGGTGGGGCTAGTCCTATCACTACTGTCCCAGGGTGGTGGGGCTAGTCCTATCACTACTGTCCCAGGGTGGTGGGGCTAGTCTTATCACTATTTTTCCAAGGTGGTGGGGCTAGTCCTATCACTATTGTTCCAAGGTGGTGGGGCTAGTCCTATCACTACTGTCCCAGGGTGGTGGGGCTAGTCCTATCACTATTGTCCCAAGGTGGTGGGGCTAGTCCTATCACTACTGTCCCAGGGTGGTGGGGCTAGTCCTATCACTACTGTCCCAGGGTGGTGGGGCTAGTGCTATCACTACTGTCCCAGGGTGGTGGGGCTAGTCCTATCACTACTGTCCCAGGGTGGTGGGGCTAGTCCTATCACTATTGTCCCAAGGTGGTGGGGCTAGTCCTATCACTATTGTTCCAAGGTGGTGGGGCTAGTCCTATCACTATTGTCCCAGGGTGGTGGGGCTAGTCCTATCTTTACTGTCCCAGGGTGGTGGGGCTAGTCCTATCACTACTGTCCCAGGGTGGTGGGGCTAGTCCTATCACTATTGTCCCAGGGTGGTGGGGCTAGTCCTATCACTACTGTCCCAGAGTGGTGGGGCTAGTCCTATCACTACTGTCCCAGGGTGGTGGGGCTAGTCCTATCACTACTGTCCCAGGGTGGTGGGGCTAGTCCTATCACTACTGTCCCAGGGTGGTGGGGCTAGTCCTATGACTATTGTCCCAAGGTGGTGGGGCTAGTCCTATCACTATTGTTCCAAGGTGGTGGGGCTAGTCCTATCACTATTGTCCCAGGGTGGTGGGGCTAGTCCTATCTCTACTGTCCCAGGGTGGTGGGGCTAGTCCTATCACTACTGTCCCAGGGTGGTGGGGCTAGTCCTATCACTATTGTCCCAGGGTGGTGGGGCTAGTCCTATCACTACTGTCCCAGGGTGGTGGGGCTAGTCCTATCACTACTGTCCCAGGGTGGTGGGGCTAGTCCTATTACTACTGTCCCAGGGTGGTGGGGCTAGTCCTATCACTACTGTCCCAGGGTGGTGGGGCTAGTCCTATCACTACTGTCCCAGGGTGGTGGGGCTAGTCCTATCACTATTGTTCCAAGGTGGTGGGGCTAGTCCTATCACTACTGTCCCAGGGTGGTGGGGCTAGTCCTATCACTACTGTCCCAGGGTGGTGGGGCTAGTCCTATCACTATTGTCCCAAGGTGACGGGGCTAGTCCTATCACTATTGTCCCAAGGTGACGGGGCTAGTCCTATCACTATTGTTCCAGGGTGGTGGGGCTAGTTCTATCACTACTGTCCCAGGGTGGTGGGGCTAGTCCTATCACTACTGTCCCAGGGTGGTGGGGCCAGTCCTATCACTACTGTCCCAGGGTGGTGGGGCCAGTCCTATCACTACTGCCCCAGGGTGGTGGGGCTAGTCCTATCACTACTGTCCCAGGGTGGTGGGGCTAGTCCTATCACTACTGTCCCAGGGTGGTGGGGCTAGTCCTATCACTACTGTCCCAGGGTGGTGGGGCTAGTCCTATCACTACTGTCCCAGGGTGGTGGGGCTAGTCCTATCACTACTTGTGTAGGCGGGCCCCAGTGCACTGCATTGCCTTTTAATTGTTTCAGGCTGCCCTTTAATGCTCTTAAGATGGCACTGCCAGTGACATTACTACAGTAGTCAGGGCTAAAAATATGCACTGTCACTGTACTAATGACACTGGCAGGGAAGGGGTTAACCTAGGGGTATTTAACCACTTGCCGACTGCCGCACGACTATTTACTACGGCCGTCAGCCCCTCACAGGCAAAGTGACGTAGTACTACGTCGCTCGCCTGCGAGCCTCTAGGGGGCGAGCGCACGCCGCCGGGGGTGAGCGCTTCCGCCCCCACTCGTTCACGGACATTCCAGCGCAGTGACCGGCGGCTCCGATGTCCGCCGGTCACTCGCAATCTCCCGCTGGAGAGGGAGAAAGGCAGGCAGCTGATGTAAACAAAGCCGTCTGTCATTCTCCCTGATGTAACTGCAGAGACTATATGATCCTGCTATGTAGGATGGTATGTCTCTGTGGTTACATGAAAAGCCACGCCCCTTTACAATTAGAATCACGCCCCTAGGGACACATTTAACCCCTGCATCTCTAATAAAGTTAACCCCTTCCATGCCAGTGTCATTTTTACAGTAACAGTGCATATGTATAGCACTGATTACTGTAGTAATGTCACTGGTACCCCCAAAAGTGTCAAAAATGTCAGTCAAGGGTCCGATCTGTCCGCCGCAATGTCGCAGTCCCGCAAAAAGAAATCGCAGATCGCCGCCATTACTCGTTAAAAAAAAAAAAAAACAATAAAAATGACAAAAATCTTTCTCTTAGTTAGTAAAGGCAATAACTTTTGCGCAAACCAATCAAAATACGCTTATTGCGATTTTTTTTTACCAAACATATGTAGCAGAAAACAAATTGGCCTAAAATGTTAAAAAATTTGATTTTTACATTTTTTTGGGGGGAATTTCATATAAAAAAATGTGAAAAATATTGTTATTTTTTCAGAATTGTTGCTCTTTTTTTGTTTATAGCGCATGATCAAAAAATCGCACAGGTGATCAAATACCACCAAAAGAAAGCTCTGCTTGTGGGGAAAAAAGGACGTCAATTTCATTTGGGAACAGCGTCGCACGACCGCGCAATTGTCTGTTAAAGTCACGCAGTGCCGAATTGCATAATAGGGCCTGGAAGGGGGTAAAATCTTCCGGGGCTTATGTGGTTAAAGGGTTAAGTGTGAGCATGGGGGGTGTTTTCTAACTGTATGGGGGAGGGACTTGTGAAATGATCACAGAGAACTGTATTCCTATATAGAAGGATCCCAGGAGCTCTGTGATCATTTCAGAGAGAACGGTCAGCTGTGTTTCCATCAGCAGACCGTCATTCTCTATCAGTGGGGAGCCATCGCGGGTGCGCAGCGGCAATCGCGCCTGCCGGCCCCCGTGGATCGGCATCCCTGATGCCTAGTGGGGGCGGGAGTGCACCGTTCCGGCGAGTCGCCGTACAGGTATGGCGGTTCGCGCAGCCGAGCCGGCCTGCCGCAGTATGCCTGCAGCGGGCGGTCGGCAAGTGGTTAAAAGAGCCAAGGCCACATCCATCAATCAAACAGAGGGGAACCCAAGGGCAGGCCGAGTTGATAAGAGGAAATGAGGATAAACGGGAGCAAGTTTCATAGACTAGTTGAAGATCCTCCAGCAACTATCTGCCACTACTCCTTCCTTTACATAGGTGTTTGGTGCCAGTTCTGGAATTGGATGGGCACAAACCTGCGCCTACATGAGCAGACGCCCATGCAACACACCTGCATGCGTTTATTCACGCAAATGAGTGCAGGCAAATTCCTACCTGCTTCTGTTCTGAAGAAATAGCTGTTTGTTTCACCAACTCCCGGGAAAGTTCTGTACACCAGTTGTGTACAGAATGCCTCAAATTACATTTTTTAGCTAATTACTGATTGAACAGGGAAAGTCATTTTTATATTTCAATATTTTTATTAAAGTTTTCATATCATAACATAGCATGCATACAGTGCCTTGCGAAAGTATTCGGCCCCCTTGAACTTTGCGACCTTTTGCCACATTTCAGGCTTCAAACATAAAGATATAAAACTGTAATTTTTTGTGAAGAATCAACTACAAGTGGGACACAATCATGAAGTGGAAAGAAATTTATTGGATATTTCAAACTTTTTTAACAAATAAAAAACTGAAAAATTGGGCGTTCAAAATTATTCAGCCCCCTTAAGTTAATACTTTGTAGCGCCACCTTTTGCTGCGATTACAGCTGTAAGTCGCTTGGGGTATGTCTCTATCAGTTTTGCACATCGAGAGACTGAAATTTTTGCCCATTCCTCCTTGCAAAACAGCTCGAGCTCAGTGAGGTTGGATGGAGAGCGTTTGTGAGCAGCAGTTTTCAGTTCTTTCCACAGATTCTCGATTGGATTCAGGTCTGGACTTTGACTTGGCCATTCTAACACCTGGATATGTTTATTTGTGAACCATTCCATTGTAGATTTTGCTTTATGTTTTGGATCATTGTCTTGTTGGAAGACAAATCTCCGTCCCAGTCTCAGGTCTTTTGCAGACTCCATCAGGTTTTCTTCCAGAATGGTCCTGTATTTGGCTCCATCCATCTTCCCATCAATTTTAACCATCTTCCCTGTCCCTGCTGAAGAAAAGCAGCCCAAACCATGATGCTGCCACCACCATATTTCACAGTGGGGATGGTGTGTTCAGGGTGATGAGCTGTGTTGCTTTTACGCCAAACATAATGTTTTGCATTGTTGCCAAAAAGTTTGATTTTGGTTTCATCTGACCAGAGCCCCTTCTTCCACATGTTTGGTGTGTCCCAGGTGGCTTGTGGCAAACTTTAAACGACACTTTTTATGGATATCTTTAAGAAATGGCTTTCTTCTTGCCACTCTTCCATAAAGGGCAGATTTGTGCAGTATACGACTGATTGTTGTCCTATGGACAGAGTCTCCCACCTCAGCTGTAGATCTCTGCAGTTCATCCAGAGTGATCATGGGCCTCTTGGCTGCATCTCTGATCAGTCTTCTCCTTGTATGAGCTGAAAGTTTAGAGGGACGGCCAGGTCTTCGTAGATTTGCAGTGGTCTGATACTCCTTCCATTTCAATATTATCGCTTGCACAGTGCTCCTTGGGATGTTTAAAGCTTGGGAAATCTTTTTGTATCCAAATCCGGCTTTAAACTTCTCCACAACAGTATCTCGGACCTGCCTGGTGTGTTCCTTGTTCTTCATGATGCTCTCTGTGCTTTAAACGGACCTCTGAGACTATCACAGTGCAGGTGCATTTATACGGAGACTTGATTACACACAGGTGGATTCTATTTATCATCATTAGTCATTTAGGTCAACATTGGATCATTCAGAGATCCTCACTGAACTTCTGGAGAGAGTTTGCTGCACTGAAAGTAAAGGGACTGAATAATTTTGCACGCCCAATTTTTCAGTTTTTTATTTGTTAACAAAGTTTGAAATATCCAATAAATTTCGTTCCACTTCATGATTGTGTCCCACTTGTTGTTGATTCTTCACAAAAAATGTGTCGCAAAGTTCAAGGGGGGCGAATACTTTCGCAAATCACTGTATAAGCAATATGAATCAAGCTGAAAAAGGCATATGAACCATAACATCGGTAAAACCAATTACCTTCAAAGGAAATTCATTTTTAATAATCTTATGTTATATACTGTAAATATCTTATATAGTCTATTTTTACACTTTTTTTTTTTTACCTCTTGCCGACCGCCCGCCGCATATATACTGCAGAAAGCTGGCTCAGCTGCGCGAATCGCCGTACCTGTACAGTGGTTCATGGGAGCGCTCCTGGGGGGCCAATAGCCAGCGGGTATGCTGATCCACAGGGTCGACAGCCATGATTGCTGCCGGGCACCCGCGATCGCTCCCGGCTGAGAGAGAAGGACGGTTAGTTGTTGTAAACACAGCCGACCGTTCTTCACCCTGGAATGATCACACATTATATATATATATATATATATATATATATATATATATACTGTATATATAGATATATATTCTATATATAGAAGGTGATTTTTATATATACAAGGATCACATCCTTCTATATAGAAACACAGGTTTCTGTGTTCATTAGACAAGTCCATCCCCCATACAGTTAGAAAACACCTTCTAGGCTCACATTTAACCCATTGATCACCCCTGGGTTAACCTCTTCCCTGCCAGTGTCATTATTACAGTAACAGTGCACATTTTTAGCACTGTTTACTGTAGTAATGTCACTGGTCCCCCCAAAAGTGTCATAAATGTCAGTTAGGGGTCCGATCTGTCCGCCGCAATGTCGCAGTCCCACTATACTTCGCAGATCGCCGCCATTACTAGTAATAAAAAATAAAAATGAGATAAATCTTTCCCGTAGTTAGTAGACGCGATGACTTTTGCGCAAACCAATGAAAATACGCTTATTGGGATTTTTTTTACCAAAAATATGTAGCAGAATACAAATTGGCCTACAAAGATTCTGAAATTTTTTTTTTTTTTTTGGGAATGTTATATAGCAGAAAGTGAAAAATATATATATATTTTTTTCAAACTTGTTGCTTTTATAGTGTATAGCGCAATAAATGAAAATCGCACAGGTGATGAAATACCACCAAAAGAAAGCTCTATTTGTGCGAAAAAAAGGTCATCAATTTTATTTGGGTACAGCGTCGCACGACCGCGCAATTGTCATTTAAAGTAATGCAGTGCCGAATCGCAAAATAGGGCCTGGTCATTAAGGGGGCAAATCCTTCCGATCTTAAAGTAGTTAAGGGGGGAAATCTTCTGGTCCAGAAGCGGGTAAAGTAACGCAGTTCTGAATAGCAAGATATAGGCTGGTCATGAAGTCGGGGGGGGGGTAAAAACTTTTCGGAGCTGAAGTGGATAATGCGCAACAAAGGCGCGAAGCCCAATTCCCGAAAAGGCGCAGTCTCTTCTATGTCACGCGTTGGGTAACCCATTCCAATATATAGGTGTCGCAAAAAAAAAAACTTTTCAAACTTGTCGCTATTTTTTTGTTTATAGAGCAAAAAATAAAAAATCGCAGAGGTGATCAAATACCACCAAAAGAAAGCTCTATTTGTGGGGGGAAAAGGACATCAATTTTATTTGGGTACAGCGTCGCATGACCGTGCAATTGTCCATTAAATTAACGCAGTGCCGAATCAGAAAAAATGGCCTGGTCATTAAGGAGGAAAATCTTCCGGTCCAGAAGTGGTTAACAAAAGTGAAATTCCCCCACTAAGAAAAACTATTGCTGTGACTGCTTAACCACTTGCAGCGGAATCACATACCTGGTACATTATTTCACTTTAAGTGGTTGTAGCGGGCTGATTTGCAGCTGCAGGCATCACCCCGGTACCATTTTTAGGAGCCGGCAGTTGGCTTTCTTGTAATAGAAATCGCAGCAGCTAACTGGCCAAGTGATTGCTATTACAAGCAGCGGGAGGGAATGTCTCCTCCCACCATCTTTCTCAGGCTCTCCCATCCCACCGGGAGACCCGAGCTACTAGCCGGCACATCCACCGGCTGGCCGGAGACCCATACTTAGCTGGAATCGGCTTTGATTGGGTCTCCGCTATAGTAATCCAGAAGCAATGACATGACATCACTTCTGGTTTACCTGGATGTCAATGGCGGCATTCTTTGACAATGGAAAGTATTCAAAAATGCCGATCTTAGCGTTTTGAATGCTTCCAAGTGCAAAGGAGGGATTTGGGGTCTTACAGACCCCCGATCCCTCCATAAAGAGTACCTGTCACTGCCTATTATTGTCAGAGATCTTTACATTCCTTGTGACAGCAATAAAAGTGATTAAAAAAAATTAAAGCAACAGTGTAAAAATAAATAAAATACAATAAATTAATAATTAAAAAAAAAGAAAGGAAAGTGCCCCTGTCCCCACGTGCTAGTGCGCAAAGGCGAACGTATGTATCGGTCCCGCATGCACGCAAACAGCAATCGTCCCACAAACGTGAGGTATAGCTGCAAACGTCAGATCATGGGCATTAATTCTTGCACCAGGCCTCCTCTGTAAATCTAAAGTGGTAACCTGTAAAGGCTTTTGTAGTGTTGCATGGCCAGCCCGACCATGGGACCCAGGCGGCACTAGAGAGGGGCGGCCCCCGGCCGCCTCTTCTCTTCTTTGGCTATCGGTAAAAAAAAAAAAAAGGTGACCCGCGGCCGGCCTGACATGCACACTGCGCATGCGCCGCCGCTCGGCAAAGCCCGTAAACGTTCGGCTATTTCCGGGAATAGCCGAACATGTATTAGCTTTCCCGAGCGGCGGCGCATGCGCAGTGTGCATGTCAGGCCGGCCGCGGACGTGTTGACGTGTGGCGTCGGGCGGCGCCATTTTTAAATCCTGAGGCGCCTTTACAAAGGTAAGTGAGGCTGCTCCACACACACTGAAGCCACACTACCTGCCAATCTGCCATTATACGGGGCTGCAGGCATACTACAGAAGATAGAGTGCTGCAGGCATTGTACATGCCCACAACACTGCATCTCCTGTAGTATGCCCGCAGCCCAGCATTCTCCTGTACCATACCCCCAGCCCTGCATTCACATGCACCATGCCCGCATTCTCCTGTACTATGCCCGCAGACCCTGCATTTTCCTGTACTATGCCCACAGACCCTGCATTCTCCTGTACCATGCCCGCAGCCCTGCAGGGCACTGTGGCACTATAGACAGTAGAAAGCCTGGTGTGCTCATCTGCCCAGTGTCTACTGCTCTGTCCTGCTCCTGCTGTCACTCCGTACACACTCACACTCCTCTGACTGCTTTCATAGTCCTATAGAATGTGGGGCCTTTTGGAGGGCGTGAATTTTCTTTTTTTTTTGGGGGGGGGGGGGGCAGCATTTCATTCTCGGACCCAGGCAGCACAATGTCTTGGGCCAGCCCTGCGGCGGATAGTAAAGTTTACTGTTCTTTAGATTTTTGGATAGCTAAACTATGGCCAGTAGGAGTGGAAATACCCCAATGTCAGTAAAAAATGTCAGTGGTTAGTAAGAGGAGAAATAGTGCCTAATCATTGGTGTCAGTGGAAGGAATAGTGTTCCATCATTGGTATCAGTGGGAGGAATAGTGCCCCATCATTGGTATCAGTGGGAGGAATAGTGCCCCATCATTGGTGTCAGTGGGAAGAATAGTGCCCCATCATTGGTGTCAGTGGGAGGAATAGTGCCCCATCATTGGTGTCAGTGGAAGGAATAGTGCCCCATCATTGGTGTCAGTGGGAAGAATAGTGCCCCATCATTGGTGTCAGTGGGAAGAATAGTGCCCCATCATTGGTGTTAGAGGCAGGAATAGCATCTGATCATTGGTGTCAGTGGGAGGAATAGTGCCCCCTCATTGGTGTCAGTGGGAGGAATAGTGCCCCATCATTGGTGTCAGTGGCAGGAATAGCATCTCATCATTGGTGTCAGTGGGAGGAATAGTGCCCCATCATTTCTGTCAGTGGGAGGAATAGTGCCCCATCATTGGTGTCAGTGGGAGGAATAGTGCCCCATCATTGGTGTCAGTGGGAGGAATAGTGCCCCATCATTGGTGTCAGTGGGAGGAATAGTGCCCCATGATTGGTGTCAGTGGGAGGAATAGTGCCCCATCATTGGTGTCAGTGAGAGGAATAGTGCCCCATCATTGGTGTCAGTGGGTGGAATAGTGCCCCATCATTGGTGTCAGTGGGAGGAATAGTGCCCCATCATTGGTGTCAGTGGGTGGAATAGTGCCCCATCATTGGTGTCAGTGGGAGGAATAGTGCCCCATCATTGGTGTCAGTGGGTGGAATAGTGCCCCATCATTGGTGTCAGTGGGAAGAATAGTGCCCCATCATTGGTGTCAGTGGGAAGAATAGTGCCCCATCATTGGTGTTAGAGGCAGGAATAGCATCTGATCATTGGTGTCAGTGGGAGGAGTAGTGCCCCATCATTGGTGTCAGTGGGAGGAATAGTGCCCCCTCATTGGTGTCAGTGGGAGGAATAGTGCCCCATCATTGGTGTTAGAGGCAGGAATAGCATCTGATCATTGGTATCAGTGGGAGGAGTAGTGCCCCATCATTGGTGTCAGTGGGAGGAATAGTGCCCCCTCATTGGTGTCAGTGGGAGGAATAGTGCCCCATCATTGGTATCAGTGGGAAAAATAATGCCTTATCGATGTCAGTAGGAGGAATAATGCCCCAGGGGCTGGGTAAAGGCAAGCAAAGGGCCGCATCCGCAGTTTGAAGACCCCTGGTCTAGAGAATAATTGTTTTTTGGAGGTGTCTGGTTGTCACTCCTGCCCTGTCTGAGTCCATGTGACGAGGATTGGTGTGCTGAACTCTTGCTGGGTGACATGTTACAAGAGGTTGCGGGAGGTAAATCTCCCGGGAAGGTTAAACTTTAGCTCAGGATCAAGAGCTTACACTTATCCTTATTTATTCTTTGCATCAGAGGCTGCTGTAAATAGAAAAGGTCTAACAATGTAATTGTCCGTTTATTGGATTCCCCCCACAATGGTTTAATTATAACTTACAGGAGCAGTCCAGGAAATGGAAGGCATTAGGTTTGATAGGCTAACAAATGTATTTATCCAAAACGGGACCCAAGGCTAATAAGAAGTGGTCTTTATGTTTATCGAGTGCGTCTCTTGCTGCAAAAAAAAAAGACATCACAGGAGTCCCCAAAATTAAAAAAAAGCCAGAAGATGACAGAGGCCCCCACACTGGATGAATCATAACACTGAGCCCCGGTTCCCACTGCTGCGACTTTGCATTTACTTGCGACACAAAATTGCATGACAATCGAAAACCCATTTATTTTAATTGCTGCCTTCCAATCAATGTGACTCAGCGACTTTTAAAAGATTCCTGCACTACTCTGATGCATCTTTCATACGACTTGATTACCATGGACTCCTCAAGTCGCGGTAAAGTTACACTGCATAGTCCCACTGGAAATCGCACAACAATGAAGTTGCAGCAGCATGAACCGAGCCTTCAGCTCACCCAACTGCCTAGGTTTTAACAATACTGTATTGCAGGTTTTAAGTCCTTGTTTATGCCCGCCAGTTTTGATAAGCCCAACTGTACAAAGTGATAGTGACTTTTTGCCATGTAGGCAAAACCATGAAACTCTTGGAGCTCTATGTGCCCACCTTGGGAAGGGCAATCACATTTGTGATTGGGGCCAGTTCTACCACTGCTGTCGCAGGGTGGTTGGGCCAGTTCTACCACTGCTGTCGCAGGGTGGTTGGGCCAGTTCTACCACTGCTGTCGCAGGGTGGTGGGGCCAGTTCTACCACTGCTGTCGCAGGGTGGTGGGGCCAGTTCTACCACTGCTGTCGCAGGGTGGTGGGGCCAGTTCTACCACTGCTGTCACGGGGTGGTGAGGCCAGTTCTACCACTGCTGTCGCAGGGTGGTGGGGCCAGTTCTACCACTGCTGTCACGGGGTGGTGAGGCCAGTTCCACCACTGCTGTCCCGGGGTGGTGAGGCCAGTTCTACCACTGCTGTCCCGGGGTGGTGAGGGCAGTTCTACCACTGCAGTCCTGGGTGGTGGGGCCAGTTCTACCACTGCTGTCCTGGGTGGTGGGGCCAGTTCTACCACTGCTCTCCCGGGGTGGTGGGGCCAGTTCTACCACTGCTGTCACGGCGTGGTGGGGCCAGTTCTACCACTGCTGTCGCAGGGTGGTGGGGCCAGTTCTACCACTGCTGTCACGGGGTGGTGAGGCTAGTTCCACCACTGCTGTCCCGGGGTGGTGAGGCCAGTTCTACCACTGCAGTCCTGGGTGGTGGGGCCAGTTCTACCACTGCTGTCCCAGGGTGGTGGGGCCAGTTCTACCACTGCTGTCCCGGGGTGGTGAGGCCAGTTCTACCACTGCTGTCCTGGGTGGTGGGGCCAGTTCTACCACTGCTATTGCAGGGTGGTGAGACGGCTCTACCACTGCTGTCCTGGGGGGTTGGTGGGACCAATTCTATCACTGCTGTCCCGGGGTGGTGGGGCCAGCTCTACCACTGCTGTCCCAGGGTGGTGGGGCCAATTCTACCACTGCTGTCCCGAGGTGGTGGGACCAGTCCTATCACTACTGTCCCAGGGTGGCGGGGCCAGTCCTATCACTACTGTCCCAGGGTGGTGGGACCAGTCCTATCACTACTGTCCCAGGGTGGTGGGGCTAGTCCTATCACTACTGTCCCAGGGTGGTGGGGCTAGTCCTATCACTACTGTCCCAGGGTGGTGGGGTTAATTCTACCACTGCAGTCCTGGGTGGTTGGGCCAGTTCTACCACTACTGTCCCAGGGTGGTGGGATTAATTCTACCACTGCAGTCCTGGGTGGTGGGGCCAGTTCTACCACTGCTGTCCCAGGGTGGTGGGGTCTGTCCTATCACTACTGTCCCAGGGTGGTGGGGCTTTCTCTACCACTGATGTCCCTAGGGTGGTGGGGCCAGTTCTACCACTGCTGTCGCAGGGTGGTGAGACCGGCTCTGCCACTGCTGTCCTGGGGGGTTGGTGGGACCAATTCTATCACTGCTGTCCCGGGGTGGTGGGGCCAGCTCTACCACTGCTGTCCTGGGGTGGTGGGGCCAATTCTACCACTGCTGTCCCGGGGTGGTGGGACCAGTCCTATCACTACTGTCCCAGGGTGGTGGGGCCAGTCCTATCACTACTGTCCCAGGGTGGTGGGGCCAGTCCTATCACTACTGTCCCAGGGTGGTGGGGCCAGTCCTATCACTACTGTCCCAGGGTGGTGGGGCTTTCTCTACCACTGATGTCCCTAGGGTGGTGGGGCCAGTTCTACCACTGCTGTCGCAGGGTGGTGAGACCGGCTCTGCCACTGCTGTCCTGGGGGGTTGGTGGGACCAATTCTATCACTGCTGTCCCGGGGTGGTGGGGCCAGCTCTACCACTGCTGTCCTGGGGTGGTGGGGCCAATTCTACCACTGCTGTCCCGGGGTGGTGGGACCAGTCCTATCACTACTGTCCCAGGGTGGTGGGGCCAGTCCTATCACTACTGTCCCAGGGTGGTGGGGCCAGTCCTATCACTACTGTCCCAGGGTGGTGGGGCCAGTCCTATCACTACTGTCCCAGGGTGGTGGGGCTAGTCCTATCACTACTGTCCCAGGGTGGTGGGGTTAATTCTACCACTGCAGTCCTGGGTGGTTGGGCCAGATCTACCACTACTGTCCCAGGGTGGTGGGGTTAATTCTACCACTGCAGTCCTGGGTGGTGGGGCCAGTTCTACCACTGCTGTCCCAGGGTGGTGGGGCCAGTCCTATCACTACTGTCCCAGGGTGGTGGGGCCAGTCCTATCACTACTGTCCCAGGGTGGTGGGGCTTTCTCTACCACTGATGTCCCTAGGGTGGTGGGGCCAGTTCTACCACTGCTGTCGCGGGGTGGTGGGGCCAGTTCTACCACTGCTGTCGCGGGGTGGTGAGGCCAGTTCTACCACTGCAGTCCTGGGTGGTAGGGCCAATTCTACCACTGCTATTGCAGGGTGGTGAGACCGGCTCTACCACTGCTGCCCTGGGGGGTTGGTGGGACCAATTCTATCACTGCTGTCCCGGGGTGGTGGGGCCAGTTCTACCACTGCTGTCCCAGGGTGGTGGGGCCAGTTCTACCACTGCTGTCCCAGGGTGGTGGGGCCAGTTCTACCACTGCTGTCCCAGGGTGGTGGGGCCAGTTCTACCACTGCTGTCCCAGGGTGGTGGGGACAGTTCTACCACTGCTGTCCCAGGGTGGTGGGGACAGTTCTACCACTGCTATTGCAGGGTGGTGAGACCGGCTCTACCACTGCTGTCCCGGGGGTTGATGGGACCAGTTCTACCACTGCTGTCCCGGGGTGGTGAGGGCAGTTCTACCACTGTAGTCCTGGGTGGTGGGGCCAGTTCTACCACTTCAGTCCTGGGGGGTTGGCAGGACTAGTTCTATCACTGCTGTCCCAGGGTGGTGGGGCCAGCTCTACCACTGCTGTCCCGGGGTGGGTGGGCCAATTCTACCACTGCTGTCCCGGGGTGGTGGGGCCAGTCCTATCACTACTGTCCCAGGGTGGTGGGGCCAGTCCTATCACTACTGTCCCAGGGTGGTGGGGTTAATTCTACCACTGCAGTCCTGGGTGGTTGGGCCAGTTCTACCACTACTGTCCCAGGGTGGTGGGGTTAATTCTACCACTGCAGTCCTGGGTGGTTGGGCCAGTTCTACCACTACTGTCCCAGGGTGGTGGGGTTAATTCTACCACTGCAGTCCTGGGTGGTGGGGCCAGTTCTACCACTGCTGTCGCGGCGTGGTGAGGCCAGTTCCACCACTGCTGTCCCAGGGTGGTGGGGCCAGTTCTACCACTGCTGTCCCAGGGTGGTGGGGCCAGTTCTACCACTGCTGTCCCAGGGTGGTGGGGCCAGTTCTACCACTGCTGTCGCAGGGTGGTGGGGCCAGTTCTACCACTGCTGTCCCAGGGTGGTGGGGCCAGTTCTACCACTGCTGTCCCAGGGTGGTGGGGCCAGTTCTACCACTGCTGTCCCAGGGTGGTGGGGCCAGTTCTACCACTGCTGTCCCAGGGTGGTGGAGCCAGTTCTACCACTGCTGTCCCGGGGTGGTGAGGCCAGTTCTACCACTGCTGTCGCGGGGTGGTGGGGACAGTTCTACCACTGCTGTCGCGGGGTGGTGGGGCCAGTTCTACCACTGCTGTCCCAGGGTGGTGGGGCCAGTTCTACCACTGCTGTCCCAGGGTGGTGGGGCCAGTTCTACCACTGCTATTGCAGGGTGGTGAGACCGGCTCTACCACTGCTGTCCCGGGGGGTTGGTAGGACCAGTTCTACCACTGCTGTCCCGGGGTGGTGGGACCAGTTCTACCACTGCTGTCCTGGGGGGTTGGTGGGGCCAGTTCTACCACTACTGTCCCGGGGTGGTGGGACCAGTTCTACCACTGCTGTCCCAGGGTGGTTGTCCCAGTTCTACCACTGCTGTTGCGGGGTGGTGAGGCCAATTCTACCACTGCAGTCCTGGGTGGTGGGGCCAGTTCTACCACTGCTATTGCAGGGTGGTGAGACCGGCTCTACCACTGCTGTCCTGGGGGGTTGGTGGGACCAATTCTATCACTGCTATGCCAGGATGGTGGCGCCAATTCTATCAATGCTGTACCAGTGTGGTGGGGCCATCCAATCCACCATTCCTGTCTCATTGAGCAGGTGGAAGGGGAGAAGAAAGTAGAATATATATTTTTTTTTTTTTCAAAATTTTCAGGCTGGCTCGGTTGCGTGAACCACCGTACCTGCATGGCGGTTTGCGGGAGCGCACTCGTCCCCATTAGGAAGCAAGGACGCTGGACCGGTGGCAGCGATCGTTGCCCGCTGAGACAGAACGACGGTCTGCTGTTGTAAACACAGCAGATTATTGTTCTCTCTGGAATGAACACAGAGAGCCTGTGATCCTCCTATTTAGGAACACAGGTCTCTGATCATTTCATAAGTCCCTCCCCCCACAGTTAGAAAACACTCCCTAGGCTCACACTTAACCCTATGATCGTCCCTGGGTTAACCCCTTCCCTGCCAGTGTTATTATTACAGTAACAGTGCATATTTATAGCACTGATTACTGTAGTAATGTCACTGGTCCCCCCCAAAAGTGTCAAAAATGTCAGTTAGGGGTCCGACCTGTCCGCCGCAATGTCGCAGTCCCGCTAAAAATCACAGATCGCCGCCATTACTGGTAAAAAAAAAAAAAAATGACATAAATCTTTCCCTTAGTTTGTAGACGCGATAACTTTTGCACAAACCAATCAAAATACGCTTATTGGGATTTTTTTTTTTTTTTTTTTACAAAAATATGTAGCAGAATACAAATTGCCTAAAATGATGAAAAATTTTGATTTTTACATTTTTTTTTATTGGGAATGTCATATAGCAGAAAGTGAAAAATATTGTTATTTTCAGAATTAACGCTCTTTTTTTGTTTATAGCGCAAAAAATAAAAACCGCAGAGGTGATCAAATACCTCCAAAAGAAAGCTCTATTTGTGGGGAAAAAAGGAATCAATTTTATTTGGGTACAGCGTCGCACGACCGCACAATTGTCAGTTAAAGTAACGCAATGCCGAAGCGCAAAAAAATGGACTGGTCATTAAGGGGGAAAATCTTCCGGTCTAGAAGTGGTTAAAGTAAGTTCTGAAAAGCAAGATTCGTGATAGCGAAACGCGCGTGAATGGAGGCGGGGCTGAGACCATAGAACAGCTGGTAGCAGGAGAGCTCTTTTGTGATTGGTCGGAATATTGGACGCAGGATTGGTCACGTTGGCTGCACAGTGTATAGGGGAAATGTGGGATCCGCCTGCCGAGACCGGAGGAGGGGCGATCACACAATTCCCCGCCCCTCTGCATTTTAAAGCCCCGCACCCGCTCCATTTAAATCCCCCCTGCACTCCCTCCCTCCCTCCCTGCATCAGGTCACGTGGTCACGAGCCTGGTCACATGACTGTGATATCAGCCTATCGCCTGCCGGATGGAGCCGGGGGTCAGAGGTCTGATTGGTCCGCGGTGAAGGTAAGGTGGAGATCGGGCTATAACACGGTGACAGCGTGTCTGTCCCTCCCCCTATCTGTAAGTGATCAGCAAATCCCAAGGTCACCTACCTAGATCACTGCCCATTGGTTGTGTTCTGGAGTCTGATCTCCTATATGGGAATGAATGAGATGGGGACAGGTTAGGAGACACTTGTAGAGGGATTGGGGCTGGCAAGGTTCCAGCACCTGCTTGCTGCAAAGCATCGGTCCCAGCATTCCCATTGGCCCATCCCTTTTATAGGTAAGCTCACTAACCAATAGGAGTGTGAAGGAGGCGTGGACATTTCTCCCCTTTCAAGAACAGCTTTTCTGTTACTTCCTGTTATAGGGTGACAACGCTGGAGTGCAATTGGGAGATGTCTACAAAGTGTTGTCACCCTTTCTGTTACTTCCTGTTATAAGGTGACAACGCAGGAACCCAATCAGTAGACGTCTACAAAGAGTTGTCACCTGTTATTTCCTGTAAAACAGTGACAACGCAGGAATGCAAACGGGAGACCTCTACAAAGCTTATCACCCTTCCTGTTAGAGGGCGACAACTCTTTGTAGACATCTCCTGGTTGCGTTCCTGTGCTGTCACCTTATAACAGGAAGTAACAGAAAGGGTGACAACACTTTGTAAACATCTCTCAATTGTGCTCCTGCTTTGTCACACTTTAATAGGAAATAACAGAAAGAGTGACAATGCTTTGTAGACCTCTCCTAATTGTGCTCCTGCGTTGTCACCCTTTAATAGGAAATAACAGTCTGAGAACTCTTTGTAGACCTCTCCTGATTGTGCTCCTACGTTGTCACCCTTTAACCGCAAGTAACGGAAAGGAGCGCAATTGGGAGAGGTCTACAAAGAGTTGTCACCCTTTCTGTTACTTCCTGTTATGGGGTGACAACACTTTGTAGACCTCTCCTGATTGTGCTCCTGCTTTGTCACCCTTTAATAGGAAATAACAGAAAGGGTGACAACGCCATGTAGGGGTCTCCCGATTGTGTTCCTGCTTTGTCACTGTTACTTCCTGTTATGGGGTGACAACTCTTTGTAGACCTCTCCTGATTGTGCTCCTGCGTTGTCACCCTTTAACAGCGAGTAACAGAAAGGAGCGCAGTCGGGAGAGGTCTACAAAGCGTTGTCACCCTTTCTGTTATTTTCAGTTATAGGGTGACAGCACAGGAGCACAATCAGGAGACATCTACAAAGTGTTGTCACCTTTCTGTTATTTTCTGTTATAGGGTGACAACACTTTGTAGATGTCTCCTGATTGTGCTCCTGTGCTGTCACCCTATAACTGAAAATAACAGAAATGGTGACAACGCTTTGTAGACCTCTCTCAATTGTGCTCCTTTTTGTTACTTCCTGTTATGGGGTGACAACACTTTGTAGACCTCTCCTGATTGTGCTCATGCGTTGTCACCCTTTAATAGGAAATAACAGAAAGGGTGACAACGCTATGTAGGGGTCTCCCGATTGTGTTCCTGCGTTGTCACTGTTACTTCCTGTTATGGGGTGACAACTCTTTGTAGACCTCTCCTGATTATGCTCCTGCGTTGTCACCCTTTAACAGCG
The DNA here is from genome assembly GCF_965119305.1 of Pelophylax lessonae. Lineage (NCBI taxonomy): Eukaryota > Metazoa > Chordata > Amphibia > Anura > Ranidae > Pelophylax > Pelophylax lessonae. Next base: position 16,186,763 of record NC_138771.1, on the reverse strand, counting down.
AGTAACAGAAAGGAGCGCATTCGGGAGACATCTACAAAGTGTTGTCACCTTTCTGTTATTTTCTGTTATAGGGTGACAACACTTTGTAGATGTCTCCTGATTGTGCTCCTGTGTTGTCACCCTATAACTGAAACTAACAGAAAGGGTGACAACACTTTGTAGACCTCTCTCAATTGTGCTCCTTTTTGTTACTTCCTTTTATGGGGTGACAACACTTTGTAGACCTCTCCCGATTGTGATCCTTTCTGCTACGTCCTGTTATAGGGTGACAGCGCAGGAGTGCAATCAGGAGATGTCTAGAAAGTGTTGTCACCCTATAATAGAAAATAACAGAAAGGGGAACAACTCTTTGTAGACCTCTCCGGATTGCGCTCCTTTCTGTTACTTCCTGTTATGGGGTGACAACTCTTTGTAGACATCTCCTGATTGTGCTCCTGCGTTGTCAGCCTTTAAGAGCGAGTAACAGAAAGGAGCGCAGTTGGGAGAGGTCTACAAAGCGTTGTTCCCCTTTCTGTTATTTCCTATTATAGGGTGACAACGCAGGAGCACAATCAGGAGAGGTCTACAAAGAGTTGTCACCCCATAACAGGAAGTAACAGAAAGGAGCGCAATCCAGAGAGGTCCACAAAGCGTTGTTGCCCTTTTTGTTATTGCCTATTATAGGGTGACAATGCTTTGTAGACCTCTCTGGATTGCGCTCCTTTCTGTTACTTCCTGTAATGCAGTGACAACTCTTTGTAGACCTCTCCTGATTGTGCTCCTGCGTTGTCACCCTATAATAGGAAATAACAGAAAGGGGAACAACGCTTTGTAGACCTCTCTGGATTACGCTCCTTTCTGTTACTTCCTGTTATGGGGTGACAACTCTTTGTAGACCTCTCCTGATTGGGCTCCTGTGTTGTCACCCTATAATAGGAAATAACAGAAAGGGGAACAACGCTTTGTAGACCTCTCTGGATTGCGCTCCTTTCTGTTACTTCCTGTTATGGGGTGACAACTCTTTATAGACCTCTCCTGATTGGGCTCCTGCGTTGTCACCCTATAATAGGAAATAACAGAAAGGGGAACAACGCTTTGTAGACCTCTCCGGATTGTGCTCCTTTCTGTTACTTCCTGTTATGGGGTGACAACTCTTTGTAGACCTCTCCTGATTGGGCTCCTGTGTTGTCACCCTATAATAGGAAATAACAGAAAGGGGAACAACGCTTTGTAGATGTCTCCCGATTGCACTCCTACCAGCTCTATAATAACCCAGCCGCACTGCTGGCTCACATGCCATGGAGAGGCGTCAGCGCAGCCTATCAGTGAAGAAGAAAAATTCCTTATTTGCAAAATTTTAGAACAGGAAGGGGGTTGGAGTTCCCCGGTATTGAACTGGGTAAAATGGTAATTGTTATTATACACCCCATTGTCATTCAATCCAGCTTTGCATCTCCATTTATCCCTTTCACTGCCAGGGCCGTTTTTGCTGGATTTTTTGCACAAAAAAATAAATTAAGGGCCTCGAGATCACATGAAACCCCCCAAACATGATATTTTCTGAAAGCAGACACCCTAGAGCAGTGATGGCGAACCTTGGCACTCCACATGTTTTGGAACTACAATTCCCATGATGCCCAACTACACTGCAGAGTGCATGAGCATCATGGGAAATGTAGTTCCAAAACATGTGGGGTGCCAAGGTTCACCATCACTGCCCTAGAGCTATGTTTTATGTCACATGATCTTAGCACAACAGTTTATCAAGTGCAACATTTCCATTAAAAAATACACAAAAGTTAAAGTGGAACCTCCGCTTATCTGTCCCCCCCCCCCCCCCCCCTGGTGCTACATTTGGCACTTTTCAGGGGGGAGCGGGTACCTGTTTTTGGCAGGTAAACTTCCCCACTTCCAGGAGACAGCGCCGTGGCGCCGTCCCTCACAAGTTTCGTCCAGTTTTTCCCTGTCCCCACTTCTGTCGGACCTTGCTTCCTCCTTCCTCTGCTTTCTGGCCAGTAACCGAGTGCAGCGCGCTTCATGCATGGGTTGGGGGGGGGGGGGGACTCCACTTTAATTTTAGTGAAAACAAGCACAATAAATTACCCAATTTTTAGGTAAAGTATGCCCCTGTGACTGACATCGAACGCGTAAAGTGATTGTAAAGTCTTGTTTTTTTTTTTGTTAAACGTTATACTTCCCCTCCTCTGCGCAGTTAGTTTTGCACAGAGCAGCCCGGATCCTCCTCTTATCCGGTTCCTCTCCGGCTGCTCCTGGCCCCTCCCTCCTGTTGGGTGCCCCCACAACAAGCAGCTCGCTAAGGGGGCACCTGAGCCGAGCTGCAGCTCCGTGTGTCCAATCAGACACGGAGCTGCAGCTCGGCCCCACCCCTCTCTTTCCTAATTGGCTGAGTTTGATTGACAGCAGTGGGAGCCAATGGCCCCACTGCTGCGTCTCAGACAATCAGGAGAGAGAGCCCCGGGCAGAAGAGGCACTAGGGCAGTGATGGCGAACCTTGGCACCCCAGATGTTTTGGAACTAAATTTCCCATAATGATCAACTACACTGCGGAGTGCACGAGGATCATGGGAAATGTAGTTCCAAAACATCTGGGGTGCCAAGATCCACCATCACTGCACCAGTGGATGTTGTTGGATAGAGAGGGGGTTCAGGTAAGTATTAGGGGGGCTGCTGCACACAGAAGGCTTTTTATCCTAATGCATAGAATTCTCCTTCTGCCTTTCACTTTATTTATTGATCGCTTTTGCAGGCTATGGGCGCTCATCCTCCATTGTACCCGATGAGGCGTTAGTGACCCGGGCACACAAGCCTGCCAGAGCAAGGAGTAAGGTCAGTATTACAGTTTATTCTTCATCCCTTAGAGCAGTCTATATCAGTGTTTCTCAACCTATTTTTCAGTCAAGGCACCCTTCAAAATTATGCACAAATCTCAAGGCTCCCCATTGTAAAATGTAAAAGGAACAAATGGTTTTATATAATTCAGCCGCCTCGACACACGTAGGACACCCAGCATTTGAAATGATTTATTTTATACACCTTTGCACACTGGTACTGACTAGTATTCCATTGTTTCTCCTCTTCCTTAGTCTTCCTCCCTTGTTCAGTTCTTTGGACCCCCCCAGTGCAGACAGAGAAGGGCAAACAAGGACATCCTCAGGTGCTCAATGTCTTCCTTATCAATTTATGACATCATTATTTATTAGAATCCAAGCAGCTGGCTCGCACAGTGCCCAAGGTTGTGATTCTGCACCAATGAAAACCCACGGCCTTGTGTAACAAAAAATGCAGGCGAGATCCCCCGGCCAGCTTGCTGTCAATTTTGGGCAATTTGAGGCAATTTTTTTGCATTTTGCCAGGGCACCCCAGGGTGCCACGGCACCCTGGTTGGAAAAGGCTGCTCTAAACTACAGTCCATGGACTACATCTGGCCCAATGCAAGACCTTATCCAGCCCACCGCGTATCCTCAATGTGCACAGATTGAGGATGCTGAAGGCCAAATAAAATGAAAGTAACACTGCTTCCAAATCTAAACAGCATATAATAAACATTGGGATAAAGCATATGGGTATGGTTCCTCTTAGGGATCAACCGATTATCGGCAAAGCCGATATATCGAGGGCCGATATGCACTTGAGGCACTAATGGGCAGCCTTTATAGGCACTGATATGCGGCATTGATGAGGAGGCACTGATGGGCAGCCTTTATAGGCGGCACTGATGAGGAGGCACTGGTGGGCAGCCTTTATAGGCAGTGAAAGGTGGCATTGATGAGGAGGCACTGATGGGCAGCCTTTATAGGCGGCACTGATGAGGAGGCACTGGTGGGCAGCCTTTATAGGCACTGATAGGCGGCACTGATGAGGAGGCACTGGTGGGCAGCCTTTATAGGCACTGATAGGCGGCACTGATGAATAGGCACTGGTGGGCAGCCTTTATAGGCACTGATATGCGGCATTGATGAGGAGGCACTGATGGGCAGCCTTTATAGGCAGTGATAGGTGGCATTGATGAGGAGGCACTGATGGGCAGCCTTTATAGGCGGCACTGATGAGGAGGTACTGATGGGCAGCCTTTATAGGCACTGATAGGCGGCACTGATGAATAGGCACTGGTGGGCAGCCTTTATAGGCACTGATAGGCGGCACTGATGAATAGGCACTGGTGGGCAGCCTTTATAGGCACTGATATGCGGCATTGATGAGGAGGCACTGATGGGCAGCCTTTATAGGCAGTGATAGGTGGCATTGATGAGGAGGCACTGATGGGCAGCCTTTATAGGCAGTGAAAGGTGGCATTAATGAGGAGGCACTGATGGGCAGCCTTTATAGGCGGCACTGATGAGGAGGCACTGATGGGCAGCCTTTATAGGCACTGATAGGCGGCACTGATGAATAGGCACTGGTGGGTAGCCTTTATAGCCAGTGATAAGCGGCATTGATGAGGAGGCTCTGGTGGGCAGCCTTTATAGGCGGCACTGATGAGGAGGCACTGGTGGGCAGCCTTTATAGGCGGCATTGATGAGGAGGCACTGGGCAGCCTTTTTTAGGCACTGATGGGCAGCACCTTATCCAGCCCACCACGTATCCTCAATGTGCACTGATTGAGGATGCTGAAGGCCAAATAAAATGAAACTAACGCTGCTTCCAAATCTAATATTTTAACCTTATTTTTATTTATTTTTTTGCGTTTTTTGATTTTTAGGCTATATTGTTAGTGTTATCTGTATGCACCGGGGGTCTAAGAGTAACGTAATTTCGATTCTCTGTATGTATGTATTGTACATGTGGAAGAATTGACAAAATAATGTAGATTTGAGATAAACAACATATAATAAACATTGGGATAAAGCATATGGGTATGGTTCCTCTTAGGGATCAACCGATTATCGGCAAAGCCGATATATCGGAGGCCGATATGCACTTTCCCCGATATATCAAAATCGGCCCCTGAGGTTACCGATATTGCCGATTTTTTTTTTTTTTTTTTGGAAAGTGCTGTACTGGAGTGAGGCATCACCCCGGTACCGGCGTCCATAGCCGACGGTCGGCTGTTTTGTAATGACAACTGATGCAGCTGAGAAGCCACTCGGCTGTCATTACAAGGAGCGAGAGGGGATGTTCCCCCCCCCCCCTCCCGCCACCTACCACGACTCGCCCGGGTCGCCTGTCCCACCAGGAGACCCGGGCAACCACCCTGCATGGCTGCCGAAGACCCGATCAAAGCCACATTCAGCTCTGATTGGGTCTCCATGTAAAAACCCGGAAGTGATGTCATGACCTCCCTTCCGGGTACTCGGCGCCAAATTAAAAAAAATGACAGCATTCAGAACGGCCAAACTTGGCGTTTTTTGAATGCTTTTAAGTGCAGAGGAGGGGTTTGGGGTCTTTTAGACCCCCAGATCCCTCCACAAGAGTACCCGTCAAGTAAAAAAAAAACTTTAAATGTATGAAAATATCGGCCAATACCGACATGCATTGGCCAAAATATCGGTATCGGCAATGAAAAAAACGATATCTGGTCGATCAATAGTTCCTCTCCTTCTCTGATTACAAGGCAACCGTATGATTCAAGCAGCCATACAATGCTTCTTGGAGCAAAGCATGCGGGTGTGATTCCTCTCCTGACACTTTATTTAGCACTGTTAATGTTGATCTTATGTTGTTTAGATGTGGAAGCAGCGTTGGTTTCATTTTATTTGTCACTAACAATGGAGATATCACACCTTATACATTAGCAGCAGCTTCAAAACATTCACATTTTGGGTTTGTGTATTAAGCACTTCATATAGCATCATAGTGCGGGTATACTTATAAAAACATTTTATTTCGGGTGCTGAAGGCCGCCTATGGTCTCCACTACTGATAGGCGGCATTGATGAGGGGGCACTAATGGGCAGCATTTATAGGCACTAATAGGCGCCACTCCGACACATGGATCACTAAACGAGCGGTACCAGCTGATCTGGAGACTGAAATTTGATGTCTCGCTTGATGTGCGATATCATTTCTGTGCTCCTCTGATCGTATGTTTTTTCCACCCTTTCTCCATCGTCTGACCATCACACAAGCCCTGGCATAGAGTTTGGCTTTTTTGCCATTTGGTCATCCTTGCCCGCCCGGGGGACAATTTTTGACGACCGACGCCTATGCTCCGTTTGCCATGAACCATCAGTTCCACCACTGGAAGTATCATATATATGCCTTGGCCTACATGCCAGTGTAGATCATTCTTCCTGTATACTCATTGGCTTTTTATCAAGTTACATCCCTTGTACCCCTGAAGAAGCGGTATATACCGCGAAACATGTCGGGTAGTGGTAATCGGACTGATTAGAGGGACACACACCAGTCCTGGCACCTCCAGACTGACTGTGACCTCTGACTAGTCCTGTCCACAATTTCAAGGAAATTATCTCTGACGATATTTTATCAATTATGTTGTTACCATGATGATGTTTCATGTTATCTTGTAACAGTAATGTCTTTGTATTTGTATCTGTATTCTTTTCACTCTATGTGATTAATAAAATTATATACTTTTTAGATATTTTTGTAGATACATCTCTCTTATTAGTTATATAACGGTACCCTCAAAATCCCAACCTTGGCCCCACATCTTGCTACCTTTCCTACTTTCTAAAAAGGGGTAATTTGGGGGGTATTTATACTGTCCTGGCATTTTTGTTACTCAAGAAATGAGATCGGCCGTCAGTACATCAGGATTGATCAATTTTCAGGTATACAATGGATATAAAAAGTCTACACGCCCCTGTTAAAATGTCAGGTTTCTGTGATGTAAAAAAATGAGACAGAGATAAATCATTTCAGATCTTTTTCCACCTTATGTGACCTATAAACTGTACAACAAACTGAAATCTTTTAGGTGGAGGGAAGTATAAATAAAAAAATAAAATTAATATGGTTGCATAAGTGTGCACACCCTCTTATAACTGTGGATTTAGCTGTGTTCAGAATTAGGCAATCGCATTCACACTCATGGTAAATAGGAGTCAGTACACACCCGCCATCATTTAAAGTGCCTCCGATTAACCCCAATTAAAGTTCAGCTGTTCTTGTATGTCTTTCCTGACATTTTCTTAGTTGCCTCCTACAGCAAAAGCCATGGGCTGCAGAGAGCTTCCAAAGTATCAGAGGGATCTCATTGTATCAGTCAGGAGAAGGGTACAAAAGAATTTTCAAGACATTAGATATACCATGGAACACAGTGAGGACAGTCATCATCAAGTGGAGAAAATCTGGCACAACAGTGACATCACCAAGAACTGGACGTCCCTCCAAAACTGATGGAAAGACGAGAAGACAACTGGTCAGGGAGGAGCCAAGAGGCCTACAGCAACATTACAGGAGCTGCAGGAATATGTGGGAAGTACTGGCTGTGTGGTCCATGTGACAACAATCTCCCGTATTCTTCATATATCTGGGCTATGGGGGGGAGGGGCATAACGGAAGCCTTTTCTGAACAAGAAAAAAAATCCAAGCCCGGCTACATTTTGCAAAAACACATCTGAAGTCTCCCAAAAGCATGTGGGAAAATGTGTTCTGGTCTGATGACACCAAGGTGGAACTTTTTGCCCATAATTTCAAAAGATGTGTTTGATGCAAAAACACTGCACATCACCAAAGGAACACCATACCCACTGTGAAGCATGGTGGTGGCAGAATCATGCTTTGGGGCTGTTTTTCCTCAGCTGGAACAGGATCCTTAGTCAAGGTGGAGGGAATTATGAACAGTTCCAAATACCAGTCCATATTGGCACAAAACCTTCAGGCTTCTGCTAGAAAGCTGAACATAAAGAGGAACTTCATCTATCAGCATGACAATGACCCAAAGCATCCATCCAAATCAACAAAGGAATGGCCAAGCCAGAAGATTCAAGTTTTAGAATGGCCCAGACAGAGCCCAGACCTGAATCCCATTGAAAATCTGTGTGGGGATGTGAAGAGGGCTGTGCACAGGAGATGTCCCCACAATCTGACAGATTTGGAGAGTTTTTGCAAAGAAAAGTGGGCAAATATTGCCAAGTCAAGATGTGCCATGCTGATAGACTCATACCCAAAATACTGGAATAAAATCAAAAGGTGCTTCAACAAAGTATTAGTTTAAGGGTGTGCACACCATATTTTAGTTTTTTATTTTTACTTCCCTCCACCTAAAATATGTCAGTTTGTTGTTCAACTGAGTTTTTTTTATTTATACAGTGCCTTACGAAAGTATTCGGCCCCCTTGAACTTTGCGACCTTTTGCCACATTTCAGGCTTCAGACATAAAGATATAAAACTGTCATTTTTTAACAAATAAAAAACTGAAAAATTGGGCGTGCAAAATTATTCAGCCCCTTTACTTTCAGTGCAGCAAACTCTCTCCAGAAGTTCAGTGAGGATCTCTGAATGATCCAATGTTGACCTAAATGACTAATGATGATAAATAGAATCCACCTGTGTGTAATCAAGTCTTCGTATAAATGCACCTGCACTGTGATAGTCTCAGAGGTCCGTTTAAAGCGCAGAGAGCATCATGAAGAACAAGGAACACACCAGGCAGGTCCGAGATACTGTTGTGGAGAAGTTTAAAGCCGGATTTGGATACAAAAAGATTTCCCAAGCTTTAAACATCCCAAGGAGCACTGTGCAAGCGATAATATTGAAATGGAAGAAGTATCAGACCACTGCAAATCTACGAAGACCTGGCCGTCCCTCTAAACTTTCAGCTCATACAAGGAGAAGACTGATCAGAGATGCAGCCAAGAGGCCCATGATCACTCTGGATGAACTGCAGAGATCTACAGCTGAGGTGGGAGACTCTGTCCATAGGACAACTATCAGTCGTATACTGCACAAATCTGGCCTTTATGGAAGAGTGGCAAGAAGAAAGCCATTTCTTAAAGATATCCATAAAAAGTGTTGTTTAAAGTTTGCCACAAGCCACCTGGGAGACACCAAACATGTGGAAGAAGGTGTTCAGTTCAGATGAAACCAAAATCGAACTTTTTGGCAACAATGCAAAACGTTATGTTTGGTGTAAAAGCAACACAGCTCATCACCCTGAACACACCATCCCCCACTGTCAAACATGGTGGTGGCAGCATCATGGTTTGGGCCTGCTTTTCTTCAGCAGGGACAGGGAAGATGGTTAAAATTGATGGGAAGTTGGATGGAGCCAAATACAGGACCATTCTGGAAGAAAACCTGATGGAGTCTGCAAAAGACCTGAGACTGGGACGGAGATTTGTCTTCCAACAAGACAATGATCCAAAACATAAAGCAAAATCTACAATGGAATGGTTCACAAATAAACATATCCAGGTGTTAGAATGGCCAAGTCAAAGTCCAGACCTGAATCCAATCGAGAATCTGTGGAAAGAACTGAAAACTGCTGTTCACAAACGCTCTCCATCCAACCTCACTGAGCTCGAGCTGTTTTGCAAGGAGGAATGGGCAAAAATGTCAGTCTCTCGATGTGCAACACTGATAGAGACATACCCCAAGCGACTTACAGCTGTAATCGCAGCAAAAGGTGGCGCTACAAAGTATTAACTTAAGGGGGCTGAATAATTTTGCACGCCCAATTTTTCAGTTTTTTATTTGTTAAAAAAGTTTGAAATATCCAATAAATTTCATTCCACTTCATGATTGTGTCCCACTTGTTGTTGATTCTTCACAAAAAATTACAGTTTTATATCTTTATGTTTGAAGCCTGAAATGTGGCAAAAGGTCGCAAAGTTCAAGGGGGCCGAATACTTTCGCAAGGCACTGTAGATCACATTAAAGATGGAAAAAGTTCTGAAATGATTTATCTTTGTCTCATTTTTTTACATCACAGAAAGTTGACATTTTATCAGGGGTGTGTAGACTTTTTATATCCACTGTGTATCATAGTTTGTGGACTGTATAACTTTCCTGCAGACTAAATATACACTGATTTGGGTTATTTTCACCAAAGAAATGTAGCAGAATACAAATTGGCCTAACGTTATGAAGAAGGATTTTTTTATTTGCAAAATTTTATAACCGAAATGAAGAAAAAACACTTTTTTTTTTTTTTTTTTTTTTAATTTAGCAAAAAATAAAAAACCAAGTGGTGATTAAATACCACCAAAAGAAAGCTCCATTTGTGTGAAAAAATGATACAAATGTCAATTGGGTACAGTGCTGCATGATCGTGCAATTGTCGTTTAAAGTGTGATAGCGCTGAAACCTAAAATCTGACCGCAGGAACGGGGGTGAAAACGCCCGGTATTAACCGCTTTACGACCGCCCGCTGCAGATGTACTGCGGCAGGCAGCTGCTCCCAGGCAAATCGCTGTACATGTACGGCACTCATTCTCAGCAGGCTAGGGGAAGAGCGCTTGCCGCCGGCGGCACGCTCCCGCCCCCGCTCGTCAGTCGGGAAGCCGATGTAGCGGTCAGGCGGCTCCAATTGCTGTCTGCCACCCGCGATCGCTGACAGAGAAGGACGGTCGGCTGTTGTAATCACAGCTGACCGTTCTCCCTGGAATGATCACAGAGCCCCTGTGATCCTTCTATATAGGATCACATGTCTCTATGGTAATTTCACAAACCCCGCCCCCATACAGTTAGAATCACTCCCCTAGGCTCACATTTAACCCCTTGATCACCCACAATGTTAACCCCTTCCCTGCCAGTGTCATTACAGTGGCAGTGCATATTTTTAGCACTGATTACTGTAGTAATGTCAATGGTCCCCCCAAAAGTGTCAAAAATGTCAGTCAGGGGTCCGATTTGTCCGCCGCAATGTCCCAGTCCCGCCAAAAATCGCAGATCGCCGCCATTACTACTAGTTTGTAGACACAATAAATTGTCGCTCTTTTTTTGTTTATAGCACAAAAAATAAAATAATCACGCAGGTGATCAAATACCACCAAAAGAAAGCTCTATTTGTGGGGGAAAAAAAGTATAGCGTCGCACAACGGCGCAATTGTCCGTTAAAGTAACGCAGTGCCGAATTGCAAAATAGGGCCTGGTCATTAAGAGGGCAAATTCCTTCCGGTCTTAAAGTGGTTAAAGAACTTCTTCAGTCTACAAAAAAAATTTAAGTCAGCAGCTACATATACTGTAGCTGCTGACTTTTAATAAAAGGACACTTAACGATCCAGGGATGCAGTGACGTCCTCACCATGGCCAGTTCTTTGCCGTTCTTCGGGTCCCTGGTGCCAGCATGTTTACTGTGGGAAGCTGGTTGCGACTTCTTGTGGTTTCACACAGCGGGCTTCCCACTGCGCATGCATGAGTCGCGCTGACCCACAGCCCCCTGGGACCTGTGACGTGTCTCAGAAGGTTGCTGGTGGGGGGGTTAAGTGGTAGTGAGTTCACGCCCCTGATGACGTTTTCGCTGACAAAACGTGTAGGGAGGTTAGACGTGTGACGTCATCGCGCCCCCGGATGTGGTGGCCATTTTTTAGGTTGGAAACAAACGGTTTCCAGGAGACAATCAAGATTTTATACTTGCCTAAATGTGAGTTGTTTTACTTGAGCATTTGAATAAATTCATCCTTATTTGAACGTACTACTCCATGAGGTGTTCCTCTATATTTATGAGCCACACAAGTCTTTGGAGAAATGTGAAGAGGATATAGTGCCATATATCAAGGACCCCTGGGGAATGAATGGTGCCTGTGTTCCAACTACTAAGGATAGTGTCATGCCTTTTTGACCTTCTGTACAGGAGGTCCACATCTTGGGGTAAGAGGCAGTGTGTTGGGTGCTGGCTTTCTTTGGATCTCTACTTGAACAACCCTCGCACTCGCTTCTATGATTACATCTGATCGTATTAGATTTGTTGAAATTTCATTTTATTTTTAGCTCTGCACTTTTCTTTGTATACGTTTTGTCAGTGATGACGTCATCAGGGGGCGTGAACTCACTACCACTTAACCCCCGCACCAGCAACCTTCTGGGACATGTCACAGGTCCCAGGAGGCTGTGGGTCAGCATGGCTTACGCATGCATAGCGGGAAGCCTGCTGTGTGAAACCACAAAAAGTCATAACCAGCTTCCCACAGTAAACATGCTTCAGCCAGGGACCTGAGGATCGGCAAAGAACTGGCGGGGGTGAGGACAGGAGATGAGGGAGGGAGGAGGACGTAAAGTGGAACTTTATAGGCCAAGTTCCACTTTTTTTATTTTTTTCCGGCGAAGTTCCACTTTAAACAAAATTCAACTTCTGTGTCTTACAGAAGAGTGAAGCTGGCTGTGGATAGTGCCCAATCAGCAGGTGCCCATACTCTCCAGGCATACCGGGTCTATGGAGGTGTCCCAATGCATAAAGCAGCATTTAAAACCCAACAACCAGAGATTATTTATAAAAACTGTAGAAAATGAAATGTTGGGTTGTTTCTCGTAGCAACAAATCCGATTTTATTCCTTTTTTGTGTTTTTGCAAATTTAGGAAATAAAATCATTATCTGGTTTCTATGGTGACGCCTTTATCTCTTTCTTACTGTTTTTCCATACCAGCCACAACGTTGCTTTAAGTGAAGTCGGAGGCGAGCAGGAAGCCTTGCCGCGGTGATTTTCTGGTAGTCGCTGAGCTGTGCAGTCTGATAATTAATCAGCTTCCTGTTTATTTACTGCACTAAAATGGCAGGTGCTGCTATTTATTAATCACAGGAAGACATAAACAAGGCCGGCTTCACCTTCGTAATTAATAGAGCGCGATTCTTCTCCTTTGTGCGCTAATAAAGAGATGTGGAGACTGTTAGCAACTTTCATGTTTAACATGGCTGCTTAATGAGCAGCAAAGGATTCCTCATATTTTATTCCACTTAGAGCTGTATATTGTGTTATTGAACTCTTGCCGGCTTCCGGCTCTTGCTTCCTTCTGTGTCCAAAGTGTTTTCATGTTACCTTTGGAAATGATCAATACAGTGTATGCTGATCTGCAAGAAAAAGGAGAAACGGAGGAAACATCATCACCTCTTCTTTCATGTTGGAGGAGAAACTGAAGAAATGTCATCACATGTTTCATGTTGGAGGAGAAACGGAGGAAACCTCATTACATCTTCTTTCGTGTTGGAGGAGAAATGGGGGAAACGTCTTCCATCTTCTTTCATGTTGGAAGAGAAACCTGAGAAACATCATCACATCTTCTTTCATGTTGGAGGAGAAACGGAGGAAACCTCATCACATCTTCTTTCATGTTGGAGGAGAAATGGGGGAAACCTCATCACATCTTCTTTCATGTTGGAGGAGAAACGGAGGAAACCTCATCACATCTTCTTTCATGTTGGAAGAGAAACCTGAGAAACATCATCACATCTTCTTTCATGTTGGAGGAGAAACGGAGGAAACGTCATCACATCTTCTTTCATGTTGGAAGAGAAACGGAGGAAACGTCGTTACATCTTTTTTCATGTTGGAGGAGAAACGAAGGAAACGTCATCACATCTTCTTTCATGTTGGAGGAGAAACGGAGGAAACGTCGTCACATCTTTCATGTTGGAAGAGAAACGGAGGAAACGTCATCACATCTTCTTTCATGTTGGAGGAGAAACGGAGGAAACGCCTTCCATCTTCTTTCATGTTGGAGGAGAAACGGAGGAAACCTCATCACATCTTCTTTCATGTTGGAGGAGAAATGGGGGAAACCTCATCACATCTTCTTTCATGTTGGAGGAGAAACGGAGGAAACCTCATCACATCTTCTTTCATGTTGGAAGAGAAACCTGAGAAACATCATCACATCTTCTTTCATGTTGGAGGAGAAACGGAGGAAACGTCATCACATCTTCTTTCATGTTGGAAGAGAAACGGAGGAAACGTCGTCACATCTTTCATGTTGGAAGAGAAACGGAGGAAACGTCGTTACATCTTTTTTCATGTTGGAGGAGAAACGAAGGAAACGTCATCACATCTTCTTTCATGTTGGAGGAGAAACGGAGGAAACGTCGTCACATCTTTCATGTTGGAAGAGAAACGGAGGAAACGTCATCACATCTTCTTTCATGTTGGAGGAGAAACGGAGGAAACGCCTTCCATCTTCTTTCATGTTGGAAGAGAATTGGAGGAAATGTCATCACATCTTCTTTCATGTTGGAGGAGAAACGGAGGAAACGTCATCACATCTTCTTTCATGTTGGAGGAGAAAAGGAGGAAACGTCGTCACATCTTTCATGTTGGAAGAGAAACGGAGGAAACGTCATCACATCTTCTTTCATGTTGGAGGAGAAACGGAGGAAACGCCTTCCATCTTCTTTCATGTTGGAAGAGAATTGGAGGAAATGTCATCACATCTTCTTTCATGTTGGAGGAGAAACGGAGGAAACGTCATCACATGTTTCATGTTGGAGGAGAAACGGAGGAAACCTCATCACATCTTCTTTCATGTTGGAGGAGAAACCTGAGAAACATCATCACATCTTCTTTCATGTTGGAGGAGAAACGGAGGAAACGTCATCACATCTTCTTTCATGTTGGAAGAGAAACGGAGGAAACGTCGTCACATCTTTCATGTTGGAAGAGAAACGGAGGAAACGTCATCACATCTTCTTTCATGTTGGAGGAGAAACGGAGGAAACGCCTTCCATCTTCTTTCATGTTGGAAGAGAATTGGAGGAAATGTCATCACATCTTCTTTCATGTTGGAGGAGAAACGGAGGAAACGTCATCACATGTTTCATGTTGGAGGAGAAACGGAGGAAACCTCATCACATCTTCTTTCATGTTGGAGGAGAAATGGGGGAAACGTCTTCCATCTTCTTTCATGTTGGAAGAGAAACCTGAGAAACATCATCACATCTTCTTTCATGTTGGAGGAGAAACGGAGGAAACGTCATCACATCTTCTTTCATGTTGGAAGAGAAACGGAGGAAACGTCGTCACATCTTTCATGTTGGAAGAGAAACGGAGGAAACGTCATCACATCTTCTTTCATGTTGGAGGAGAAACGGAGGAAACGCCTTCCATCTTCTTTCATGTTGGAAGAGAAACGGAGGAAACGTCATCACATGTTTCATGTTGGAGGAGAAACGGAGGAAACCTCATCACATCTTCTTTCATGTTGGAGGAGAAACCTGAGAAACATCATCACATCTTCTTTCATGTTGGAGGAGAAACGGAGGAAACGTCATCACATCTTCTTTCATGTTGGAAGAGAAACGGAGGAAACGTCGTCACATCTTTCATGTTGGAAGAGAAACGGAGGAAACGTCATCACATCTTCTTTCATGTTGGAGGAGAAACGGAGGAAACGCCTTCCATCTTCTTTCATGTTGGAAGAGAATTGGAGGAAATGTCATCACATCTTCTTTCATGTTGGAGGAGAAACGGAGGAAACGTCATCACATGTTTCATGTTGGAGGAGAAACGGAGGAAACCTCATCACATCTTCTTTCATGTTGGAGGAGAAATGGGGGAAACGTCTTCCATCTTCTTTCATGTTGGAAGAGAAACCTGAGAAACATCATATCTTCTTTCATGTTGGAGGAGAAACGGAGGAAATGTCATCACATCTTCTTTCATGTTGGAAGAGAAACGGAGGAAACGTCGTCACATCTTTCATGTTGGAAGAGAAACGGAGGAAACTTCATCACATCTTCTTTCATGTTGGAGGAGAAACGGAGGAAACGCCTTCCATCTTCTTTCATGTTGGAAGAGAATTGGAGGAAATGTCATCACATCTTCTTTCATGTTGGAGGAGAAACTGAGGAAACGTCATCACATGTTTCATGTTGGAGGAGAAACGGAGGAAATCTCATCACATCTTCTTTCATGTTGGAGGAGAAATGGGGGAAACTTCTTCCATCTTCTTTCATGTTGGAAGAGAATTAGAGGAAATGTCATCACATCTTCTTTCATGTTGGAGGAGAAACTGAGGAAACGTCATCACATGTTTCATGTTGGAGGAGAAACGGAGGAAATCTCATCACATCTTCTTTCATGTTGGAGGAAAAACGGAGGAAATGCCTTCTATCTTTCATGTTGGAAGAGAATTGGAGGAAATGTCATCACATTTCTTTCATGTTGGAGGAGAATCGGAGGAAATTCACAAATCGCATCTTTCATGTTAGTTTACTGTGCTTCAGACTTGAGGGGGGACAGACTGGCTAGAATGTAGCTAGTGGAAGTAGAAAATGCCCCAGCATCTGTGGGAGTAGACCATTCTCCAAACATGGTGGTCAGTGAGAGGAGGAACAGACCCCCAACTTTGGTGTTATTGGGAAGAATAGCGCCCCATCGTTAATATCAGTGGGAGGAATAGCGCCCCATTGTTGGGGTCAGTGGGTGGAAAAGCGCCCTGTTGTTGGTGTCAGTGGGGGGAATAATGCCCCAATATTGGTTTCAGCAGGGGAAATAATACCCCATCATTGGTGTCAGTGGGGGGGGGGATAGTGCTCCAAGGGACAGATAAATGCAAGGTAAGGCCCCTAGTTTGGAGACCACTGTCCTAAAGGATAGAATCCTTTCAAGCCTTATGCCTCGTACACACGCAACGATTATCGGCCGACCGATCGGCCGTCTTTTGTCCAGTGTTGTTGTGTTGGTTGGAATGTGCTCTAGACTGCACACAAATTTTCTCGGCCAACAAAAATCAACTTCAGAAGTGATGTCATGTGATGGTTTACTTTACACGTGCTTTTTCTTCTCTGAGCATGCCCAGTCTTGCTCATCAGATTTTTGTCTGCCGAAATCTGTACTGACGGAAAATCGGCCGTTCTGTTGACGGCCAACAAAAATTTTATAGCATGCACACCAGATTTTGTTCGGCCGAAAAGTCGGAGTCGGTTGTCGGAAGCATCATACTAACAAGCCGACAATCGGCCGATCGGACGTTTGGCGAAAATTCACGGCCGACAATCGTTGCGTGTGTACAAGGCATTAGTGAGGCAACTTAATTTTGAAATCCGTTTAGCGGGGTCAGTGCCCAATAGTACCTTCATCAAAGACAAGTGTAAAAAGGAGTTGCTTCTGGGAACTGAGCTTGCAAAGCATGCCGAAACTGTATATAGTGGAACATTGTGTTGGGAAGGAGAACTCAGCTTACATACTATCATGAACTTACTGAAGACTGACACTCTTAGCCCCCTAAAAAATAGATTGTATGGGTATATGGACCGGATGAGATGGATGCTCACAGACTAATGTTTGGTACCTCTCGAGGCATGGGACAGCTGGGCAGCAAAATAATATAGATCAAAGTCGGGTAGGGCTGCAGGTGAAGACTGTAGTCCCATCCACTACCACAGGAACTCCATCTTTTGTACGTTGAGGGCAGAGGCCAGCCGCACTCTGCTCTGTTGCCAGCTCTTCTGGTGGGTTGGTGTCATCATTCTGGGGCACCAACTGCTGCTGGGAAGGGGATTCAGCTGCTCTATCTTCCTTACCCTCATCTGGTGGTTGGGACAACCTTTCTCTGGTACTGTCTCCCAGATGAACTGATCCTGGCTGGGGAGGGAAGACTGTTTCCTCCTCTCTGACTCACTGTTGGGGAGGGAGGACAACAACCTCCCCTCCCTTCTCACCCTGGGCCTCTAGAACTGCCACAGGTGTGGGGCAGAGATCATTGACTCTCTGTCCGGCTGCCAGCGCTTCAGCTGGGTGTAGAAGCTTCACTTCATCAGCTTGTCGCTGGGGCGAGGGGCCGATTTCCCCTACTTCCTGGAACTCTGTAGCTGTTGCGGGTGCTAGGCAGAAGTTGGTAGCACTCTGCCCTGTTGCCAGCACTTCTGCTGGAAAGTAAACTGAAAAGTCAGTGGCTTTGCACACATCTTCCTGGGTCACCAATTGTTGCAGGCAGAGGTCAGCAGCAATAGGCCTAGATGCCCGCTCTTCTGCTGTAGGCTCACTGGGACGTTCCTCCTCAGCAGAAAAATCTATTAAATCCCCAGTCTTTGGAATTGCTGAAAGTCTAGGGCATGGGCTGGTGGCACTTGGGCCCAGTGCCAACACTTTGGCATATGACTTATCACCCATAACATCCTCTGATGAAAAGTCAATTACATCTATGATCTGTGGTTGGGGAATGAAGATGGTTTCCTCTTCTCTCATACCTTTATCCGGTGGCTGGACAGACGCATTCCTCCATCCATGCTCGTCCTGTGCAGAAACAGGTTCGTCCAGGTGAGTCAGCACTTGCTGCATCCGCCATAAGACATCCGCATCCAAGACCGTGGGTGCAGGTGAGTGTAGCAGACGTCTGTAAGCAATCTCCAGCTCCCATTCCTGAACGGCCAGAAACTCCATATCTTCCAGTGCCCAGAGCACTTCCGAGATGTTCAGAATTCTTTCTTTGTAATCCATAATTTCTTCTGTCACTCCAAATCGTTCCCAAAGTTAGGGTCCCTGACAGCTTCTCGTACAACAGTCCCCGGCCGCCGTAGCCAAAGTCTTCCGTTGGGCTGTCATCCGCTATCCAAGGGCATGTTTGGGATAAATGCCATCAGAGGGCTCTATAGCTCTCTTCCAACCGCATCTCTGCCCAGACCAGCCTGCTTAACTCAACTGTCTGCAAATTGTGCAGTGTAGCTCCCAAAAACGGCTCCCACAATCCATACTGCGACCAGTACCTTTTCCGGATGGAGGTAAGGATTTTTCCCTGGTGGTGCTACTCACGGGCTAGGGTTACCTTCCAGGGATCCAAGCGCACAGAATCATACCATCCTAGCAGGACCTGCTCTGACACTGGTCCCCTGTGCTGTATCTGCATCTCTCGCAACCTCCTCACGAATTCCTCTTCCATGGCGGCTGATATCTGTACCTCTCCTCTTCCTATGGGCACGCTGCATGGGTGTTAGCTTGCTCCATAACGTAACCGGTGTCTCCGAGA
The DNA here is from genome assembly GCF_965119305.1 of Pelophylax lessonae. Taxonomy (NCBI): domain Eukaryota; kingdom Metazoa; phylum Chordata; class Amphibia; order Anura; family Ranidae; genus Pelophylax; species Pelophylax lessonae. Next base: position 16,167,964 of record NC_138771.1, on the reverse strand, counting down.
GCTGCTTCTCCTCGCACTAGGACGCCATCCCACCGCTTGCCACCAATGTAACAGATCAACCGGCACCCCGACTGGGTACCTCCGTTGACGGATGCTCCTAGTGCTTTCCGAGGGCACCAAGCACTCCACCAGACACCATAACCACCTCAGACCCCACAAACTACCGCAGCTTGGTTGGGGTCTCGCCGTCTCCTACCCACCCTGGACCTACTACAAGGCTCCAGGTTCCAGTGGGTGAACCTCTCTTTCCCCAGAGAGTGAAGCAGGATCAAGCTCTTACGAGAGCTTAGTGATTATCCAAGGGAGTATGAAGATCATAGCAATCCCTTGTAGCAGATTCCCCCATTAAGAGACAGCACTCTAGATTGAGGGTGAAAAAGAACTCTTTATTGAACAAGAAACATACTTTTATACAGTTTTCCCCCACAAGGTTACCACCCAGGTGGACCTTGTGGGGAACAGGACATGACATTCACAATCCAATAGAAACAGAGTTTTACACTCAGTCATTCCCATATGGGTGTACACAATCCCTCCCCTCTGGCTGATTACATCATCATATGCAGATGAAATTGTATACAGAAACCGAATTAACCTGAACTAATTATCTAGCCATCTGGACAGAACAATGTGAGGTCAATGGGACAGGCACAATCCACATTCCAGCTCAATAGATAAACAATAGGAAGAGACCCCAGTATCAGTCTGTCCGTCTCCTACATTCCAGTACATGGAATACACATTATCTCATTACACAAACAATAGGGAAAGCCTGTCTGACATTAAAGAACATGGAATACACACATTATTTAAGAGTCTACAACAGTCTAAGTCTCCCAGTGTAAAGTGGGATTAAATCTTCATATTTCTATATGAAGATATTGCTGACAAATATTACTGTCCCACTTGAAGCAATCCAAACCATTAAGTATCTGTTTTTCACTTCCAGTGACGGTACTCACCATCACTGGGCAAGTATGTTACCCCCTCCTGACTCCTGAGCTATGTACGTTACCCACTCCTGATCCCTGAGCTATGTACATTACCCCCTCCTGACCCCTGAACTATGTACGTTACCCCCCTCCTGACCCCTAAACTATTTACGTTACCTTCTGCTGACCCCAGAACTAAGTACATTACCTTTTGCTGACCCCAGAACTATGTACGTTACCTTTTGCTGACCCCAGAACTATGTACGTTACCTTCTGCTGACCCCAGAACTATGTACGGTATCCCCTCCTGACCCCTAAACTATGTACATAACCACCTAACCTACTCCTGACCCCTGAACTATGTACATTAGCCACTCCTGACCCCTAAACTATGCACGTTACCCCCTCCTGACCCCTAAACTATGTACGATACCTCCTAACCTACTCACGGCCCCTGATCCATGTACATGACCCACCCCTGAACTATGTACAATAATTACTCTTGACACCTACATTTTGTACGATAGATACTCCAGACACCTGCACTTTGTATGTTACATACTTCTGACATCGGTGCACTGTACAAATTTTAAACCTCTGCCACTGTTAGCACAATTTTTCCACACCCACATTTCTCCACAACGCACACTGCCCATCCACGGGCTCAGGCTCTGACCCTGTCCAGTAGGCTATATGGGGCCCCATGATTTCTAATGGAGGCGCTGCCTGCAGGTGAACCAATCGCAATAAACTACGATATACTGAGGCTCCTTGTCTGCATGTGATGCTCTATGTCTTTAAAACACATTTGCCAGGAGGATACACCTACAATAAATGTTTGGTGAATTTTAAATACACTGAACAAAATTATAAACGCAACACTTTTGTTTTTGCCCCCATTTTATATGAGCTGAACTCAAAGATCTAAAACTTTTTCTATGTACACAAAAGGCCGATTTCTCTCAAATATTGTTCACAAATCTGTCTAAATCTGTGTTAGTGAGCGCTTCTCCTTTGCAGAGATAATCCATCCACCTCACAGGTGTGGCATATCAAGATGCTGATTAGACAGCATGATTATTGCACAGGTATGCCTTAGGCTGGCCACAAAAAAAGGCCACTCTAAAATGTGCAGTTTTATCACACAGCACAATGCCACAAGTTTTGAGGGAGCGTGCAATTTGCATGCTGATTGCAGGAATATCCACCAGAGCTGTTGCCCGTGAATTGAATGTTCATTTCTCTACCATAAGCCGTCTCCAAAGGCGTTTCAGAGAATTTGGCAGTACATCCAACTGGCCTCACAACTGCAGACCACGTGTAACCACACCAGCCCACGACCTCCACATCCAGCATCTTCACCTCCAAGATTGTCTGAGACCGGCCACCCGGACAGCTGCTGCAACAATCGGTTTGCATAACCAAAGAATTTCTTCACAAACTGTCAGAAACCATCTCAGGGAAGCTCATCGGGGTCTCGACCTGACTGCAGTTCGTTGTCATAACCGACTTGAGTGGGAAAATGCTCACATTCAATGGCGTCTTGCACTTTGGTGGGGTGTTATCTTCACGGATGAATCCCGGTTTTCATTGTACAGGGCAGATGGCAGACAGCGTGTATGGCATCGTGTGGGTAAGCGGTTTTCTGATTTCAACATTGCGGATGGAGTGGCCCATAGTGGTGGTGGTGGGGTTATGGTATGGGCAGGCGTATGTTATGGACAATGAACACAGGTGCATTTTATTGATGGCATTTTGAATGCACAGATATACCGTGACGAGATCCTGAGGCCCATTGTTGTGCCATTCATCCACGACCATCACCTCATGTTGCAGCATGATCATGAACGGCCCCATGTTGCAAGGATCTGTACACAATTCCTGGAAGCTGAAAACATCCCAGTTCTTGCATTGCCAGCATACTCACCGGACATGTCACCCATTGAGCATGTTTGGGATGCTCTGGATCGGCGTATACGGCAGCGTGTTCCAGGTCCTGCCAATATCCAGCAACTTCGCACAGCCATTGAAGAGGATTGTAATACCCAGATATGACCAGCGCTATAGGGAGCCTAGGTGTAGGAGTCAGGTGTAAGCTGCCACCAACCTACCCCTAGGGACTTGGGGTATGGAAAATATGTGCAATGAGCAGTTGGTATGTGGCGCTACCTGCTCAAGGGGAATATAAAATTTAAAATGATAAAGTGTACTGTGTGTACAGTGCCTTGCGAAAGTATTCGGCCCCCTTGAACTTTTCGACCGTTTGCCACATTTCAGGCTTCAAACATAAAGATATAAAACTGTAATTTTTTGTGAAGAATCAACAACAAGTGGGACACAATCATGAAGTGGAATGAAATTTATTGGATATTTCAAACTTTAACAAATAAAAAACTGAAAAATTGGGCGTGCAAAATTATTCAGCCCCCTTAAGTTAATACTTTGTAGCGCCACCTTTTGCTGCGATTACAGCTGTAAGTCGCTTGGGGTATGTTTCTATCAGTTTTGCACATCGAGAGACTGAAATTTTTGCCCATTCCTCCTTGCAAAACAGCTCGAGCTCAGTGAAGTTGGATGGAGAGCGTTTTTGAACAGCAGTTTTCAGTTCTTTCCACAGATTCTCGATTGGATTCAGGTCTGGACTTTGACTTGGCCATTCTAACACCTGGATATGTTTATTTGTGAACCATTCCATTGTAGATTTTGCTTTATGTTTTGGATCATTGTCTTGTTGGAAGACAAATCTCCGTCCCAGGCTCAGGTCTTTTGCAGACTCCATCAGGTTTTCTTCCAGAATGGTCCTGTATTTGGCTCCATCCATCTTCCTATCAATTTTAACCATCTTCCCTGTCCCTGCTGAAGAAAAGCAGGCCCAAACCATGATGCTGCCACCACCATGTTTGACAGTGGGGATGGTGTGTTCAGGGTGATGAGCTGTGTTGCTTTTACGCCAAACATAACGTTTTGCATTGTTGCCAAAAAGTTTGATTTTGGTTTCATCTGACCAGAGCACCTTCTTCCACATGTTTGGTGTCTCCCAGGTGGCTTGTGGCAAACTTTAAACGACACTTTTTATGAATATCTTTAAGAAATGGCTTTCTTCTTGCCACTCTTCCATAAAGGCCAGATTTGTGCAGTATACGACTGATTGTTGTCCTATGGACAGAGTCTCCCACCTCAGCTGTAGATCTCTGCAGTTCATCCAGAGTGATCATGGGCTTCTTGGCTGCATCTCTGATCAGTCTTCTCCTTGTATGAGCTGAAAGTTTAGAGGGACGGCCAGGTCTTCGTAGATTTGCAGTGGTCTGATACTCCTTCCATTTCAATATTATCGCTTGCACAGTGCTCCTTGGGATGTTTAAAGCTTGGGAAATCTTTTTGTATCCAAATCCGGCTTTAAACTTCTCCACAACAGTATCTCGTACCTGCCTGGTGTGTTCCTTGTTCTTCATGATGCTCTCTGCGCTTTAAACGGACCTCTGAGACTATCACAGTGCAGGTGCATTTATACGGAGACTTGATTACACACAGGTGGATTCTATTTATCATCATTAGTCATTTAGGTCAACATTGGATCATTCAGAGATCCTCACTGAACTTCTGGAGAGAGTTTGCTGCACTGAAAGTAAAGGGGCTGAATAATTTTGCACGCTCAATTTTTCAGTTTTTTATTTGTTAACAAAGTTTGAAATATCCAATAAATTTCGTTCCACTTCACGATTGTGTCCCACTTGTTCTTGATTCTTCACAAAAAATTACAGTTTTATATCTTTATGTTTGAAGCCTGAAATGTGGCAAAAGGTCGCAAAGTTCAAGGGGGCCGAATACTTTCGCAAGGCACTGTATATATGTGTACCTGAATCATATTGTTTTTACCAATCCTGAAGGTACATTCCTAGTGCATATATTGTATACCATCCAATTAGTGACCATATGTAATAAAAAAATAAACATTTAAAGTGCATCATGCTAAGTAAAAAACATTCTGGGTAATTGATAATACCCTCCTAAAAAGTGCTGGGTGCTTGGTGCAAGTGCAGCTGTGCAATTAATAAATAAAATATTTCTTTGTGCTCATGAACTGTGCTGTGTAATACAATATTGTTATATTAATAAACAAATTAAATAAAATAAAAAAATACTCATGCTCATTGTGATATAAAAAATCTCACATCTATTTGCTTCGTAACCATCCACCAGTACTGGGTGATATCCCCCTTTGTGCGGGGGTGTAGTGATTTGATTAGTGAGTGCTGTGATGCTGACCAGTTAAAAACACATATAGGATGTGCTTGGTGTAAGGCAGTGAAGTGTGCCAATTAGTCCATAGCAGGAACAAGCCAGGTGCCCGTGCTAGTGCTGAGGTGCTATTACCTGTGGCCCCCCACTAGGTGTTGCACTCACCCCACAGACGTCCCCTTGCAACAGGGGTGCTAACTGTGTGTGCAAGGTTTTGAGTGAGCTTGCTTCCACGGGGTCCTGGATGTCTGGACTATATGTGGCTGCTGCGGCTACGAGTCCCCTTCTGAAAATCCACTGGGTCTGGCAGACTCAATATACAAGCAGACATTGCCCCATAGTGTAATACGTTTTGTATATTGCAAAGCGAGTGCAGATAAACTCACAGTTAGTAGTTCACCAATCAGTTCAGGGACGCCGGGATGCTTCCGCGTTCCATCGTCCGAGTCCCCTTAACTGGAAATGACGTGTGACGCTGTAAACTCCGCCCTGCGCGTTCCATCACATTGACGCTCCAGATGACGTCGGGAGACATGAACATTCAATTCACGGGCAACAGCTCTGGTGGATATTCCTGCAATCAGCATGCAAATTGCACGCTCCCTCAAAACTTGTGGCATTGTGCTGTGTGATAAAACTGCACATTTTAGAGCGGCCTTTTATTGTGGCCAGCCTAAGGCACACCTGTGCAATAATCATGCTGTCTAATCAGCATTTTGATATGTCACACCTTATGAGGTGGATGGATTATCTTGGCAAAGGAGAAGTGCTCACTAACACAGATTTAGACAGATTTGTGAACAATGAGAGAAATAGGTCTTTTGTGTACATAGAAAAAGTCTTAGATCTTTGAGTTAAGCTCATGAAAAATGGGGGCAAAAACAGTGTTGCGTTTTTATAGTTTTGTTCAGTTTATATACTGTGTAAGTTATGTGTGGTGTGTGGAATTTCATTCTTATACCCCACATCGGTATGATCTCCAGTGTGCCGTAATCGGAATGTCCATTGCCTATTGTGTTCCTTATGTATTTGTTAATCTTCTCTTTTCTCTCTCAGTCATGCTTTTGGCACGGACAGCCCATGAAACCTTGAAAGTGCAAGTGTACCGCGCTATGGGTATAAAAAGTGTGCTAAACCAAAATGCAGCTGTTCAAAAATTGTGTTGATAACCAAATTTCTCAAATGCAAAACCAAATCACAGGGCAAATGGGTATTATTCGTGAATAAATAAATATGTATGAATAAACAATTCCTACAATAAAGTAACTCCTAAAGTGCAACGTGCAAATAGTTGTGCAAAACCTATGTGCAAAAGAGCATACGTGCAAAAACATACAATGCCCCCCCTTGGGGGTTGAATATAATACGTGAAAAAACTGTGAAATAAATATTGCCAGTCAAAATTAAAATACATACAATATTGCTTCTTAAATAAATAGTATCAAAAAGAGTCCAAATGAGTCCCAAAAAAGTGCTGCAGTGCCAAGAGAAAAGTGCACAATCATGCTATCATTCCAGTGCAGTGAATGGTGCCGATTCTCCCCCTTTGAGTGTCCACTTACTGGACAAAGATGACCCCTAAGCTGTATAGCTGAGAAGGGTCAACAGAGCTTGTGTCCCAGTAAGGAACCAGTTGCAGCAATCCTTAGGATCAAGGTGTCTGTACCTTCAATTGCTCTCAATGACCCGATGTATATGTATGGAGAGAAGGATGCTCACAATAGTGTAAATCCGATAAAATATTTATTGATCAAATCAAGAATAAAAACTCACATTTAGCAGCGTGTATACAGGCAGACAATATCCTAGAAATGTTATGCTGTCCTTACCGATTGCGGCGTGCGCTCGGGAGAGAACTCTGTGGTTACGGCGTGCGTTCCACAGCACCGGAAGTGACGTACCGCTAGGACGTAGACCGGAAATTGCGTTGACGCGTTTCGCCTCCTCTTAGGGCGTTATCACAGACGTATTTCCGGTCTGCGGTAATGGAGGTAATATATATATACCTCCACAGCTAATTAGCCTACGTCCACTTCCTGTTCCTGTTGGGTGCACTCGACTTCATTTACACCCGACAGGAAGTTGAGGTCGCCATAATACAGTTGGCTATACATTACAAATACATTAAAAACATTGCTATTATTACTAACAATGATACATCCATTGTACAATAAATCTTAAAAGCACTAGGGAAATCTGCTAATCCTTAATAATAGTGGGAAATATCAGTATTGCCCGACATAGTATGTATATGGACACCAGTGTGCATTATAGATAAGAAGAAATTAATATGTAGTAGTAAAATGTGTCTAATGGGCCAATCGGAAAATACAACAAAAAATTGAATTAAATTAATTTAAATAAAATTAAAATCTTTTTTAAAATCTTTTAAATAGATAAAAAATTTCTTATTTAAAATTTTGGAAATCTTTAAGTATAATTAAAATTGAAATTATCCTGAATATTATATGGTCATAGTATAATGTTAAAACTTCATGTTTAACAATTAGATAAAAAACAGTTGAGGTTGAATTCCACGTTTAATCCCTCAGGCTGCATAGTCTTTAAAAGATATATCCATTTCCCCTCATTTTGAGAGATTCCCTGTTTCAGGTTACCCCCCCCCCCCCTCCAATTGGGCTTTACTCTATCAATTCCACAAAATTTCAGGCCGGAAGGACTTCCGCGTTCCATCTTCCGAGTCCCCTTAACCGGAAATGACGTGTGACGCTGTAAACTCCGCCCTGCGCGTTTCATCACATTGACGTCATCTGGAGCGGCTGCTCCAGATGACGTCGGGAGACATGAACATTCAATTCACGGGCAACAGCTCTGGTGGATATTCCTGCAATCCGCATGCAAATTGCACGCTCCCTCAAAACTTGTGGCGTTGTGCTGTGTGATAAAACTGCACATTTTAGAGCGGCCTTTTATTGTGGCCAGCCTAAGGCACACCTGTGCAATAATCATGCTGTCTAATCAGCATCTTGATATGTCACACCTTATGAGGTGGATGGATTATCTTGGCAAAGGAGAAGTGCTCACTAACACAGATTTAGACAGATTTGTGAACGAGAGAAATAGGCCTTTTGTGTACATAGAAAAAGTCTAAGATCTTTGAGTTAAGCTCATGAAAAATGGGGGCAAAAACAGTGTTGCGTTTTTATAATTTTGTTCAGTGTATATACTGTGTAAGTTATGTGTGGTGTGTGGAATTTCATTCTTATACCCCACATCGGTATGATCTCCAGTGTGCCATAATCGGAATGTCCATTGCCTATTGTGTTCCTTATGTATTTGTTAATCTTCTCTTTTCTCTCTCAGTCATGCTGTTGGCACGGACAGCCCATGAAACCTTGTTACGGATTCTCCTCTTCCCGGTGGGACCCTTCCGTCGGTCTCGCCCCAATGCTTCCGAGGTCCTAACCCAGCACCTCCTCCAGCGGAACCTTCCACCCTGGACCTCCTTCTGCGTGAAGTACAGCGCTGCGAACAACGACCAGTTTGGTTTATCTAACTTCAACTGGGAAGTGAAGGGAGCAAATTACCACATCCTCCGAACGGGCTGCTTCCCATTCATTAAGTATCACTGCTCCCGCGCTGCCCCCCAGGACCTGCGTCTCCTCAACCACTTCTTTACCAGTCTGAAAGCCATAAATCTAGGTAAGTGATGGAGAGATGCTGTAATTACACCCCACACACTCCATCCTGCCTCCCACCCAAGGCTTATTAAATATTTAGCTTTATAAAGGCCATCAATTGTCTTTTCAAACAGAATATGCGGAGCGTGGCTTCCTGTGGCTGCTTATCCATATGGCTGGGATTAATTACTTTGCTTTATTATTGCAGCTTATTAAAATCTCCCTTGCTGCCGTTGGTTAGAACAGCCCATTATGTTAGCGGGTTATTATGGGTTTCATATTAATCGCATTATTATCTCTCTGGCTGCCTTTCATTAGTAAAGCTGCAGAGATGCTTGTAACATAAATAAATAAAATAAAGTTATCCCTTCTCTTCGTCGCTAGCACAATAACGGGGGAGCCGGCGACGGGAGAATGTGGCTGTTGAGCAGAACGTGACGAGATGATGCTGTGGCTTGGGAATTGTTTTCTGATTGGTTCTTTTGTCTACTTGGCAGGGATCCCCACTCTTATGTATGGCCTGGGATCCTGGATGTTCGCGAAAGTAACAGAGACTGTCCATACCAGCAGTGGGCCGGTGACCATCTACTTCCTGATCAAGGAGGATGAAGGAGCTATGTTCTGAGGCTCGATACAGTCTTCTCATAATGTCTGGAATTTAATATTTCCCGCTTTCCTTTATTCAGTAATGTTTTATTATGGGGTGAACCTAGAATAAAATGAAGGGTTTTGCAGCAGGACAAGGTCGGGTTAGCCAGGGCAGGGCCAGACAGTGCCCTGCCCTACCTGACCCTGTCCTACCGTACCCTGCCCTGTCTGGCCTCTCGCCCTGCACTGCTGCAGGACCCTTTATTTTATTACACCACGCAAACGTACATCTTTCCTTTATTTAGAGATGTTTTATTTTGGGTTGAACCTATAATAAAATGAAGGGTTCTGCCGCAGGGCAGGGTCAGGTTGGACTGGACAGGGCAGGGCCAGACAGTGCCCTGCCCTACCTGACCCTGTCCTACTGTACCCTGCCCTGTCTGGCCTCTCGCCCCGCACTGCTGCAGGACCCTTTATTTTATTACACCACGCAAACATACATCTTTCCTTTATTTAGAGATGTTTTATTTTGGGGTGAACCTATAATAAAATGAAGGGTTCTGCAGCAGGGCAGGGTCAGGTTGGACTGGACAGGGCAGGGCCAGACAGTGCCCTGCCCAACCTGACCCTGCCCTGTCTTACCCCGTGCCCCACCCTGCTGCAGAACCTTTAATTTTATTACACCACGCAAACATTCATCTTTCCTTTATTTAGAGATGTTTTATTATGGGGTGAACCTATAATAAAATGAAGGGTTCTGCAGCAAGGTTGGACTGGACTGGACAGGGCAGGGCCGGACAGTGCCCTGCCCTACCATACCCTGACCTATCTAGCCCCATGCCCTGCTGTAGAACCCTTAATTTTCGTACGCCACACAAACCTACATCTTTCCTTTTTTAGTGATGTTTTATTATGGTGGTAAATGTGCCCTGTCTGCCCCAGCCCGACCCTGCCCTGCCTGGCCCCGATGTAGAACCCTTAATTTTATTACACTAAACAAACCTACATTTCATGTGTAATCATTTTTACTATTATTTTCTTCTTTGCTTAGTTTAGTGATGTTTTATTTTAGGAGGAACCTTCCCTGTCCACCTTGACTCTACACCGCCCGGCTCACCTTACCCCGCCCTGCCTGGCCCTGATGAGAACCCTTCATTTTCTTACACCACACAAACATACATTTCATGTGTACACATTTTTACTATCATTTCCATCTTTTCTTTATTTAGTGATGTTTTATTATAGGGGGGAACCTGCCCTGTCTGGCCCGATCCTGTCCCGCCTGGTCCTGATGCAAAGCCCTTTTTTTTTTTTTTTTTAATCCACACAAATACTTAATGTGTAATTGTTTTTGCTATTATTTTCCTCTTGGCTTTGTTTAGTGATGTTTTATTATGGGGGGGAACCTGCCCTGACCCTGCTCTACATGGCCCTGACCCTGCTCTACATGGCCCTGACCCTGCTCTACCTGGCCCTGACCCTGCTCTACCTGGCCCTGAAGCAGAACCCCCCTAATTTTTTATTATAGCACAAATACATTTTATATGTAACAATTTTTACTATTTATTTTCATCTTTTCTTTACTTAGTGAGGTTTTAATATGAAGGAAAATCAACCCTGCCTGGCCTGACCCTGCCCTGCCTTGCCCGGCCCTACCTGCCCCTGATGCTGAACCTTTCATTTTCTTACACCACACAATCATACATTTCATGTGTGATCATTTTTACCATTTATTTTCCTCTTTCCATTAGTGATGTTTTATTATAGATGAAAATCTGCCCTCTCCAGCCCAACCCTACCCTGGCCTGCCTAGCTCAGCCTAACCCTACCCTACCATGCCCTGATTCAGAACCCTTCATTTTCTTACACCACACAAACATACATTTCATGTGTAATTATTTTTACTATTATTTTCCCCTTTTCTTTATTTAGTGATGTTTTATTATAGGTGGGAAACCTGCCCTGTTGGGCCCGGCCCCGTCTGACCCTGCCTTACCTGCCCCTGATGGGAACTTTTCATTTTATTACACCACATAAACCTATATTTCATAACAGTCTTTTTTTGGGTATGTGTATTTATTTTTACTGTTATTTTCCTCTTTGCTTTATTTAGTGATGTACAATAATATTATGGGGTAAACCTGCCCTGTCTGGCCTGACCCTATACTGCCCTACCTGGCCCAGATGCAGAACCCTTAATTTTATTACACCACAGAGACATACAGTATTTCACAAAAGTGAGTACACCCCTCACATTTTTGGAAATATTTTATTATATTATTTCTTGTGCCAACACTGAAGAAATTACACTTTACTACAATGTAAAGTAGTGAGTGTACAGCTTGTATAACAGTGTAAATTTGCTGTCCCCTCAAAATAACTCAACACACAGCCATTAATGTCTAAACCGCTGGCAACAAAAGTGAGTAGAAGTTCAACATGGCACCTCATGGTAAAGCACTCTCTGAGGATCTGAAAAAAAGAATTGTTGCTCTACATAAAGATGGCCTAGGCTATAAGAAGATTGCCAAGTCCCGGAAACTGAGCTGCAGCATGGTGGCCAAGACCATACAGCGATTTAACAGGACAGGTTCAACTCAGAACAGGCCTTGCCATGGTCCACCAAAGAAGTTGAGTGCACGTGCTCAGCATCATATCCAGAGGTTGTCTTTCGCAAATAGACGTATGAGTGCTGCCAGCATTGCTACAGAGGTTGAAGGGGTGGGGGGGTCAGCCTGTCAGTGCTCAGACCATACTGCATTGAATCGGTCTGCATGGATGTCGCAGCTGACCTAGTGCGGAGCCGAGGTCTGCGCTCGGTCCACAAGCTGGGGGTGACCACTGGATCTAGATTATCCAGACTGTCGCCCAGTCCGGCAGTTGATTGTAGATGTCACAGGAAAAATCCAGGAGAAAAAAAATTCTATCTAAATAAAAAAAAAAAAGTTACCAGGACCAAAGATCCCAGCAAGGAACTAGGTCCTTACTCCTGACTAGGCAGAAAAAAATGAAGTGGCTATAGCAGAGAGAGGGAGTATACCCCCTGGGACTGCCCATTGGTGTAACCAGAATTTTTTTATGCCTAGTGTCCTACTCCTGTAGGGGGCAGTATAACCCAATGGTTATAAATAGCAGGAGCTGTATCCATCAATGACCAAAAGAGAACAAAGAATTGTTGCTCTACATAAAGATGGCCTAGGCTATAAGAAGATTGCCAAGACCCTGAAACTGAGCTGCAGCACGGTGGCCAAGACCATACAGTGGTTTAACAGAACAGATTCCATTTAGAACAGGCCTCTCCATGGTCGACCAAAGAAGTTGAGTGCACGTGCTCAGCGTCATATCCAGAGGTTGTCTTTGGGAAATAGATGTATGAGTGCTGCCAGCATTGCTGCAGTGGTAGAGGGGGTGGGGGGTCAGCCTGTCAGTGCTCAGACCATACGCCGCACACTGCATCAAATTGGTCTGCATGGCTGTCATCCCAGAAGGAAGCCTCTTCTAAAGATGATGCACAAGAAAGCCCGCAAACAGTTTGCTGAACCCAAGCAGACTAAGGACATTGATTACTGGAAGCATGTCCTGTGGTCTGATGAGACCATGATAAACTTATTTGATTCAGATGGTGTCAAGCGTGTGTCGCGGCAACCAGGTGAGGAGTACAAAGACAAGTGTGTCTTCCCTACAGTCAAGCATGGTGGTGGGAGTGTCATGGTCTGGGGCTGCATGAGTGCTGCCGGCACTGGGGAGCTACAGTTCATTGAGGGAACCATGAATGCCAACATGTACTGTGACATACTGAAGCAGAGCATGATCCCCTCCCTTCGGAGACTGAAATGCAGGGCAGTATTCCAACATAAGGACCCCAAACACCTCTAGGATGACCACTGCCTAACTAAAGAAGATGAGGGTAAAGGTGATGGACTGGCCAAGCTTGTCTCCAAACCTAAACCCTATTGAGCATCTATGGGGCATCCTCAAACAGAAGGTGGAGGAGTGCAAGGTCTCTAACATCCACCAGCTCTGTGATGTCGTCATGGAGGAGTGGAAGAGGAGTCCAGTGGAAACCTGTGAAGCTCTGGTGAACTCCATGCCCAAGAGGGTTAAGGCAGTGCTGGAAAATAATGGTGGCCAGACAAAATATTGGCACTTTGGTTCCAATTTGGACATTTTGACTTAGGGGTGTACTCACTTTTGTTGTCAGCAGTTTAGACATTAATGGCTGTGTGTTGAGTTATTTTGAGGGGACAGCAAATTTACACTGTTATACAAGCTGTACATTCACTACTTTACATTGTAGCAAAGTGTCATTTCTTCAGTGTTGTCACATGAAAAGATAGAATAAAATATTTACAAAAATGTGAGGGGTGTACTCACTTTTGTGATCTACTGTATATTTCATGCTGGAGAGGTAAATCAAGTATACATTCCTAATATGTCTCTGAGACTTCAGGCTTGAGTTTCCAGGTCTTCTGATTTGCTGCAGATATTCAGAGGGCATCCCATTCTCCATGTTGGTATTTTAGTTAATATACGGGGAATATCACATGGAGAGTGGGGATGTACCATAGTGGGTGGGAATAAAAGCAATCCTGACAAGAGGTTAAATCCCATTGGCCAAGATTCGGAATTTCAGAGTACGCCAAAGTATGCAATCATTGACTTCATTCACTGTAATTCGCATCACAATATACTGACTTTCCTATTGTTGTAACAGGCTCCACCCACTACAGCCTGTCTGCAGACAAATACCGGAGGGGGCGGAGACAAGACCAGTCACCCCCGGCACAAGGAGAGAGAGCAGAACTGTGGGAGTGGCCCAACTGGCTCCACCCTTTACAGGCTGTCTACAGGAGGGGGCAGAGACAAGACCAGTCACCCTGCACAAGAAGAGAGAGGGAAGAGTTGTGGGAGGATTCCAGCAGGCCCCACCCACTACAGACTGTTTGCAGAAAACTATAGGAGGGGGCGGAGACAAGACCAGTCAACCTGCACAAGGAGAGAGAGGGAAGAGTTGTGGGAGGAATCCAGCAGACCCCACCCACTACAGACTGTTTGCAGAAAACTATAAGAGGGGGCGGAGACAAGACCAGTCACCCTGCACAAGGACAGAGAACAGCAGTGAGCGGTCTTTATTGCAGGAAGCTCCCACACAGATCTGGAAGAAGTACGCACAGCACACCAAGATTCCAGGAAGAATGCACATGACTCCGTCTTTGGATGATATTCGCTTATCTTGGAGTTCAGCTTTAAAATAAGGCCTGTGCCTGCCCATGCCAGCATGTTGAATAATAAAGCGGTCCTTCCCCTTTAAGAAAATTACTGAATGATGCAAAATGTAACCATACCTAAAATAGAATCTAAGTTATACTTTTGAATGTAGAAGAGAGGGATTAGACCCCCGGTCAGATTTTTATTACGGTCTCCTCCCCCATTAGGGAATTTCATCCTCTCACTTCGTCCTATCATAAAATCACACATTTTGGGTGTCACCGGAACAAAAAGAGAGGGGAAATCTTCCAATGGGGACACTAGTTCTGGTGACAACCGGGGATTTCCTCACTTTGGAGGGATTTCCTCTCACTTTGTAATTTGACTATGGGGCAGGAAGTGAATGGAAATCTCCCCAATGGGACACAGATGGCAATAAAAAAAAAACCTCTTGGGCTTCTAATCCTCCCTTAATCTATCCAAAATTAAAAGAAAAAAAAAAAAAAAAAAAACAGTTTTGCCTTTAATTCTACTTGAAAGCAGCATTGAGTCCAAAAGCAAACATTTATTATGTTGCAGGTTACCTGTTCTCAGATATGATGATTGTATTAGTTTTCTTTTTTAGTCTTCCTTTCTTCTATTTTCATCTGGTGATCCAGCCAGCAAGTCTGTTGTTTTTCAAACAAGTTCTGCAGCAGAATGTATCCGTTTTACATGGTTGAGACAAATCATTCAGCACTGACATAGGTGTCTACAATGATCAGCTTTTATTTACCGTATATACTCGAGTATAAGGCGACCCGAATATAAGCCGAGGCACCTAATTTTACCACAAATAACTGGGAAAACGTATTGACTCGAGTATAAGCCTAGGGAGGGAAATTCAGCAGCTACTGGACCCAACTGAACCACCACGGGACCCAAAACAGGGCATGGTGCAGGGGCTGCGGACATGGTACAGGAGATGGTTCAGGCATGGTACAGGAGATGGTACAGGCATGGCACAGGAGATGGTACAGGCATGGCACAGGAGATGGTACAGGCATGGCACAGGAGATGGTTCAAGTATGGCACAGGAGATGGTACAGGCATGGCACAGGAGATGGTACAGGCATGGCACAGGAGATGGTACAGGTATGGCACAGGAGATGGTATAGGCATGGCACAGGAGATGGTACAGGTATGGCACATGAGATGGTACAGGCATGGCACAGGAGATGGTACAGGCATGCCACAGATGGTATGGCACAGGAGATGGTACAGGTATGGCACAGGTGATGGTACAGGCATGCCACAGATGGTACAGGTATGGCACAGGAGATGGTTCAGGCATGACATAGGAGATTGTACAGGTATGGCACAGGAGATGGTTCAGGCATGGCACAGGAGATGGTACAGGCATGTCACAGATGGCACAGGAGATGGTACAGGTATGGCACAGGCGATGGTTCAGGCATGGCACAGGAGATGGTACAGGCATGGCACATGAGATGGTACAGGCATGGTACAGGAGATGCAGGGGCTGCAGAGGAGTCTCACTTACCTTTCAAAAGGGCTCCTTACATTTAAAAATGGCGCTGCCTGGCGCCAACACGTCACCACGCATGCGCTATCTGCCTGGGAATAGCGGAACGTGTACGGGCTCTCCTGAGCGGCGGCAGCACATGCGCACTGACCGGGGAAAAGGTAAGTGAGACCGTGACGCGAGTATAAGCCGAGGGGGGGCTTTTTCAGCATATAAAAAATGCTGAAAAAGTCGGCTTATACTCTAGTATATACTGTATTTATGTAAAACCTTTATTCCAAAAGGGAAACACTGTGACTGATTATAAAGTGTGAGCTTGAGTTTGGCTTCAATTTGGTAGTGTATTTAAATCTGCTAGTCCATATAAAGCCGGTCATAGATGGTGCGATTTACTTTCCTGCAACCTTGAGTTGCAGGGAAAAAATAGCTTGAACACCCCCATCAGTACAGTCAGTGTTGATGGGGGATTCCTCTCACGGCCAGGAGAACACACTGTGATTATTGCTAGTGTCTATAGCCCCTGGCTATAATCGCATGAAAAAACCAGACAGGCTAGTTGTATCCAAGTTGATTGATCAACTTGGGTACAATCATCCTGCCCATACATACTTCAAATCTCAGCCGGTCCCTGCTAAACTTGCAGAGACTTGAACCGTCGTTGGCTGGCTTAACCACTTTAGCCCTGGAGGATTTGGCTGCTCAATGACCAGGCCCTATTTTTCGATTCGGCACTGAGTGACTTTAACGGACAATTGCACGGTTGTGCGACGCTGTACCCAAATAAAATTGACGACATTTTTTCCCACAAACAGAGCTTTCTTTTGGTGGTATTTGATCACCTGTGCGATTTTTATTTTTTGCACTATTAACAAAAAAAGAGCAACAATTCTGAAAAAAAATAACAATATTTTTCAAATTTGTTTATATGAAATTCTCAAAAATAAAATGTAAAAATCTAATTTTTTAAACATTTTTAGGCCAATTTGTTTTCTGCTACATATTTTTGGTAAAAAAAAAATCACAATAAGCATATTTTGATTGGTTTGCGCAAAAGTTATTGCGTTTACTAACTACGGGAAAGATTTATGTCATTTTTATTGTTTTTTTTTTTTTAACTAGTAATGGCGGCGATCTGCGATTTTTTTTTTTTTAAGCGGGACTGCGACATTGCGGCGGACAGATCGCCCCCCTGACTGACATTTTTGACACTTTTGGGAGTACCAGTGACATTACTACAGTAATCAGTGCTATATATATGCACTGTTACTGTAAAAATGACACTGGCAGGGAAGGGGTTAACTTTATTGGTGATCAAGGGGTTAAGTGTGTCCCCAGGGGCGTGATTCTAACTGTTAGGGGGCGTGTCTAGTGAAGTAACCACAGAAACATGCGATCCTATATAGCAGGATCACATAGCCTCTGTGCTTACATCAGGGAGAATAACAGACGGTTGTGTTTCCATCAGCCGTCTGTCATTCTCCCTCTCCTGCGGGAGATCGCGAGTGGCCAGCGGCCATCGGAGCTGCCGGTCACATGCGCTGGCTCCCCAGGGAACGAGCGGGGGCGGGAGCGCGGCAGCGCGCGCTCGCCCCCTTCAGGCTCGTGGGCGAGCGACGTAGTTCTTCGTCGCTTTGCCTGTAAGCAGTAAGTGCCGCAGTAAATAGACGTAAGGCGGTCAGCAAGTGGTTAAAGGAGTTGTAAAGGCAGAAGGTGTAGATAAAAAGCCTTTTGTGTGTAGCAGCCGCCCTAGTACTTACCTGAGCCCCCTTGAGCTGTCTATCAAAGTCAGTGAGCCAATCAGGAGAGAGGGGGCAGGGCCGAAACACAGCTCCGTGTCTGAATGGGTTTGGGTGCCCCCATAGCAAGCTGCTTGCTGTGGGGGCACTCGGCAGGAGGAAGGGGCCAGGAGCAGCAATGACGGAACCGAGAAGAGGAGGATCCGGGCTGCTCTGTGCAAAACCAACTGCATAGAGGAGGTAAGTGTAACATGTTTACTGTTTAACCACTTAAGGACCAGGCCTATTTCTGACACATACACGGAAAATCATTGCATTTTCATGTATGTTGGATTGTGTTCAGTGAATAACACTTAATGCAAGCGGCCATTAGGATTTACACCATTCGCTATTAATTATTGGATATTGTTGATTGCCCCGATTTATTGTTTATTATTATTTCTGACACTTGTTGTTTACAAGTTAAAATCAGTATTTTTAGCTAGAAAATTATTTAGAACCCCCAAACATTATATATATATATATATATATATATATATATACTGTATATTTCTGGCAAAGACTCTGGAGAATAAATAAAATGGCGGTCGATGTAATATTTTTTTCTCATGTGGTTTTTTGCACAGCGGTCTTTCAAAGGCAATTTAATACATTTCACTGCATTTAAAACACACTAAACAGTAAAGTAAGCCCAATTTTTGTGTATATTGTGAAAGATGATGTCACACCGAGTAAATAGATACCTAACATGTTATGGTTTTAAAATTGCCCACACTCATGGAATGGCGACAAACTATGGTACATAAAAATCTCCATAGGCGATGCTTTAAACATTTTTAATAGTTACCAGTTTAGAGTAGCTCTTTTTTTTTTTAGGATTATTGCTTTCGCTCTGGCGATCGCAGCGATACTTCACACGTGTGGTTGGAACACCGTTTTCATTTGCGGGCACGACTTACGTATGCGTCTTCTTTCGTGCGCGAGCTCACGGCGACGGGGGCGCTTTAAAAATTTTATTTTTTCCTATATATTTTATTACATTTTTTATTTTTAGCATAGTTTTTAAAAAAATAAAAAATCTGATCACTTTTATTGCTGTCACAAGGAATGTAAACATCCCTTGTGACAGTAATAGACAGTGACAGGTACTTTTTATGGGGGTATCGGGGGTCTAAAAGACTCCAAACCCCTCCAATGCACTTCAAAGTATTTAAAATGACGAAATCTGCATTTTTGAATACTGACAGTTTTTTAAAATTGGGGCCGTTGGAAACCAAAAGTGACGTCACTTCCGGGTTACTACATCGGAGACCTGATCAAAGCCGAGGGGGGGCGCCCCATCCCGCTCGCTGGGATTACAGCCGAATGGCTGCTGAGCCGCATCAGCTGTTCTCTTCTGAAAGCCGACCGCCGGCTCTAAAGAACGGCAACAGGGTGGTGCCTACAGCTGCAGCCATTATCCTGGTACAACTAATTCTCCGAGCCGACGTACAGGTACATTGATTCGCAGGAAGTGGTTAAAAAAAAAAAAAGACTTTACAATCAATTTACTTTACAATCTCTGATCTTCGGACCCCCAGTCCCATTCAGTCTCTTCCTCAGACTTCCACACATCCAATCCCTCCTCCAAGGATCCAAAACCAATTCTGGAAGCTGGGAGACCCCACATCAATGACCTTGGCCTCTTCCTCGCTGCTCACACTAGCAGCCCCGGTCACTGATGGCCATTTTCTCCCCTCTGCCTGTGTGGGAGCAGACTTATTCTCTGCTGCTGCAGTTTTCAATGCACCAGGTGGCCACTCCCCGGCCCGCACTACCTGCATGGATCCTGGCTCGGACATTTGGGCCTCCTTCCATCTGCACGCTGGACTACTGACCGACTGCATGGTCTCCAGCTGCATCATGAACCGCAGCATTCCTCTTCCACGGCCCAGGAGAGGCCCCGCCTCCGCAGCCGACAGGGCATGAGTGACCCCGGTCTCCCATGTCACGTTCAACATTCTGGGCCGACCTTCACTCCTCTCTGCCCACAGCAGCAGATTGCTGCAGTGCCCGCACTGGCCCCAAGCTTGCACCCGCATGGTAACACTCAGACGCTCACTACATACCAGGCCCAAGTGCTCAACGCCTCCTCCAGTGCACAACACCAGTCTTCCGTCGGGCACCATCCGCACCCCCGTATCCCACAGGCTGGATGTCTTCGGCTCTCCGGCCTGCTCCGCAGGTTCTCCGCCAACATGTGGGATAGCCTCTGCGCTCCGGCTCACTCCGGTACTCGCCATCTTGCTCCTCCGCACACGTGTCTCCCTCTCTGCCCCAATTTATAGACTCTCCTTCCCACTCCAGATTGGCTGTATGTGAGCGGCGTCTCCACCCTGTAACGCTCCTGCGTTTCTTATATGGTGTGGATTTTCAGCTGCAGAAATAGTTCCACGTCAGTAGTCATTTAAGAGATATGCTGAGATATGCTGAGATACCATTCCCAACCTCAATGACTCATCATGTGTGGAAGGTCTTATTTCAGCCAGTAAATACACACAATTAGCAAACTGGTTCCTAGAGTGACTTTATGTATGTGGTAACACAATGATGAAGGTTGAGGGATAGGTTGAGTGGAGGTGGTAGGTGATAGACGGAAGGTGAGACAGTAGCAGATGGATGCAGGAAGGTTTAGCAATGTTGTATGATAGCAGATGATAGAATAGCAGGTGGACATACAAAAGAGATCAACCCAGTGCAGAAAAGTAGCAGTAGTCTCAAGAGCTAGCAATCTAGTTATGCAGATGTGATAAATAGTCTTTACTATGCAGAGCTAGATAGTGTAAGCTTAGTATAAGTTTATAGAGAATTCCCCTGCGGGGTACTTAGCACTATTAGCGATACAGCCGAAGGGTGGTTCAGGAGAGGCGGATGATCCAGTAGCAGGATACAGGGATCAGCGCAGCGAGGTTCCGTCAGCGAAGTAAGCTTGCAAGCATGGAAGCTTCAAGCAAGGTTAGCATCCAGGTAAGGGTGTTTGAACGAACACATGTGAGTGAGAACCGGCGCTTTAGCCATCTAGTCTGGCGCTGGGTGATGACAGCTCCAGTCTTAAAGGTGTATGCGCACCTTTCCAAAAGTAAATGGTGGAGCGCATACACTTGTGGAAAGTGTAATTTAGGGTACCAAAGGTACCGGAACATTACACACCCACATCTCCAGATTGGCGGTGGCTCCTAATGCTAGGAAGAACTTTCCAGCGCGTGCTTTCCCACGCGGTACAGTAACCCTTCCGATGCCGCTCTCTCTCAGCTGAGCCTGCATGGAAGTTACTATTAAGTGGGCCATGCCTCTTAGCTTACACGCATCTGCTTGCCTGTACCAGGGCTCCAGCTGCGCCTCCATCACTCTGAGCCAGCTGACCCTCTTTGCTAGTCCGTATAATTGTCTGGCTGTCCGATGCACGGCCAACATTTCTCTTCTTAGCACTTGTACAAGCAAGATTCACCATACTGTACTTGAAAAATGTCCCACTGTCATTGAATGCATGGTCAACAGAATTCTTTACAGCATCCACATTGCCACTATGTTGGAAGAATGTCCCACTGTCATTGGATGCACGGTCAACATTTTCCTGTATAGTTTTGGCACACACACACACACAGCCCCCGACACACCGATTCACGTGCCCTGGGCCGCCATTTTCTCCATCCACACTTGCACCATTTACTGTTAAGCAGGCACAGTCCATTTTCACAGTAAAATGCATTACTCCCGCTCTTCAGCACATCACTTGGGCAAACAGTTTGCGATTCTGACAGGATTTCGTTGCCACAGCAACCATTATTGTGCATTTGATTCTTCATCCCACTCTCCCTATCTCCTGTAGAGCAGGCCTTACACTTTTCTTGAGCATTAAAACACAGTCCTTGAGAGAAAAATGAAATTTTTCAAAATTTTCAGCGGCCGTTGCCATTAGCAACCATTCCGGTAACCCAGGGCGATATCCTGGATGAGTCCCCAAATGTAGCACTGCCCCCTTGGGGGAGCTGCTGTGAATGGATTCCCCTGGGTTACCCATAGAAACAGTCTGTAAAATCCTAGCCCTTTAAGGGCTCTTTCACACGGGCGTTCCGTATGTCCGTAAATCACCCCATCCGTTTGCGGTGCCAGGTTAATGTCCTACCCGGCAGGAGGATATGTGATTTCCAGTCGACTGCCACATCTAAAACCTTTCAGATTAAGCCGTTTATTTGTTGTTCCACCACTAATGTAGTGTATCTGCTTGAATGTCCCTGCGGCCTTCAATATGTAGACCGCACGGTGAGGACCCTTGCAGTTAGGGCTAATGAGCACCTTGGGAATATCCGTAGGGGCTTTTTGAAACATAGTGTTTCCAAGCACTACGCTAAACACCATGCAAAAGATCACACTGGTACAAAAATCTGGAGAATCGACAAATTCACCCCCCACTGGAGAGTAATATCCGGCGGGAGATCTCTAGACTTGAGACCCGCTGGATATTTGATATGAGAACCTACTCTCCGTGGGGAATGAATGTCGAATGGGATGTGAATTGCCATATTAATAATAGCTGAACTTATCCTGACCTTGGTTTAATTTCGATCATTACTTATGTATTTTTAACATATTTTTTGTCATACTATATCTTTTGCAGTAATCATTATTTTTTATATTGCCTCATATTGCTCTTAGATTAATGTGAGCCATGTTTCTGTGGCAATTTTTTATATATATATTTATGTATAATATGCTATGTTTGTGCGAGTATGTTATATGCATTTTTGTATATTACGGTATAAAGGTTTTTATATTTTATATTGTGTCAGCCTTGCTTATAAGGTATCATTACGGCAGCCACCGGTCTCATAAACCGGTCCGTTTTGCCTAATTGGTCCTGTAGTTGCCCCGTCTGGAGTTCCGCCCTGTCCTTGTTTCCGGCAGTTTCAGGGATACAGGTTAGGCTGCGCCTTCCTGTTTCCTGTATGCTTGGTTGTGGGACTGGAGTGTGTGGAGCGCACATAGTGACTGCTTCCTGCATGTCACTTCCGGGCGTCGGGCTTTTTATACTGTGTGCCCGCATCATCATACCACGCCTCTGATGATGTCACAAGTTTGACGATACGCGTAAGGCGGACGTATCGATGTGGAGCACGCCACACACCGCGTTTTTCAAATGATTGCAATGCTGATGTTTTAACAACCCAAATGTAAGTGCATTACTTTTAATAAGTCTTATATGTTTGGACGAGCTTCACTATTGGCTGTCCTTTGTTCTCTTCCGAGTTTATTCTGCCAGAGACAGCGGTATATGATTTGTGGGAATCATCATACTTTTCTACTAGGAGGTCTTGTGTCTGCTGTGGAGTGAATTAAGATCCATTAAACCCATCAAGGTTCACATCATTCAATGCCTGTTTTGACCGCTCTGTGAAAGGAGGGTCATTTCCTCTGGTAAGGAGCCATGAGTGTTAGCACAGGGTGCAATTAACATTTCCTACTGTGCACGGGTGATTGGCTGACCGGGATCTGGTCTTTTCCTCCTTTTTCAGCTTTGTCTACAAGACTGTCATTTGGACTTTATTGTTTTGAGAATATATGATTTATCATTATCACATTAGCATACATTTGGCGCAGCTCTTTACCTATTTAATATATATATATATATATATATATATATATATATATGTATATGTATATACAGTATATTTATGAGTTTTCATTATACTAATAATTTATGTAGTAAAAAAAATATTATTATATATTTTTTATTAAATATAATTTTTTATTTTTATACTTTTATAAAGTTCTGCCCCAGTATCGGTCACAAAGTTCTGCCTTCTGCAGGAAACATTCTAATAAAATGGTTTTTAATTACCTGAGCGCATGCCGCCTCTCTCACTGTCCACTCCCCAACCCTCAAGCCTTGCCGCTTTGATTTCAGATAACATGTATTGCTGACTATGCGCATCTGATTTCCAATAAATACGAATAACGAGGCCTCTCGTCCGAGCAGCGGCGGAGCGAACTCCTCCGAGGACGCCTCTGACAAACGGCCTCATCGATCCTGGACGCTGTGAGCTGCAAGCCGCATTAAACAGGCGTTTGATTTCTTGCCTAACTCCGTCACTGTGTAACAATTAGGCAGATGTAATATTTTCTTGTATTACATGGAAATCAATGCACCTTTTGCTCCGGCGGAGTTGATCATGGTGAGAGATGTGCTGTCGGGGGTCAGAGGTCAATGTGACGATATCATTTCTCAGCATGGATAAACTGCTCCTCCATCTGTCACCGTAGACCCGTTCACACTCCGAGCCGCCTGCATGCTGGAACTTGTAGAATTCATTATTCAGATGTAAGTGACTGGCACAAATTCTACGGCGAGAAGACAGCGAGAAGAAGACGATCGCCTTCACAGAGCCAGAAATATGGCTGAATATAGAAAACGGAGGGGAAAAAAGGTATCTGGCACTGTGATGGATAGCCCATAGTCGTGTCATTGGATGAAAGGATACTAAATGAAAGCTTCATGGCTACACCTGGTAGATGATGAGTTAAGGGTTCCCGCCACTGACTGTAACCGAAGCCAGAGCACCGAGATCATATCCCCGCCACCTTTCAACGCTCTCCATCTCCATGTCTCGTGTCATCACAGAGCCAGGGTCAGACAGATAACATATCCTGGATAGAAGTCTGCAGGTGCTGACTGATTGGACCCTCTCGGGGCAGATGGGGTGAGATGGCTGGAAGAACTAAAAAAAAGTTGGTTCTTTAAGTAATATAATCACAGGTGAATCTGGTAGGAGAAAAGGAAACACATATGGACATAGTATTGGGTGACCAGACATCCCTGGTTTCCCAGGACAGTCCCCGGACTGAGGACACTGTCCCCGGAGCAAGCCTGACCCCTGTTTTGTCCCCGGAATTAGGACCAGAATACCGTTGACAGGGCATCCCATGCTGGCTGAGAAACAGCCTGGTGGCTCGAATGCCGATGTCTCTGTTTATTATGTAGTCCTGTGCCCAGATGCTCTGTGTTATGCAGTCCTGTGCATAGCGCTCTGCGTGTTATGCAGTCCTGTGCATAGCGCTCTGCGTATTATGAAGTCCTGTACCCAGCGCTCTGTGTATTATGTAGTCCTGTGCCCTTGGCTCTGTGTTTATGCAGTCCTGTACCCACCGCCCTGTGTATTATGCCTTCCTGTACCCAGCGCTCTGTGTATTATGCCTTCCTGTACCCAGCGCTCTGTGTAATATGCAGTCCTGTACCCACCACCCTGTGTATTATGCAGTCCTATACCCAGCGCTCTGTGTAATATGCAGTCCTATACCCACCGCCCTGTGTATTATGCAGTCCTGTACCCAGCGCTCTGTGTAATATGCAGTCCTGTGCCCAGCGCTCTCTGTGTTATGCAGTCCTGTGCCCAGCGCTCTGTGTGTTATGCAGTCCTGTTTCCAGCGCTCTCTGTGTTATGCAGTCCTGTGCCCAGCGCTCTGTGTGTTATGCAGTCCTGTACCCAGCGCTCTGTGTATTATTCAATCCTGTACCCAGCGCTCTGTGCATTATACAGTCCTGTGCTCAGCGCTCTGTGTGATATGCAGTCCTGTGCTCAGCGCTCTGTGTTTATGCAGTCCTGTGCCGGGCGCCCTGTGTATTATGCAGTCCTGTACCCAGTGCTCTGTGTAATATGCAGTCCTGTACCCTGCGCTCTGTGTATCATGCAGTCATGTACTCAGCGCTCTGTGTAAAATTGGTACACAATTGTTATTTTGCACATAAATGTGTAGTTATATGTTTGTTTGTGATGGTATTCTGCTGCATGTGCTTTTGGTTTGTGGCACCTCCTCCTTTGTTGCGGCTGAGGCTATTATTGGGTGGGCATATACGTTCCAGCAGGAGGAACGTGCCTCTCCAGGCACGCTTCTTCCTGTTTTGGGAGGAGCCGTAGTACTCGATCCTATGCTCCGCAACGCTTGGGAGCGGGTGGAGTGCTGTCATCTCCATAGCCCCTCCACATCCGGTTGTGCGTAGGGGGCCTCTGGAACACACACTGCGCCGGACGTCAGGCGGCGCCGGTGTGTGACGTCATATCACGGCGTCCCTTCCCGCGTCGTGTCGGTGTTTGGCGCGGTGGGGGGTTTAAAAGGAGACGGGCACACAGCGGTAAACCAGGGTGACACAAGCAGGGAGAGGCATACATACAAGCAGGGCCGCTGATAGGGGGGGACCACCAGCCCTCTTGTAGGGGGCCCGAGCACACAGGGGGGGCCCACACAGAGAGGGGGATTAGTGATGGACAACAAATACAGAAATCTTCCTCCAGCACCTGAATCTGATCTGTCCCTCTCCCTGCTATCAGCTTTTATCTGTTGAGAAAGAGACAGTCGTCCCTCACTAATCCCCCTCCCTTGTGTGGGCCCCCCTCCCAGCACTTATCTCTGCTCAGGAGTTTATTTGTAAATTGTAACTTTGTTTCTCTCTCTCTGTCTCTCTGATCACTGGAATTTAACATAGTTTTTTTTTAGATTTAGCAGGAATTATGTGAGTTATGTTATATTTGTGTCTGATAATAGTGATTTTGTTGTAATTTTAGCTAAATATATCTTTAATATTTTATTGGGGGGGCCCTGCCAGGTAGTCTGTACGGGGCCCCGCGATTTCTAACAGCAGCCCTGCATACAAGTAAGTAACTTTGCGGTATTTTGAGGAAGCACATTGTGATTACTGCCAGTCTTCCCTGGAAGGAACTACTATATAGATCTCTATTTATCTTTCAATAGGTGTTTGGACATTATCTTGTATTTCACCCTCATGGCGGGAGAAACCTCTCAGCACCATCAAGAAAGGGATAACGTTCACTGCCAATATTTTGCTGGCTAAATCCCTTGTAACACCTGTACTGCCGCCACCCCTACCCCTGTGGGAGTCATGGCACCTTGTGATGATTTACCCCCTGAATTGCATGCTTGCAGTGGTGTTTTACCTTTTCTACACCTATGCCAGCTATACACCAAACTATATTTTTGAGGGTAAATCATAAATATATTATAAGTATACATTTACATATTTCTGATAATTAATACCCCCCATATTTGGTCTCCCTATCTTAGGAGCAGATCCCAATCCCTTTCTCTTCCCCTCAGATACTTGTTTCACTCATTTCGTTACTCCAGTAAATTAATAGTAGGCTCCCTTGTCTCTTTGTTTTTACTCACCCCCCCTAGAAACTGAGCTCAAATAACTATCTTCAGTGAATTGATTACTGATACTACTCAACTACTCGTTTTTGTGGTGTCGTTCATTTGGAAACATCACATCGCTGTTTTATTTCCTGCACTGCAACTAAATCAGGGTAACGCCAATATTGCCATATCTTTTATGGAACAGATAAGCCAAATACAAACAAAGTCTATTTTATTAACTATAGTATGTTCCTAAATGCAGGTCATATCTCATTGGTTACAACATTCGCTCATGGTGCCCCACTCCTTGGCAGTCCCTTGTGTCCGCCCAAGAGCCATATATGCCGCACATATATGGAGAAGGTTTGTCAATATTATACCAAACAATATATAATATATTCTTTATAATCGGTTCTAATATAGTGTCTCCCATGTCCGCCGGTGAGAGGATTTTGGTGGCCGTGTCCGCAATTTATGATCCATCTTGGCTCTGAACATTGGGTAAGATGGCTCCTCCCATACCCCTTTGTACACATTATGTTATACTTATATTATGTGTTCACTAATTGTCTATTTGTTATCATTAGACTAAAGCATAAATGTGTACAGTATCCTCCTGAAGAAGTGGTCCAACCACGAAACATGTCGAGGTTTACACATTTGGAAGTTTGAGAATCCATTACAGGATTGCCAAAACCCATATTGTGCCTATACATATTGTTCAGATTATATGTAAACACTTCTGTGCCTATATATGTTGTTATATGTTGTTATTTGGTTTTAACCACTTAAGCCCCGGAGGATTTGGCTGCTAAACGACCAGGGGGTATTTTGCGATTCGGCACTGCGTGACTTTAACGGACTGCGTGACTACGATGAAGTGAGCTGCCACCTAGATAAAGGTAAGCCTGTGGATGTGGTGTATCTGGACTTTGCAAAGGCCTTCGACACCGTTCCCCACAAACGATTACTGTACAAACTAAGGAAGATAGGTATGGACCATAAGGTGAGTACCTGGATAGAGAACTGGCTCCAGGGGAGAGTACAGAGGGTGGTGATTAATGGGGAGTACTCGGATTGGGCGGGTGTGGAAAGTGGGGTCCCCCAGGGTTCTGTCCTGGGACCAATCCTGTTTAATTTATTCATAAATGATCTAGAGGAGGGGATATCTAGTACAATCTCAGTATTTGCGGATGATACTAAATTAGGCATGCCAATATCTTCTATGCAGGATGTGGAAACCTTGCAAGCGGACCTGAACAAAATAACGGAGTGGGCAACTACATGGCAGATGAGATTTAATGTTGAAAAATGTAAAGTAATGCACTTGGGGGCCAGAAACCAGAAAGCAAGCTACTCGCTAGGGGGGGAACCTCTGGGTGAGTCTAGGATGGAAAAGGACTTAGGGGTACTGGTAGACAACAGGCTTGGCAGTGGCATGCAATGCCAGGCCGCAGCAAGCAAAGCCAACAGAATACTGGGATGTATAAAAAAGGGGATTCACTCCAGAAATAAAGAGATTATTCTCCCGCTCTACAAGACTCTGGTCCGGCCACATCTGGAGTATGCTGTCCAGTTCTGGGCACCGGTCCTCAGAAAGGATGTGCTGGAACTGGAGAAAGTCCAGAGAAGGGCAACAAAAATAATTAGGGGGATGGAGGACATCAGCTATGAGGAAAGACTACAAGCCCTGAACTTATTCTCTCTGGAGAAGAGACGATTGAGGGGGGATATGATATCAATGTACAAATACTGTACTGGCGACCCGAGCATAAGGAACAAACTATTCAGAGAAAGGAGATACAATAAGACACGTGGCCACTCACTAAAACTAGAGGAAAGGCGGTTTAACCTTAAAGTGCGTAAGGGGTTCTTCACTGTAAGAGCGGTAAGGATGTGGAATTCTCTTCCACAAGCAGTCGTATCAGCAGGGAGCATTGATAGTTTCAAAAAACTATTAGATGGACACCTTAAAGACCACAACATACAGGGGTATACAATGTACGGCTAAAAGCAAACACACACACATCATAGGTTGAACTGGATGGACTCATGTCTTTTTTCAACCTCACTAACTATGTAACTATGTTACTATGTAACTATGTAATTGCGCGGTCGTGCGACGCTGTACCTAAACGAATTTGGCGTCCTTTTTTTCCCACAAACAGAGCTTTCTTTTGGTGGTATTTGATCACCTGTGCGATTTTTTGATCATGCGCTATAAACAAAAAAAGAGCGTCAATTTTGCAAAAATAGCAATATTTTTCACATTTTTTTATATGAAATTCCCCCCCAAAAAAATGTAAAAATCAAAATTTTTTAACATTTTCGGCCAATTTGTTTTATGCTACCTATGTTTGGTAAAAAAAATTGCAAAAAGCGTATTTTGATTGGTTTGCGCAAAAGTTATTGCGTTTACTAACAAAGGGAAAGATTTTTGTCATTTTTGTTGTTTTTTTTTTTTTTAACGCATAATGGCGGCGATCTGCGATTTTTTTTTGCGGGACTGCGACATTGGGGCGGACAGATCGGACCCTTGACTGACATTTTTGACACTTTTGGGGTTACCAGTGACATTTCTACAGTAATCAGTGCTATACATATGCACTGTTACTGTAAAAATACACTGGTAGTGAAGGGGTTAACTTTATTTGGGAGGGAGGGGCTGTGTGTGTCCCTAGGGGCGTGCTTTCTACTGTGATTGGCTGTGGCTTGAGCTGTAAGGACACTGATCAACGGATCTACATAGTAGATCCGTGTGATCAGTGTCTTTACACCGAGGAGAATGACAGGCAGCTTGTTGACACAAGCTGCCTGACTTTCTCCTTCTCCCCCGCCGATCGCAGAGTGGCCGGCGGACATCGGGTCCGCCGGTCACACGTGCGGGGGGGTCCGTGACGTACCGATAGGGCCCAGACCCTCCCAGACTAGTGACGTACCGATACGTCACTCTGCCTGTGAGGGGCTGACCGCCGCAGTATGTAGTCGTGCGGCGGTCGGCAAGCGGTTAAACTATGTTTTTGAATAAAAATTCTGATTTTATTACTGCCAATTACTTATGAATACGGTACCTTGAAAGTCCCACCTACCATCCTTCCTTTCCCTTTTCCCCCTCTCCCTCCCGCCATTGACCTTACTGGGAGGTTGGTCTTGGGTATTCCCCAATTTAAAATATATGCCAACAGGGATGCTGGTGCTATTCACTTCTAATATATCACAGGCTTTCATATTAATCTGGAGAAGGTTTGTCCACTTTTACTAGATGTACATGCAGATGCAAAATATATGATAATGGCTAACGCGTTTCGAGGCGATGCCTCTTCCTCAGAGCTCTGAGGAAGATGCATCGCCTCGAAATGCCTTAACCGTTATCCTACACTAAGATTGTGGACTCCAATATTATGGACGTTGTCAGTTGGATCTGATATGCTGGTTTACATCACCTGTTTGTGAGTAGACATCTTTTAATCTTTTTTAAATAAAAGGCCTTACTGAGGATAATGCGCTAGGCTGGTGCGCCCTTCTTTTGTGTTTACAGTGTTATGTCGACCACCCCGGTCGTAGAGGGCAGCAAGGTCTAGCCATTGAGGATGCCAAGTATGAGTCCCGTGACAGAAGTAGTCTGAGAGCCTTGGTTCTGAGCGCAGGAGCAAGGTGCCAAACATCGCACATTTCTTTTGGATCAAAATATATATCTGGCTAACTTTGTTTCAATGTTTTTTTTGTACATTGTTGTATTAGTAGCCACTAACTCCTGTTATCTCTTTACCTTAAGAATTGATTAATATTGGTCCTGATGAAGCTTGCCATGAAACGCGTTGACCTCTAATCAGACTCCACAAAGTCAAGTATTGGTTGACTGTTAATCAGATCAATTCTAGAACATTTATACATCTCCATATTGTTGTAATGATATGATGTGTGGCTTCTTTTTTATCATGTGATAAACTCTATCATTGAGTGTGGAGGATTTCTATCCTCCGCTCTGTAATTTTAGAATTAATGTAATAAAAGTTTTTCTTTTAATAATCACGTGTATCAAGTCTATCTTCTGATGTGCCTTTTGACAGTCCAGCATTTTGTTAATGTTCAGTGGGATTCCAACAAACATTTCCCCTTTTCTATTTCTTTATTTTGTTTCGATCCATTTGTTAAAGTTAAAGCGGAGTTCCGGGCACAAAATCGGTGTTCTGTCTCAGCATCGATTGTACCTGTGACCCTCTTGTAGACCTCCAGTCTGTAAGTGTGTGCAGCAGGTTGAATGATGGCTTCAACAGATAGTTTACTCAATGAATAAAGACTCCAGAGGTGTTCTCCAATGCTTCTTTATGCTTCAAGTTAGCAAAGGCATAAACATAGAGGCTTTTCCATAGGTAAATTTACAATGAAGTTACACAGCTTCCTCACTCTGCAGTCTCCTCATAACAACTAAACAAAATGGCAGTTACAGCAGGAAAATGGAGATGGGAGAAACCATCTAGCCAGAAACAGCAGGGGTGCTAGGAAGATACCAATAACATAGCATAACATAACATGTAATAACAACTGCTAGACAGTTAAAGCTGCGTGGCAGCACACTCCCCGCCTGGTATCGTGAGATACCACTACACAATTATTTTCCATAAACATACAATTAACATTGCATACAGTATGATGCTATGTAGCCCTCTCCTCTAAGCTAACTATGCTAGAGATCTAAGTGACTCCTTCACATAACACTGAATCAGAATTTTTGGAAGCAGGCATAATTAGGACTGTCTCAGTGACTGGTCTCAGGAAGGTTTTTGGGCTGCCGTCCTTTACAATCCTGACTTCCACACTTCGGACCTTTCCATCATCACTAGCAATGGCCTTTGAAATAACTCCAACTGGCCACTGGATCCGATTGGTTTGCTTTTCTTTTATAAGAACCAGGTCCCCTTCCTTTAAGTTAGGCTTCTGGGTTTGCCACTTTTTACGTCCTTGAAGAAGTGTGAGGTATTCCCTCCTCCATCTGTCCCAGAAACAATCTGCAAGGTATTGAGCATATCTCCATTGACGTTTATATATGTCCTTTTCATCAAAGATGCTCTTTGGCGCTGGGATCTGTCCAATTTTCCGGCTCAATAATGCAGCTGGAGTTAAAACAGTTGGACATTCTGGGTCTGTGGATACAGCTGTCAGCGATCTTTAGTTGATTATTGCTGCGACCTCAGCAAGGAATGTAGTACGTACTTCATGGGTAAGACGTGAAGAACTCACATCAAGCAACATAGAATCCAGTATGCGCCTTGCCATCCCAATCATACGTTCCCATGCTCCGCCCATGTGTGAAGCGTGTGGTGGGTTGAATTTCCACTGGTTTGCAGTGGCGGAGAAGGTGGCCCTTGGAGGTGGCTCTGTCTGAGAAGCTCGCTCCCGCAGGGGTTTGTTAATGCTCTGGGACGCTCTCTCGCTATAATTGAACTGGTTGGTCAGTTTTCTCTCCTTCTTGTTCCTGGATGGTATTTCCTCACCTTCTGTCCATTCTTCACTAGCCTGAGCGTCAGACTTCCCATCTGTATCTTTGTCTCCCGGCTCTGTGGAGTCGTTGGTCTGAGTCTCTTCAATGACTCCCAACTTCGCCATCTGTCGCCGCGCTTTATCAGAGTCTTCGTTTATCATGTTTCCATCCAGGGAGAAGTGTACGGCCAGCTGGTCCACGATGCTAATGGGTTTGTAGGCCAGTTCCTTAAAACTGTACCTCACAATGGGGGGCATGAGGGTTGTTTGCAGTCAGGATACGAGTGAATTCCTCCTTAAGTTCAGCCTCGCTGAGTTCCAGCTGGTCCGGAGGCTTAACCAGAGTCTTGGCCTGCATCCATTCATCAGCTCCATTCCCCATAACTGTGGAGTCATCTTCATCCTCCAAATTTCTTCTTGAGCAGATGTTGGAACTCAATGCTACAACTTCAGGCCGGATTTCCGGATCAGTATCTGGATCCTCCAGGTGGAAATCGATATCTTCTTCTGAGTTTGTAGAAGACTGGTCCATTAAAAACTTGGGTTCTGAAAACCAAATGGTTTGTGTGAGGACAACTGCTGG
The DNA here is from genome assembly GCF_965119305.1 of Pelophylax lessonae. Taxonomy (NCBI): domain Eukaryota; kingdom Metazoa; phylum Chordata; class Amphibia; order Anura; family Ranidae; genus Pelophylax; species Pelophylax lessonae. Next base: position 16,134,845 of record NC_138771.1, on the reverse strand, counting down.
CACTAAAATCTTCTGCATGAATGCTAGAAAGTGCTCTCGCTTCTCAGGTTTGTTACGGAGAGTTTTGTTCAGTGCAGCAAATCTGGTTAAAGCTTGTTCTCGATTGTTAGGGAGAGTAAGCCTTGGTACTCGGAAGGGTACTGGAGCTACCCAATTGTTGGAATTGTCCTTGAAGAACTCTTCATCCGTAATCTTAATGAGCTCCTTGTCTTCGACTGAAGGAGCAATCTTGTTGTCATCACAAGTAGTCTGGTACACTGAATCACCAAAGTCCTTTTGAAAAGTGAGCTTGCAGTTAATGCTTTGGAGTGCTTGATATGGAACTTCGTTCTTAAAATCAAGTCTTTCCTTCACATAATAGTGCGATGGACATTTCATCAATTGACAGGTAACATTAGTTTTGTAGGAAGCTACATCCAAGAGCTTGTGAGATTGGTCTAAGCAGACTTCTCCTATTATCACCCATCCAAGATCGAGTTTCTGGGCCTGAGGAGCATCATCTGGACCGTTACATAACTCTCTTATTTTATGAACTCTAGGAATGTCTCTCCCTAGTAGAATCAAAATCTTAACATCCTTGTTAAGTGGTGGAATGTAGTTAGCAATGTGACTCAAATGAGGGTGATGACGTGCAACCTCTGGTGTGGGGATTTCTTCTCTGTTGTTCGGTAGCTGATCACATTCGATTAGAGTTGGAAGAGGAAACTCTGTGTCCTCATATTCTGATGCAACTACGAAGCCATGGGCTCTTCTTCCAGAAGTATTGACCTTTCCTGCACATGTCTGCAAGGTATAGGACCAGGTCTCTCCTTGAATGTTGAATAGGTCAAAGAATTCTGTACTGGCCAATGAGCGATTGCTCTGATCATCGAGTATGGCATACATTTTTATGGATTTTTGTGGACATCCTTCAGGAAAAACTCTTACAAGACATATCTTGCTACAAGACTTGCTATGAAGCCCTTCTCCACATACCTCTGTACACCTTGTGGTTACGGGGTCGGCATATTGCTCAGTTCTCTCCCCGCCATCATCTGATGTAGTCTTGGGGTTGCTGCCGAGTGAAGGTTTCCTTTTGAACAGATCTGAATGAAGAGCGTCCACATGTTTGTCACTGTTGCAGAGAGAACATCTGATGGCGATCTTACAGTCTCTAGCTAAATGATCGGAGGATGCACAACACTTAAAACAGATATTATGCTCTTTGAGAAATGACTTGCGTTCTTCAATAGGCTTGTCCTTAAATGCACGACATTTGGAGAGAGAGTGTGGCGCATTATGAATAGGACACTGTTGATTAAGATTGCTAGCTTTGATGTCTGTAGCTAAGACGTTGGATGCTATCGCGGTCTTCCCCACTGCAATAGGATGCCTTAAATCCTTGAATTTACCGTTGGTGGCAATACCCCTTGAAGTACTTAAAGGAATGGTGGTTGTATCTGGATAGAAGAAGCTTGGGTCATTCTTGGATCTTGCAACCTTCCGCACGAACTCTGAAAAATAAGAAAAGGGAGGGAAGGAAACACAATGCTCATACTTATACTTTGATCCTACACTAGTCCACTTTCCCTGAAGATAACTAGGCAACTTTGCTACAATAGGATTTACGCCCTGAGCAGTGTCTAAATAGCTAAGACCTGGTAAACTAGGATCTAACTTAGCAATTTCAAGTTCTTGAAGGAGGTCACCTAACTCTCTAAGCTTATGATTGTCCTTAACAGAGATTTTAGGAAAGTCGTTAAGTCTCTGGAATAAGGCAGATTCAATGACTTCGGGGCTCCCATAGTCTTGTTCTAGACGTTCCCAGGCAGCATCAAGGCCTGCTTTAAAGTTATAAATGTAGACAGATTTAAGTCTCTTTACTTGTTCTGAAGATTGACGCCCCAACCACTTTATTAGTAAGTCAAGTTCTGCTTGAGGATCAATGTCCAAGTTCTTGGTTACCGCCTTAAATGTAGATCTCCAACTCCTGTAGTTCTCTGGGCGGTCATCAAATCTAGACAGTCCAGTTGTAATCAACTCTCGTCGAATCATATACTTGCTGAACTCTGCAATGTCAGTGCTTTCAGTTTTTATAGCCACAGGGTCTACTGATGGTGCGCCGTCTTGGACCATGGTTGGTATATGATGTTGGCTGGTAGGTAGAGAGAAAGGTGTTGCATACGGGTTTAATCTAGGTAAGGGTCTGTCATCTGAAGGTCTCTGAGCATTTGAAGTTAAAGAGAGCTGTATCAAAGGGGGTATAGAGTTCATTCTGTAGTCTTCTGCTGTGCCCTTGTAATCTCTATGCACATAGGGTTGTGGTGGCACATGAGCTGCGTAGGTTGATTCACTTGATTTTGTGACGTGCGGTAGTTGTGGAGGGTCTCTGTTAGTAGGTGTGTCTAGTTGACCAGCTTGCTTTGGTGACACATTGCCTTCTGATCCACTTGCTGGATGATTATGAGAAGAATCTCCAACTGTAGGTGGGACTGTATTGTCGTGGTTCTGAGTTAAGACAAACTGTAGGGTCCTTTCAACAGGGTCTTGAAAAGCAGCCAAGCTGGTACAAGCTGCTCCTTCTTCTTCCAATAGGGCTTGTTCCAAGACAGATAACTCTGCTAAAGCTACTTCCTTTTCTCTATTCTTCTGAAGAATTTCTAGCTGAGCCTCTGTTTCTGCTTGTATTCTTGCCTGAATGCGTTTAACTTCTGCTTCCTTGCATTTAGCTTCTTCTTCCTTGCATTTAGCTTCTGCCTTGATGGCTGCTTCTTTTTCAGAGCAGGCGGCTTGAACCTGGGCTACTGCAACCTTTTGGCGAGCTTTGAGTATTTGGTCGCTCAGTATTGACCTTATAGAGCAGGACCGCAATGACTTAGAAGAAGATTTATGATATGAGCGGGCAGACCTAGAAGATTTTCCTGAGTGTCTTGAAGAAGCAGAGTTACAGGATATAGTCTCATATAGCTGTGCCAATCTCCCTTCTATCTGTGCCTTTGCTTCAAGGTATGTGCTATGCCTCTGCTGGTCAGTAGAATTAAAGTCCTTTAATTCCAATGCAGCTTCCTCTATGTTGGAATGTGACAATAGGGAATAGTACTTCTCAGAAAGTCTTTTATAATTCTCAAATGCCTTCTTAACCCTTGAGAGAGCAGTGTTCAATTGCTCAGAGTTGTTGCTAGTTACATTAGTGGCTGTTATACAACTTAAAGTCTTTTCCCATAATGCAGTCAGGTTACTAGAGGCTTCTTCCTTACTTGCTTCATAAACCTCCCTTGCCTTCAAGGATGGATGAGGGGCTCTGACAGGACGAGCAGAATGAAGTAAGGAGTCTGCTTTATCTTGACTAAATGCAGGTAACTCTGTGAGATCTCTGTCAGACATAATAAGTACTGTATTTCTGGTGTCTTGTTAGAAATCTGCCAGAGCTCAGCTCTGTAAGTAGTGACTTCTGTTATTAAGCAGGCTGGCTGAGGTATTTTTTGTTACAATAGTGGCTAGTGATGGAACTAGTTCAAACTGGATCACCTCAGAAGGCTGTAACAGTAATGAAGCAGTAATAGGTGGCTGGTTTCATATGCAGAGTAATGCTTCTGGTGACTCACAGACAAGTTTGGTACTTACAGTTCTGAAGCTGTATATTACCATGATCATTTACTTCAAGTACTTTTTGGAACTGTACTCTCTGAAGCTGTGTATTCCTGGAAATTTACTTTTTGAAGCTGTGTACTCCTGTAAATTTACTGTTCTGTCTCAGCATCGATTGTACCTGTGACCCTCTTGTAGACCTCCAGTCTGTAAGTGTGTGCAGCAGGTTGAATGATGGCTTCAACAGATAGTTTACTCAATGAATAAAGACTCCAGAGGTGTTCTCCAATGCTTCTTTATGCTTCAAGTTAGCAAAGGCATAAACATAGAGGCTTTTCCATAGGTAAATTTACAATGAAGTTACACAGCTTCCTCACTCTGCAGTCTCCTCATAACAACTAAACAAAATGGCAGTTACAGCAGGAAAATGGAGATGGGAGAAACCATCTAGCCAGAAACAGCAGGGGTGCTAGGAAGATACCAATAACATAGCATAACATAACATGTAATAACAACTGCTAGACAGTTAAAGCTGCGTGGCAGCACAATCGGTATTTTTTTTTTGTGCCCCTCCGCTAGCTACACATAACCTGAAAAGGAATTGGATAGTTATTTTTTTTTTTGTATACTCACCTCGTATTTGAAGATCGTAAATACTCACCTCAGGGTACTTCCTCCTCCAGCGCCGAGGCTCACCCCGTCACTTCCGGCCTCGCAATGATTCCTGGGAGCTGAACGTCATCGCTCCCAGGAATCAATGCGACGGCACCGGCCCCGCACGTCACTTGTGGGCGACGTCACTTGCGGGCATGCCCAGAAGCTGTTTAGGAATGCGGCGCCGCGCCGGAAGTGACGAGAGGGGCCGGTGCGGCGCATTCTGGGAGAAGAAGACGCGGAAGAAGACACCGAAGAGGACCACGCCGGCTTCAGCTGCCCACAAGAGAGATGGAAACGCTGTGGAAGAAATTTTCAAAGTAAGTATTTCTTCTTGCAGGTAAGTGCGAACCGGGACAGATCAGAGGCTAGGCATTGTGGAATGTGCTAGCCCTGACTGTCCCGGGGGTATGTTCATTAAAAAATGAGATCTGTGCCCGGAACTCAGCTTTAATGTGTTCATTTTGTCATACTGTTTACACCTAGAATGATTAGAATTAGAAAGTTGAATGATTCGTTTTCAGAATTTATTTCGAAAAATTGAGATTCAGTTAGTAAAATCGTTATTTTCAAATCTATTTAAATTTCAGAAGACAGTTATATTTGTTCTATTCTACTCTATACTCTTCTATTCTATTCTTATCACCATCATCCTTTTTCACTGTTATACCTTACTGTATTTATTGCACTATGTTTTCATTTTGAATTCAAATTCATTTTTGAATTTGTAGCACCCCCTATAGTGTGCTACTAGTGAGTGTAAGCAAACTTTGTCCAGACTCATGATTAATCCTGTGAGTCTGTAATTAGTTTTAGGGTTATTAGAGTTCAGCCCTCTGGTGCCTCCCCCTGGTTCTGGAATGTTGGAGAATATTCTGGAAACTAGAAGGCGGGGGCTAGGTGGGGCTGTTCTGCATATTTAGGGGTCCGTAGCCAATCCCCAGGAGGTGGGCCTGGCAGGGGACTAAGTAACCCCTAAATAGATATGAGTCATGCTGGGTAGGGTGGAAGATGGAGATGCAGTGCTGAGGAAACTGTCGGTGGGCCTCAAGGGACCTCTGCCAAGGAAGGGTTTTATCTCGGGCCGGGGCTCAGGCGGCTGGCCTGGAAGAATCCTAACACAGAAGAAGTTTGAAGGAGGCTTTCCTGAGAGGCAGTGGGAGCAAGGAGGACAGTGTGAGTACTACAGCATGGTGCAGGGACAGACTTGAAGACAGCAGTGTGCTTAAAGCATTTGCTACCCCAACATTTCATGTTCCTGATGTGTGCCTGCTGTACCATGTACTTGTATGAGAAAGTCTCCAGTTCTCTTTGTGTGAAATCCCTGGTGTTCCTGCCAGTCTCTCCGCTTTCCAATAAAAACTGACCACACTAAGCATGAGAGCACACCGTGGTCAGTTCTCTAGCTATTCTGATAACTCAGTGTGCTCTCCTCGAATGATCAGACTTGTCGTGACACGCCCCCGCTGCACAGTGTGTCACTGTCAGTGTGCTGTTGCTTCGCCTCCCCTCAGCTCTTATACAGCTGAAAACAGAGGGAATGTGATCACTTATAAAAAAAGGGAAAAAAAGCATTTATAATGGTTTTTTATATCTAAATGTTTTTCCTTTCATTTCTATTTTAAACTAGATGGGTTGTTTTACAAGGTGATTGTTTACAATCACTTTGAGCCCTCGTTCACATTGAGCGTGGCTTTAAAATCGTGCGATTTCACATCGGGTGAGATTTTGAAGACATCTGTGCGGCTTCATTCACAGATGTCTATTGAAGTCGCAGCCGAAATCAGCAAAAGTAGTGCATGTACTACTTTTTCGAATTGATGCTGCACAGCAAAGTCGGCGTCACATCAATTTGAATACTGCCATTGCCGGCAAAAGGATGTGATTTGTTATTCAATTTGACCTGTCAAATCGCATGACAAATCGCTCCAAAGTCTTCATCAAACCTTACCTTAGGAAATCCCTAAAGAGTCAAGGCCCCGTACACACGATACGAAAATCAGAAGTAAAATTTAGTCCGACAAACGATCTGCTGATTTTCGGATTGTTAGAATAGTGCTTTCGACAGCCGATTACGAATTTCCGGACAACAAAATCTGGATGTGCAGGCTATAACATTTTTATCGTACGTCAACAAAACTTTCGATTTTCTATTAACCTCCCTGGCGGGGTATAGTGTGTATCCAGCTTTAAGCTGGATTCATACTATACAACTTTTGTTGTTAGATTTCCTTTAGATTTACCTTCAACTATGTAGTGCAAGGGCCGGCCTGATTGCATACAAATTGAAAGTGTTTAGGTTTTTACCTCATTTTATATGGTTTTGGTAAATCTAAAGAAAAAAATCTAAAAACAACTGTATAGTGTGTATGGCCCATTAGGGCTCTTTCTGACGGCCGCTCCGCTGCTTTAGTCCGCTGCGGAACTTTTTTTTTTTTTTTTTTCACGGAGCGGATGACATTTGTGTCATCCGCTCCGTGTGCCCGCATATCATCCCATCCGTTTGCGGATGATATGCGGACATAATGTAAGTCTATGGCATTGCGGATGTCAGCGGATGACACTGCTGACATCCGATTTTCCTTCCTTTCCGTTTTTTACACGGATGAAAAAATAGGGTTCTGTTCCGTTCCAAAAAACGGAACAGAACCGAAAGGAGGAAAATCGGATGTCAGCGGATGGTATTCCGCTGACATCCGCAGTGCCATTGACTTACATTATGTCCGCAAATCATCCGCAAAAAAATAGGATAAAAGCATATATATGGACAAAATCCCCCAGATTGGGACTATAACGGGTAACGACACAGGAAGGTGTAGAAAAGAAAAATATTTATTTATAATAAACACAATATGTATATATATATATACAGTAATTGGCAAAAGGGCCACAATGTTACACAATTGCACAATTTTAAGAAAAACGTTAAAAATTTTGGCGACTCTTTATGTTGTTAGACCCAATGATAATCTAGACATGGGGGAACCTGTAATATGGTTTTGAAGACCCTACGCGTTTCAATGACACTCTTCTTCAGGGGTCTCTTTAGACCTTGGTCCCAATTGACTGTTTATAACTATTTTACTGTTCTACAAAGATAGAAACAAAAATTGTTAATTTTATATCATGGTACAAATTCTGGTTATATATCATTTATTTTCATTATATATTATTCAACATATTTAACCATACACATACCATGTCTTTTTTGTCATTCGATCTGCTAAGAGTCATCTTTAAAAACTTGATCGTTTTGGCGTTCTCCAGAATCACCTGCTGGGAGATATGTGCGGGGGTTGTACTGGAGATTCAAATCACTCCTACTCAATCCAAAGGGAAAGAGAGAAATGGGTGAATCAATACTGGATTGGGAGGCGAGATAAGGACAAAAACGCAGGACAGAACACCAAATCGCTACATGGGGTCCATACCCGAGACACACCAGCTCATCAAATCCGTCATTCTGAAACAATTACATTAGAAAATATATATATTATGATCTTGTTTGTTGGTGAAGTGATTGCTTAATTAAGAAATAATGATATGAGAAAAATATATCTCTTAGCATATTGATGTTTAAAACAGGTTTCTGGGATTTTTGATTTACATATCTCTATATATTGGGTGGTCACCTAGGCAATATGTCTAGAAAATAAGTTTGAAAAAAGTCCTAGATAGATATAGTCTCACATGGTATATGGTAAAAATAGGATGATTTGCGGACAAGTGGAGCGGCCGTGTGAAAGAGCCCTTAGGCCCCATTCACACCTGAGTGTATCATTTTAAGGCGTTTTTTTTTTTTTTAAGTTTTTTGGAGGCAGGCATTGACATCAAACAAAAACGCCTGTAATCTGCCAAAAAAAGAAGCTCATGTACTTTTTTGAGCTTCAGGCATTTTGCTTCAGGCGACAAAACGCTCATATGTAAACAGGGACTATTGAAATGAATGGGATTTTGCTTATTGGGCGTTTTGAAACTTCAGGGATGAGCGTTTTACAAGCTGAAAAACGCTCAAGGTGTGAACAGGGCCTTAGTGTTCTAAAAAGAGTAAATCAAGCGGAGCTGTACAGAGGATCAAGAGGAGCTGTATATAGGGAGGAAGTTGTCCCTTGTTTTGTCACTTTCAAGTTGGGCATCCCATAATTCCTATCCCCATCCAAGTTATTATCCCATCAAAAAAAAAATAACAAAAACAAAGCCAAAGGGCCATTTTCTGTGTTTGTATTCAAGTTGAAGATGCTATTGTAGCAGCAAATAGTTATTTGAAACCCAGAAATGGAATTTGGATACGAACTTTCAGGAATCAAGCCTTTTTTATTCGCTAGCGAAGCGACTTAGCCCCGCTCACGCCCATTTGTCAAGTGACTAAATAAGCGTGAAATATACAGTTACGTCCAGGGCTTTTTTTCTCAGAGAATAGGTTCAGGAACTCTTCTCTTTATAGTCACCCTTCGCCTCTGCCCCTTACCCACCTCCAAGAACTGTTCCTTGGTCCCGCCCCTTACCCACCTCCCAATACCGCCCCTTTTAGAGAATAGAGACCCAAGTATTATTTTGTGGTGCTAAGTATTTTGTATAGAATTTGTTAATGATAACAAAGACAGTAAAATAGATCTAGCAACAATGGACACTCCAACGACAATAGATCCACCTCAGCAACAATAGACTTCCAACAGCCAGCATCAATAGACCCTCCAGCAGCCAGCAACAAAAACCCCTTCCTCAACAGTATATCCCTCCCAGTGACAATTGACTCCCTGCAACATAAGATGCACCCCCAGCAACAATAGATCCCTACCAGCAACAATAGCCCCCCCCCTGCAAAAATAGATCCCTTCCAGCAACAAAAGGATTTGTTGAAATTCATTATTATTGTGATTTGGAAATCTGGATAAATCCGAAACTCCAAAAATTAAACTTTTATCCGAAAAACGAATCGAAAAAAAAACAACGCACATGTCTACTCAGAACTGTTGAGCAGTTAGAGTCTTATATCAGGCAATATAATGGGGCAACATTCCTCTCCCCTAAATCAAGCAACTGGTCTCCTCAGGTCCTAGACATTTACAGAGTGTTGTAAAGGAAGAGGGGAGGCTACACCGTTCTAAACATGGCCCCACCCTAACTTTTTTGAGACATGTTGCTGCCATCAATTTCAAACTCATATTTTTATTTTCTTAAAATAATACATTGTCTCAGGTTAAACATTCAATATGCTTTCTAATTTCTATTGTGAATACAATTTGGGTTGATGAGATTTGCAAATCATTGCATTCTGTTTTTTATATACATTTTACACAGCACCCCAACTTTTTTTTGGAATTGGGGTGGCACTTTCTCATTGGTCTACTAGGAAAGTATTTTTTGTCTATATATTTATGCTCAGTTGGGAGGGATGTTGGTAACCCACAATAAGGGATAAGACACTTCTTGGTAATAATGTTTGGCAGGAGAAAAAGAGGACATACAGTCAGTGATACCAGGACCAGTGATCTAAGAAATGACCCAATGCACTAGGCCTGCTGAATATAATCGGCGAATCGATGCATCGCGATGCGACCCTTCATGATTCTGCATCGATTCGGGGTGATTGAGAAATCGATTACCTAATGACATCAGTTCCGGGGGCGGGGACAGAAGTGACATGGCGGCGCTGGCGCTTAATGAGTTGTTGGCGGCGGCCTGGGCTTGTGGAACACGGAGCTCCTCCTCGCGGCGCGGGAGAGGAGAGGAGGAGAGCGTAGCTATCAGTGCTCTCTCTGGCCCTGGGATACACACGCCCACTTAACACGCTGCTGCCCGACCGCCCGCTCTGACAGCCCGGCCGCCCGAAGTCGCGGCCTTCCCAGCCGGAGAGCCCAAAAGAGTTGATGGCAATGCACGCCGCTCGGTACACTTCTGGCAGCGGTGCAGTTCTCGGCAGACAGCCTGAGTTGACCGCAGGGGAGCGAGGAGGCCCTGCTTTCCGCCTGTACCGTGCACTGCACGAGTCCGAGCTCCAAATTCCCGACATGAGGCTCATCACCCGGGACCTGTCCGAGCCCTACTCCATATACCTACCGCTACTTCACCCACAACTGGCTGCAGCTCTGCTTCCTGGTAAGTCGGGGCATTACAGGGCCCAGCATTACTCCTTACCAGGGCCTGCTATAATACAACCTGGGGCACTACAGAGCCCAGCATTCCTCCTTACCAGGGCCTGTTATACTACAACTAGGGTGACTACTACAGACTCTGTAGTCCCCATAGTTGTAGTAAAACAGGCCCTGGTAAGGAGGAATGCTGGGCTCTGTAGTGCCCCTAGTTGTAAAACAGTAGGCCCTGGTAAGGAGGAATGCTGGGCTCTGTAGTCCCCCTAGTTGTAGTACAGTAGGCTCTGGTAAGGAGGAATGCTTTCCTCCTTACCAGAGCCTGCTATACTACAACTAGGGGGACTACAGAGCCCAGCATTCCTCCTTACCAGAGCCTGCTATACTACAACTAGGGGGACTACAGGAGGAATAGTGCCCCATCGTTGTTATTGGTGGAAGGAATAGTGCCCCTTCATTGGCATCAGTGGGAGGAATAGTGCCCCATCATTGGCCTCAGTGGGAGGAATAGTACCCCATCATTGGTGTCAGTGGGAGGAATAGTACCCCATCATTGGTGTCAGTGGGAGGAATAGTACCCCATCATTGGTGTCAGTGGAAGGAATAGTACCCCATCATTGGTGTCAGCAGGAGGAATAGTGCCCCATCATTGTTATTGGTGGGAGGAATAGTGCCCCATCATTGGCGTCAGTGGCAGGAATAGTGCCCCATTGTTGTTTTTGGTGGGAGGAATCATTGTAGTGCCACATCGTTTTATTGGTGTGAAGAATATGGCCCCATCATTAGCGTCAGCGGGAGGAATAATGCCCCATTGTTGGTGTCAGTGGGATGAAAAGTACCCCTTCAATCATGTCTGTGGGTATAAGGGTGCCCATCATTGATATCAGTGAGAGGTATAGTCCTCTATTTGTGTCAGTGACAACAATTATGACCCCATTGTTGATGTCAGTAGGAGAAATAGTGACCCAAAGACTGAATAACATTTCCTAGGCTCTGCTATTTGATCCTGGAACGCACCTTATGGTAGTGCTGGAACACCCTCATACACAAAAATCATGATGTAGAGAAGACATGTTGTAAGACATCCCTTACACATGCCAATCAGATCTAAGACATTCCTTACACACACCAATCAGATTTAAACTTGCTTTGGAAGTTTGAATGTGACTGGAGATATAGGGCCTTTTTAGCACCACACATGGCCTTTGGGAAGTATACTACTACTATTCCTGTATAGAGGTGTCAGTGTTAATGAACTTGTTTAGCTGGTCTTCAGTTAAAAGTATAATTAAGCAAATGCAAAACTATTTTTTTTTTTCGTTTTGGATAGGGTAGAAAGGAGATTGGAGCCCCTGTTGGAATTTCATTACTGTGTGTGTCCCCGTTAGGGAGATTCACCCTCTATTTTTTTCCTGTTTACTAAGAATGAAAGAAAATCCCAAGTGGGTTGTCCCCAGAACAGTAAAAGAGAGGGGAAATCTTCCAATGAGGTTACTAGTTCTGGTGACAACCAGGAATTCCCTCACTTTAGAGGGATTTCCTCTCACTTCCTGTTTTGGCTATGGGACAGGAAGTGAAGGGAAATCTCCACATTAGGACACAGACAGCAAAAAAATAAAAATAAACTGACAAAGGTTATAACCCTCCATTACTCTATCTGAAATGAAAAAAATTGCCTTTAGTTCTACTTTAACAATTTTTTAAAATGTATTTATTAATTGTGTTCAGTGCCGGGAGAAGGTCATCTAGAGCCCAGGGCGAACATGCCCAATTGCGCATTATGCCCAATGTATGATCATTACGTGTCAGTGAAAATCTGACCCCCCCCCCCAAAAAAAAAATCAAAAAATCAAGCACTTATCTGCTTGTTCACCCCCTAAGGATAAATGCCCCCTCCTCCCAGTACAAATCTGCCCACTGCTCAAATCCCCCCTTCCAGCACAATTCTTTGTCCCCCAGCTCAAATCTTTTCTCTCCCCATATGTTCCCAATTAAATTTCCCCCCTCCAAACCCAAATCCTCCACCCCCAAACTTCCTTTCCAAGCACAACCCCCCCCCCCCCCACACACACACACACCCATTCCAAATTCCCCCCTTCCAACACAAAATTCCCTCCTCCAATCCCCTATTTTAGCACAAATCCCTCCCAAACATTTCCTAGCATGAACCCCCCAACCATCTCTACTAGTTCAAGCCCCCCCCCCTCCATAGTATTATTATATTTCTCCTCTATCATTTTACCTTTACAGCACAAACTCCCCAAATTCCCCCTTCTAGAAAAAATCCTGTTCCCCCAGCCCTCTTCCCAACACAAGTCCCCCTAAATCACCACTTCTAGCATACCTCCCTAAATTGGCCCTCTCAGAACAATTCCTACCCAATGTGGCCCCCCTCCCCCCTCCCAAGTTCCCATTTTCAACAAAAATGTCCTCCCCTCAATCTCCTTGTGGTACCCCTCCCCCACCTCACATGATGCCACAGTGCCCAGGGCAGCTGTCCCTCCAGTCCAACTCTTGTCCTGGCCCTGCACATATTTATATAGCACCGACAACTTCTGCAGCATGTTACATATTGTACAATCACAACAGTCCCTGCTGTCAAGGAGCTTACTATCTAAGTGATGTTAACCCCCTGCTTCTCTACCTTGGTGCAATCAGAAAGCTTTGCACTTATAAAGAAAATGTAAAGTGATCTCTAAATCGTAGTAATGCAGAGTGGCCGACCTCCTGTGTTCACAATGCAGCTTGGCAGCCACTTGGCACGGTCTGTTAGAGCTACTAGAGCAGGGGTCTCCAAACTATGGCCCTCCAGTTGTTCAGGAACTACAATTCCCATCATGCCTAGTCATGTCTGTGATTGTCAGAGTTTTACAATGCCTCATGGGACGTGTAGTTCCTCAACAGCTGGAGGGCTGTAAATTGGAGATCCCTGTTCTAGAGGGTTGCCACAAGTATGGTGTACAGGACTGTAACCTTACTCACCATCACTGGGAGTGAAAGACAGATACTTAATGGACACTGAGAAAATGGTTTGGATAACTTCAAATGGGAGAGTAATGTTCATCAACAATATCTCTCAAGAAATATGAAGATTTAATCCCACTTTACACTGTGAGACCTATAGCCTATTGCCATGAAGTCTGTGGCTCCTAAATAATGAAAGCAATGCTTTTATGTGTATTCCATGTACTTCAATGTAGGAGACGGACAAACTGCCACTGGGAGTGAAGGTGATTTGTCTCAGGTGGTCCCGGACCACTAAGTAGTCTAATCGGTTCTGTGTAAGAGCGGAGTCTCCGGGAGAGCCCTTTGCCACTGGAATAAAATCAAGTAGTCTGCGTGTGGTGCAAAGGACTTCTCATTCGTTTATTACATTTCAATAGATCTTATACAAAATACACAGGATACACAGTAAAGGGGCGTTGGTCTAGGGTAGGTTACTTGTAATTGGTTAGTTAGTCTTAAATACTTCTAAGGCCTTATGTGGTGGCCACTAAGTCTATCGGTTAAAACAAGAAAGTTAAGCAATACTGTTTTCAACCTAATAGAAAAAGAGGAACTAGAGGTGGCAATATCTACAGGAAACATAAGTGTATATTTAGAAAATGTGTTAACTGTAAAATACGTGCAATATTATCTGTCCTAACTGAAGTTAAAGCAACTTAGCAGAGTACATCACAAAATGAATTCAGTGATGTTACAAAATGGCGGGGCACTTGCCATACAACATGGCGGGGCACACGCCGCGCCCCTTCAGGGAGGCTCTCCCTATTGTTTGTCTATTGAGGTGGGATGCGGATTGTGTTAAGTCTGTCTGTTCCATTGTTAAATGTTAATGACCTCACATTGTTTCTGTCCAGATGGCTAGATAGTTAGTTCAGATTAATTCTATTTCTGTATACAATTTCATCTGCATATGATAATGTAATGAGGCCACCCCTGACCTGTGTGTGGTAATCAGGAGGGGGGAGGTCCATGCTGTATATAAATTCTGTGTGACTGTTCAATAAACGGAGATTCCAGTACAAGCTACGTTGTCGGCTAGCTTTGTATGGGGCGGCTGGGAAAATCTGGTATCTATGATCACGACTGGGAGGAAGCCGTATACTGACTTAAGTCCACAAGTACAATGTGGGTTGAGGTTCCGTTACAAGGACGTCAAGGATGGGTCCTGAAACACGGGTATATAGTAAATCACCACTGTTTGGGCTGTGGTCTCTTTGAGGGGGTTGACAAGAGTACTCATCTTACCCATGCAGGGTGAAGAGTTCCAGTATGACCTAATTTGTAGTTTTCCCTGGATTATTAAGTCCTCATATGTGACCCATAATTCGGAGGCTCAAAGAGATTTTAGGTGGGAAAGAGCCTCCAACCCTGATTATGGGGACTTTGGTCCTGTAGGAGCTACCCTTCCCACGGAAGAGGGCTGAAACAGGCAGGAAGTAGTCAGAAGACATGAGACAATATCACTTCTGCAATAAGGTATGTCATCAATTCTTTGAGGGAAGCTCTCTTTAGATTCATGGCATCACCAGCATATAACGAAGGTTATGGTCTTCAAAAATCCACTTGGCCTTGCTGCCCATCTATGGCTGGAAAATCAATTTTTTTTTTCATGAGGTGGTATGTGAAGCAGGGCACTTAGGAAGAAGTTTGGTGGACTGCATGTTATTAAAGTCTTGCTGAACTTGTGCAGCTTTGCTGGACCTTCGAAGTAGACAGGATCTTTATAACCCTGGGAAGGACCAAGCCTTTATGGTGGTGAGCCAAGTCTTTATTTTGGATTCCAGAGTTATGGACTATTTTTGTTTAATTTGCAGAAGAAAGCTCTTTTTGTTGCCTGGTTTTTGGAAGAAATAAAAAAAATGACTGTTTACTTTTACAAGCGGTTGGCTAATGTTCCGCACCCCAAAGATTACAATAGTTACATTGGTCCAAGCTGGTCCAATATAACTATTGTGATCTGGGGGTTGTTTAGCACAGTGTGTGTTTTAGTGGGTCTATGCCAGTCATGCAGTCTCTGTTGCTAAATCAGTATCCTTAAAACCCAGCTCTATGGGCTCTCATGGCTCACTCAGCCTTTATTCAAAGCATCCAGCTGCACAGGTCCACTTCTTGGCCTGTCAATATAGGATCTCCAGACACCCTGGGCTCTCTCACTCCACTGAGGCTCACAGACTCCCTCAATCCCCTTGAACTCGCCTAGTTGCCCCATCTATCTTAGTCCTCCAGACTCGCTCAGCTGTTCTGACTCTCCCATTCCTATGGGTAAGGAATCTCTCTAACATGGAGTGCAGTCTCTTGAGTGGATCATCTCTCCTAATGGGAGAAACCTCAGTCTTCTCCGCTCATACGCATAACTCCACAGCCCCACACTCTGCATTAGTGGGAATCCTGTGTGTCTTCTGCCTATACTCACACAGTGGCAGGGCCTAGCACTGTCACACTTTAACCACTTGCCGACCCCTGTGGTACATATACTGCCTCCGGTGGCACATGCAGGCACTGTAACGTACATCTACATCAGGCGCCTGCTCTGGGTTCAGGAGCACACTGCACCCACTTTGCCCACGGGATTACCGATCCTGGTACTCGGGGGCCCAGTGATCATGCTGTATTTCCTATGATAGCGATCACATGATCACAATGCCAACAAAGCTGTTATTAATTCATTCATACCAGCTCTGTTTCTTATGCTGTGATTGGCCCACAGCTATCACATTGTACCTAGGCCATTCACAGCACCCTGTACCATGTGATTAACTGTAGCCAATCACAGATCACTAGTGATCACGGCTGTCATAAAATGATTAACCCATTCATGACAGTTGAACATGTTGCTGTTACAATGATATTCATTCCTTGATCATCCCCCCCCCAGAGTAGTACAGTTTTACTATGGTGACACTGAACTACTTTGATGAAAGTATGTAAAAAAAAAAAATAGTAAAAAATAAAATAAAAGTTTAAAAAATTTAAGAAAAAATTATGATTAATATTTTTTTTGAGACTCACCAGTTAGTATCCCTGATCATCAGTCATATGATGAGGCTGTACTGCACTGGTGACAGTATGAAAAAAAAAAAAAATAGTTAAAAGAAATTGAAACAAAATAGTAACAAAAAATTACAACTTCACTCGCCATGCCGCTTACTAAATACCTTAGAGTCTAGCCAAAAAGGGGTAATATGGGGGCTATTTGTACTGTGCTGGCATTTTATGGCATCAAGAAACGAGATAGGCCATCAGTTCATCAGAATTTATCAATTTTTAAATATACAGTATATATACACCATTGTTTCTAGACGCTATAACTTTCCCACAAACCAATCAATATACACCTATTGGGATTTTTGTTTTTACCAAAGACATAGCCAGGGACAAAAAATAGGCCCGGGCATTTTAGACTGAGAAGCCAACTTTTCCAGGGACAGGGGGATTTGCGGGAGCAATTGGTGATGGGATATTCACAGAGTTCGTCCTCCATTGGTGTATTTTGGTTTAGTGCTGCCCTAGGCCTGACTAAGTTTGTGCACCCCTAATTTAAATATGCCCCACCCCTTCCTGTAAAAGCCATATCCCTTTTGGTTTATGAACCGCCCTGTCATCTGTACACCACAGACCACAACCACAGTCTATCGGTGCCCATCAGCCCAGCCTTATCAGTTCCCATAAGTTCAGCCTCATCAGTGCCACCTCATTACTGCCCATAAGTGCAGCCTCATCAGTGCAGCATATCAGTGTCGCCTCATCAGCAGCCACCAGTGTAGCCTATCAGTGCCCATTAGTGCAGCCTATCATACCGGGAGGGAAGCAGTGTGACCGCTTTATGGGGGTGCCGGACTGATTTGTCTCCTGGGCCCTGCCCTCTGGCCCAATTCGCCGCATAATACTGGCACTAAACTAAGAGTGTAGTGCAAGCCGGTGGGGACCCTTTTGTGTGGGAGCCAGGAGGAGGCTGTTTTTTTTTTTTTATGGGGTGTGCAGCTTTTTTTGCTGCCCCCCTGCAAAGTGCCACCCTAGGCCTGGGCCTTGTCGGCCTAGTCCAAGATACAGCACTGATGTAAAGGAGCACTGTGATATAAAGGGGAGTGCATTGTAAAGGGGCACTGTAATAATTGTTGTGACCCTTTACAGTGCAGTCCCCTTTATAACACAGTGCCCCTTTACATTACAGTGCCCCTAGCAATCACAGCCCCCCATCACAGTGCCCCTTGCAGTCAGGCACCCCCCCCTTTTCTTCTCTAAGCACAGTGCCCTTTTTACTCTCTGCCTCCCCTACACAGTCCTACCTTTGGCAGGACAAGGGCAGTCTTCAGCCTTTGTGTCCCCTCCAGGGTCTCCCGCCCCGCTGACAATATCATCCTATCAGCAGAGGACAGGTGGCGTGAGAAGCTATTAACAAGGCTCCCGCCCTGTGCAGATATCCAGCTCCTCCCGCCCTCTGCTCTGCTGATAGGATTACATTGTTGGCGGGACAGAAGATTAGACACAGGCATGGTGGCATAGTGGGAGGTGAGCGGCGACCAAGGTCTGTGTTTATTTATCAGCTGTGGCAGCTGCGGCGCTCTAATGAGGAAAGCTGCTGGGCCTGCATCCCTTTAGATGTGTTCCTATTGGGAGTATCTCACCAAAAATGACATTTTTATTTCAGGGGATGCCAGAAATCTGACTTGTATCTTAGGGAGCTGAGCGGCGACCAAGATCTATGTTTATTTATCAGCTGTGGCAGCTGCGGGGCTCTAATAAGGAAATCTGCTGGGCCTGCATTCCTTTAGATGTGCTCCTATTGGGATTATCTCACCAAAAATTACATTTTTATTGCAGGGGATGCCAGAAAACTGACTTGTATCTTAGGGAGGTGAGCGGCGACCAAGGTCTGTGTTTATTTTATCAGCTGTGGCAGCTGCGGGGCTCTAATGAGGAAATCTGCTGAGCCTGCATCCCTTTAGATGTGCTCCTATTGCGATTATCTAACCAAAAAATGACATTTTTATTGCAGGGGATGCCAGAAATCTGACTTGTATCTTAGGTAGACTTCTGACATGTTTCTGGGGGTGTGGTCAGTATACATTCTGTGTACAGAACAGCTCCAGGCGGCCATAATGCATTGCAATTTCAGAAAATGACAACAGCCACAGATTGAAAAAGAAAGGTCATTTTTTAATAACATTCAATTACAATATGATTTGTGTCGCAATTGTATACGCTATATTGTTTGTTTTTTTTTATTTGCTATTTTTTTTCCCCACTAAAGTGGAGTTACCCTTTAAAAAAGCGCAGTGCTGAATAACAAAAAATGCACTGGACATGAAGGGGGTAAAAATATCCATACTTGGAATTCTTCTTATATTGTATTACTTAAAAAATTGACAATTTTTTGGTCAGTATAGCAAAAAAAGAAAAAAAGAAAATACCAGCACTGGGTTGGATCAATATATCAATATGAGTTGAGCCGTTGTTATAGGACGTTGCCTGTTGCCATATGTCAGTGTTATTCTACAAGTGGAATTGTACTGTAAATCTATTCTAGTATTACATGGCGGACATTGTAAATAGTGGACACGAGCCTGACTTGGACAAATGTCTGCAATCTAATTTGTTTCATGCTGTGTCTGTACTCATTTGAAACCTTTAAATTGCGAACACCTTGTAATATAAACCGAGAATAAATCAGTAAACCCAATCATATCTGGAGTCACTTCCAGGACTATTACTCC
Organism: Pelophylax lessonae; assembly: GCF_965119305.1. Classification (NCBI taxonomy): domain Eukaryota; kingdom Metazoa; phylum Chordata; class Amphibia; order Anura; family Ranidae; genus Pelophylax; species Pelophylax lessonae. Next base: position 16,115,815 of record NC_138771.1, on the reverse strand, counting down.
TGAGGGATCAAGTGTAATCAGAGACGTTTATATTAAGAAGATGAATAGCTAACGAGCAGTGGGTGTAAAACTCGTCAGGACCTCTAAACGCGCGTGCTTATTAACTCCTGAAAGATTACCTATGACATACCGATCAATAGAATACCGATTGTAATCAGCATATCTCAGGCTGTCACTTTCACTAATGTGCTTAATGGCGGGAGGTGTGTGTCTGGGATGCAAAACACATTTGAACACATTGAAGACGACGCTGTCAGATGTCGCCATTGGTAGATACTTTTCTTAAAGAATTCCAGATATGGTAATTTCTTTTACATAGTTGTATTGATCCAGCTTGGTCCGATGTAACTACAGTGGCGGAAATCAGAGGCGTAACTAGAACCTTCAGGGCCCCGATGCAAGAAACCATGAAGGGCCCCCCAGACCCCTGCCTGGGGCCCTTCCCTTCAAGCCCGGGGCTCTTCCCACTAATCCTGGGGCTCTTTAATCTCATTGCATGGCCTTTTATTATGGTCCCACATCAGGATCCTTTCACAAGTTCTGCAGTGGGCCCCCTTCCTGCAATCTTGGGGCCTCCCCACAGTGGTGAAATGCCAGGGCCCGGTCGCAAGTGTGACCTTTGAGATCCTAGAAGTTCACCCACTGGTTTGCTACCAGGCCCCCTGGAGCATGGGGCCCGGTAGCGATTGCAACCCCTGCAACCCCTGTAGTTACGCCCCTGGCGGAAATAATTATTTGATCCCCTGCAGATTTCGTGAGTTTGCCCACTGGGTCTATAATTGTTATCATAGGTGTATTTTAATCACTTCTGGACCGGAAAATTTTACCCCCTTAACCACTTACCGCAAAATGACATATATTTACGTCGGCAGACTTACGAGGGACTTGCAGACTTGCGGGGTTACACAGGGATGATGCCTCTAGCTAGAGGCACCATCCCGGTACCGTGGTTTAGAGCCGACGGTCGGCTTTCCGTCGGTAACGACCAGAGATGTATAGTAACTAAGTAGAACTAATTCACTACTGTACTTAAAGCGGAGTTCCACCCTGGAATTGTTTTTTAAAATACCCCCGGGACAGTCAGGGCTAGTGCATTCCACAATGGATAGCCTCTGATCTGTCCCGGGTTGCACTTACCTGTTAGGACAAATACTTACCTTGAAAAAGTCTTGTCCAGCGCTGCCATCTCAGATGTGGGCAGCTTGAAGCCAGCGAGATCCTCTTCCGCGTCCTCTTCCGCCTTCTTCGGTCCCACGATGCCCTGCGCCGACCCCGCCGTCACTTCCGGGTCACGCGCGTCATCCCTCCACAGCTTCTGGGCATGCCCAGAAGCTGTTTAGAAGGGGATGACGCGCGCGACCCGGAACTGACGTCGGGGCCGGTGCAGGCACAATGATTCCTGGGAGCGATGACGTTCAGCTCCCAGGAATCATTGCAGAGCCAGGAAGTGACGACGGGCCGCGGCCGCCGAGGGGAGGAAGAAGGAAGTAAGGTAAGTATATTTTCTTCGCTACGAAGTAAGTAAAAAAAAAAAAAAAATGCGATTATCCATTTCTTTTTCAGGTGACCCGGAGCGAGAAGATGGAGGTAAGTATAAAATTAGGGTGGAACTCCACTTTAAGTACCGAAAGGCGGTATCTGTACTTTCCTAGAGTATAATTTTTTTCTCCTACTTCCACTTTTACTTCACTACATTTTTTCAATGATTTCAATACTTCTACTCCGATATTTTATTTTGTGCTGCATAGTTACTCGTTACTATTATAAAAATTACCACTGCCAGAACAGTAGATGGCAGGTTTCATGAAGCTCAAAACATGTGTATTATCAGCGCATACGAAAATAAAATGCTACTGTATGTATAAATAAAAGCTGCATTTGAAATAATAAAAAACAATATGATGTTCAAACTTTTGACCTCTTTCTTTAATAACTACATAACACAGTACTTGTACTTTTACTTTCAGTACTTGAGTAGCAAAATTTAAAAAAAAAAACTACTTGCAATACTTAAGTACATAAAATGTTGAATACTTTAGTACTTCTACTCAAGTCACTTTTTGATCGAGCACTTCCACTTCTACTCAAGTTACTTTTTGATCGAGCACTTGTACTTTTACTGAAGTATGGGTTTCGAGTACTTTATACACCTCTGGTAACGACCGATGCGGCTCGGGAGCCGCTCGATCGTTACCCGTGTGAGCGAGAGGGGACGCCCCCCCCTCCCGCCGCCTTCCGTGACTTTGCCCAGGCCTCCCGTTCTACCGTGAGACCCAAGCACCCAACCGGCGCGTCCGCCGGCTGGATGGAGTCCTAAGCCGGAAGCGGCCTAGATCGGGTCTCCGTTGACGTAACCCGGTGGTGGCGTCCATGACGTCACTTCCGGGTTACTCTGCTGCAAAAGGCGGCAGATTTAAAAAAACAACTGTATGCAAAAATGCCGTTTTCGGCGTTTTGAATACATGAAAGTGTAGTGGAGGGGTTTGGGGTCTTTTAGACCCTCGATCCCTCCATAAAGAGTACCTGTCACTGCATATTGCTGTCACAAGGGATGTTTACATTGCTTGTGACAGCAATAAAAGTGATTAGATTTTTTTTTTTTTTAAAAACCTGTAATAAAGTTAAAAAATGAATAGGAAAAAAAAAATTTTAGCTGCCCCCGTCACCGTTAGCTCGCGCACGAAAGAACGTATACGGAAGTCGAGTCGCGAATGAAATCGCTGTTCAAACCAACATGTGAGGTATCGCCGCGATCGCCAGAGAGTGAGCAATGATTAAAAAAAAAAAGAGCTACTCTCTAACTCTAAACTGGTAATGGTTAAAAAAAATTTAAAGCGTCGCCTATTGAGATCTCTATTGACTGTAGTTTGTCGCCATCCCACGGGTGTGCGCAATTGTAAACCGTAACATGTTGGGTATCTATTTAAAAAAGTGTCCGAAATAGGGCTGGGGCTTAAGTGGTTAATGATCCAGCCATTTTTTGCGATGGTCGTGTGTGTCGGGTCGTCCGGGATCTTTATTCAGCGAGTCAACTGGTATTGTGGTTGCTGATAGATACAGTATACAACACGGGACATTTTTGTTTTCTTTTTTTCTTTAACCCCTTCTGGACCGGATGGTTTTACCCCCTTATGACCAGGCCATTTTTTGCGTATGGGGGGGTATGGCGGCAATTTTTATTTTGCCTAGGGCGGCAAAAATCCTTGCACCAGCCCTGTGTGTCCCCTCTATATATATTTTAATACTTGAGAGCCATAAGTGAAAAAACATATAGATAACAGTCCATAATTCAATGTTATACTGTGGCAGGCTGGCCCTCCTGCGCAAACCACCGTAGGTATACGTCGGTCACACGCCTGCAGCTAGGGGGCGAGCGTGCGCCGCCGCCCGGCGCACTCCCGCCCCCACTCGGTAGCGGGGACCCCAGTGCATGGGGCAGGTGGCTCCAATAGCCGCCTGACTCCCGCAATCGTTCCCCGCTGAGAGAGAAGGACGGTCGACTGTTGTAAACACAGCTGACCGTTCTTCTCCCTGGAATGATCATAGAGCTCCTGTGATCCTTCTATATAGGAACACAGGTCTTTGTGATCATTTCACAAGCCCAACGCCCATACAGTTAGAATCACTCCCCTAGGTACACATTTAACCCCTTGATCACCCACAGTATTAACCCGTTCCCTGCCAGTGTCATTAGTACAGTAACAGTGCATATTTTTAGCACTGATTACTGTAGTAATGTCACTGCCCCCCCCCCCCCCCCAAAAGTGTAAAAAATGTCAGGGGTCCAATCTGTCCGCCGCAATGTCGCAGTCCCGCTAAAAATCGCAGATCGCCGCCATTACTAGTAAACAAAAACAAAAAAAACAATAAAAATGACATAAATCTTTCCCGTAGTTAGTAAACATGATAACTTTTGCGCAAACCAATCAAAATACGCTTATTGCGATTTTTTTTTTTTTTTTTAGCAAAAATATGTAGCAGAAAACAAATTGTCCTAAAATGGTAAAAAAAATTTGATTTGAAAATTATTTTTTTTTGGGAATGTCTTATTATCAATTCTCTCCATAAAGAGGACCTGTCATGCAATATTCCTATTACAAGGGATGTTTACATTCCTTGTAATAGGAATAAAAGTGATCAAAAAAAAAAAAAATTAAAGGGAAAGTGTAAAAATAAAAAAATATAAACAAAATAAACAATAAAAAAATGTAAAGTGCGCCCGTCCCCGCGTGCTCGCACGCAGAAGCGAACACATGTTGCGGCCACTTATGTACACGACGTTCAATCCATACATGTGAGATATCGCCAGATAATTGAAACGGGTAAATACGGCCCTGATACCTTCATTTAACCACTTCCTAACCGCTGGACATCATATGATGTCCTGGGCTTTAAGTGGGGATATCTGAATGATGGGTGCAGCCGCGGGCATCATTCAGATATCATTTTTTTTTTAGCTGGCGATTCCCTTCACCAAAAGAAAATGTTCAGCCGCTTCATCGTTCTTACAGGCGGCGGGAGGGGAAAGTGTAAAACAAATAAATAAATAAATTAAAAAAAAAAAAAAAAAATTTAGAATGCCCCCGTCCCCGCGTGTTTGCAATCAGAAGCGAACGCATGCGTACGTCGTGGCCACATATGTACACGCCGTTCAATCCATACATGTGAGGTATTGCTGTGAACGTTAGAGAGAGAGAGCAACAATTCTAGCCCTAGACCACCTCTGTACCTCTAAACTGGTAACCTGTAAAAAAATTTAAAGCGTTGCCTATGGAGATTTTTAGGTACCGAAGTTTGGCGTCATTCCACAAGTGTGCGCAATTTTAAAGCATGACATGTTTGGTATCTATTTACTTGGCGTAACATTATCTTTCATATTATACATAAAAATTGGGGTAAGTTTATTGTTTTGTTATTTTTTTAATTCATAATTTGAAAAATTTCTGCGCAAATACTGTGTGACATACAAATTTGCAATGACCGCCATTTTATTCTCTAGGGTTTTTGCTAAAAAAAAAAAAAAAAAAAAATATATATATATATATATATATATATATATATTCATATATATATATAAATAATGATTTTTTTTGCTAGAAAATTACTGCCGTGATCTCGGCTGAATAGCCGAGGTCATTTATTTATTTATTTATTTTTCTATTTATTTATTTTTATTCTCTAGGGTTTTTGCTAAAAAATATATATATATATATATATATATATATATATATATATATTTATATATATATTTATATATATAAATAATGATTTTTTTTGCTAGAAAATTACTGCCGTGATCTCGGCTGAATAGCCGAGGTCATTTATTTATTTATTTATTTTTCTATTTATTTATTTTTATTCTCTAGGGTTTTTGCTAAAAAAAAAAAAAAAAAAATATATATATATATATATATTTATATAATGATTTTTTTTTGCTAGAAAATTACTGCCGTGATCTCGGCTGAATAGCCGAGGTCATTTATTTATTTTTTATTTTTCTTTTCAGTAGTTCTAGCCTGTAGGAAAGATCTGAGGTCTTATTGACCCCAGATCTCTCCATAAAGAGGACCTGTCATTCACTATTCCAATTACAAGGGATGTTTATGTTCCTTGTAATATGAATAAAAGTGGTAAAAAAAAAAAATAATTAAAGGGAAAGTGTAAAAAATAAATAATAAAAAAAATTTAAAGTGCCCCCATCCCGCCTGCAGAAGCGAATGCATGTGTACGTCGTGGCCACATATGTACATGGCGTTTAATCCATACATGTGAGGTATTGCTGTGAACGTTAGAGCGAGAGCAACAATTCTAGCCCAAGATCTCCTCTGTAACTCTAAACTGGTAACCTGCAAAAAAATGTAAAGCTTTGCCTATGGAGATTTTTAAGTATCGAAGTTTGGCGCCATTGCAGGAATGTGTGCAATTTTAAAGCGTGACATGTTAGGTATTTATTTACTTGGCGTAACCTCATCTTTCACATTATACATAAAAATTGGGAAAGTTTATTGTTTTGTATTTTTTTTTTTCCCAAACAAAACATGTCTGCGCAAATACCGTGTGACATACAAAGTTGCAATGACCGCCATTTTATTCTCTAGGGTTTTTGCTAAAAAAAAAAAAATTATATATATATATATATATATATATATATAATGTTTGGGGGTTCTGAGTAATTTTCTAGCAAAAAAAAAAAATAATGATTTTTTTTGCTAGAAAATTACTGCTGTGATCTCGGCTGAATAGCCGAGGTCGTTTTTTAATTTATTTATTTCTTTTTTTCAGTAGTTCTAGCCTGTAGGAGGGATCTGAGGTCTTATTTGCCCCAGATCTCTCCATAAAGAGGAGCTGCCATGCACTATTCTTATTACAAGGGATGTTTATGTTCCTTGTAATAGGAATAAAAGTGGTAAAAAAAAAAAAAATTAAAGGGAAAGTGTAGAAATAAGTAATAAAAAAAAATGTAAAGTGCCCCCGTCCCCCCCGCAGAAGCGAATGCATGCGTACGTCGCGGCCTCATATGTACATGGCGTTCAATCCATACATGTGAGGTATCGCTGGGAACGTTAGAGAGAGAGTAACAATTATAGCCCAAGACCTCCTCTGTAACTCTAAACTGGTAACCTGTAAAAAAATTAAATCGTTGCCTATGGAGATTTTTAAGTACCGAAGTTTGGCGTCATTCTATGAGTGTGCGCAGTTTTAAAGTGTGACATGTTAGGTATCTATTTACTCGGCGTAACATCATCTTTCACATTATACAAAAAAATTGGGGTAACTTTAGTGTTTTGTTATTTTTTTTTATTCATAAAACTGTTTTTTTTTTTTTCAAAAAATTCAGAAAAATTTCTGCGCAAATACCGTGTGACATACAAAGTTGCAGTGACCGCCATTTTATTCTCTAGGGTTTTTGCTAAAAAAAATATATATATACAGTATATATATATATATATATATATATATATATATATATATGGTTGGGGGTTCTGAGTAGTTTTCTAGCAAAAAAAAATAATGATTTTCTTTTGCTAGAAAATTACTGCTGTGATCTCGGCTGAATAGCCGAGGTCGTTTTTTAATTTATTTATTTATTTTTTTCAGTAGTTCTAGCCTGTAGGAGGTCTTATTTTAATATATAATATATATATAATGTTTGGGGGTTCTGAGTAATTTTCTAGCAAAAAAAATGATGATTTTTACATGTAGGAGCGGAGTGCCAGAATTGGCCCGCTATGGAAGTGGTTAAAAAAAATAAATAAAAAATCATATATGAAAAATTCTAAAACTTACATTGATGTAAGAATTCTCTTGGTGCTTCCAGTGAAATCCAAGAAAAGTCTTCAGATTCCGGTCCAGTACTTGTCACCTTATGCTTGTCTTCAGTTTACTGTGTAATTGTGGCCTATAAAAAGTACACCCTACACAGACCGTGTCAGCCGCCTGTCAGTCCTCTTCTAGAAACCCAATCTTTAGACGGACATCAATAAATTAGGCCGGGCTCTTAAGCGGGGTTATTGAAAGATTCAAGGTCAACAAGCAGATATCAACTACCCCCAAGGGAAGATCTAGAAGCCCACATTACATTGTCAGTTCTCTTCATGCCATGTACAGCTTAAAGCGCAACTCACATTTTATTGAGAAAGTTTGCATTTTCTATTTTTTTTGTAATTTTCTGTAAAATGCAATATGGCCACCTGGAGGCGCTTTACACACAGATGGTATACCGAGTTCCCCCCCAGGGATGTCATTTCCTGCTTGTGTGATTGGCTCACATCTTTTCCCAGAAGCCTGCACTAAGATATGTCAGATTTTTGGCATCCTCTGCAATAGGAATTTCCATTTTTATGAGATACACCCCACCCAGGTATCAGATACTCCCCACCCAGGTATCAGATACTCCTCACCCAGGTTTTAGATACTCACCACCCAGGTATTAGATACTGTCCATTCAGGTATCAGATACTTCCCTCCCAGATATTACTCCCCACCTAGGCATCAGATACTCCCCACCTAGGTATCCGATACTGTCCACCCAGGTATCAGATACTCCCCCCACCCAGGTATCAGATACTGTCTTTTCAGGTATCATATACTCCCCACCCAGGTATTAGGTACTGTCCGTTCAGGTATCAGATACTCCCCCACCCAGGTATTAGGTACTGTCCATTCAGGTATCAGATACTTCCCTCCCAAGTATTAGATACTCCCCACCCAGGTATTAGATACTGTCCATTCGGGTATCAGATACTCCCCACCCAGGTATCAGATACTACTCTACCCAGGTATCAGATACTGTCCATTCAGGTATCAGATACTCCCCACCCAGGTATCAGATACTCTCCTACCCAGGTATCAGATACTGTCCATTCAGGTATCAGATACTCCCCACCCAGGTATCAGGTACTGTCCATTTAGGTATCAGATACTCCCCACCCAGGTATCAGATACTGTCCACCCAGGTATCAGATACTGCCCACCCAGGTATCAGATACTGTCCATCCAGATACTGTCCACCCAGGTATCAGATACTGCCCACCCAGGTATCAGATACTGTCCATCCAGATACTGTCCATCCAGGTATCAGATACTCCCACCCAGGTATCAGATATTGTCCATTCAGGTATTAGATACTCCCCGACCCAGGTATCAGATACTGTCCATTCAGGTATCAGATACTGTCCACCCAGGTATCAGATACTGTCCATTCAGGTATCAGATACTGTCCATTCAGGTATCAGATACTTCCCTCCTAGGTATTAAATACTGTCCATTCAGGTATCAGATACTCCCCTCCCAGGTATCAGATACTCCCCTCCCAGGTATCAGATACTCCCCAACCAGGTATCAGATACTGTCCATTCAGGTATCAGATACTCCCACCCAGGTATCAGATACTGTCCATTCAGGTATCAGATATGCCCCACCCAGGTATCAGATACTGTCTTTTCAGGTATCATATACTCCCCACCCAGGTATTAGGTACTGTCCGTTCAGGTATCAGATACTCCCCCACCCAGGTATTAGGTACTGTCCATTCAGGTATCAGATACTTCCCTCCCAAGTATTAGATACTCCCCACCCAGGTATTAGATACTGTCCATTCGGGTATCAGATACTCCCCACCCAGGTATCAGATACTCCCCTACCCAGGTATCAGATACTGTCCATTCAGGTATCAGATACTCCCCACCCAGGTATCAGATACTCCCCTACCCAGGTATCAGATACTGTCCATTCAGGTATCAGATACTCCCCACCCAGGTATCAGATACTGCCCACCAGGTATCAGATACTGTCCATCCAGGTATCAGATACTCCCACCCAGGTATCAGATATTGTCCATTCAGGTATTAGATACTCCCCGACCCAGGTATCAGATACTCCCACCCAGGTATCAGATACTGTCCACCCAGGTATCAGATACTGTCCATTCAGGTATCAGATACTCCCCACCCAGGTATCAGATACTCCCCACCCAGGTATCAGATACTGTCCATTCAGGTATCAGATACTCCCCACCCAGGTATCAGATACTCCCCACCCAGGTATCAGATACTTCCCTCCTAGGTATTAAATACTGTCCATTCAGGTATCAGATACTCCCCTCCCAGGTATCAGATACTCCCCTCCCAGGTATCAGATACTGTCCCTTCAGGTATCAGATACTCCCACCCAGGTATCAGATACTGTCCATTCAGGTATCAGATATGCCCCTCCCAGGTATGAGATACTCCCCACCCAGGTATCAGATACTGTCCACCCAGGTATCAGATACTGTCCATTTTTGGTGATATAGTATATCTTATATTTACTTGTTTAAAACTTTTTTTTTTTTTTTTTACATTTCTTCAGTTACATCCTGGTTCATACATCCCCGGAGTCTTCATGGGAGGAAGGGCTTTCCAAGCTAAACATACATGCCTGAGCTAAAGGCAGATTGACCCCAGGAAGTAAATGCTACGTGAATCATCTGCCCTTACTCAAGATGGCCGCATCTAGAAATGCTAGGGGGCTGTTTTATCAAAGTGATTTCTTGACAAAATAAATCATGGAGACACGGATGAAGAGCGTTTTCAGATTGTGGTGTACAGATACAATTTAGTTCCGCTTTAACCCCTTGCCGACCAGCCACCGCAGCTTTACGGCGGCAGGCTCCCGCGAATCGGTGGCGGTTCACGGGAGCGATCCTGTGGGCGCACACGCGCCGCCGGAGGCGCGCACCCGCGCCCACTGGCCAGTGGGGAAGCCGAGGCACAGGGCCGGCAGCCGTGATTGTCGCCGGACACCAGCGATCGCTCCCCGTGAAGAGAGAACGCCGGTCTGCTGTTGTAAACATAGCAGACCGTTGTTCTCTCTGCTATCAACACAGAGCCCCTGCTATTCCTGCTATTTAGAAACATAGTTCTTTGTGTTGATATTACAAGCCCATCCCCCCACAGTTAGAAAACACCCCCTAGGCTTACACTTAACCCTTTGATTGCCCCTGATTTAACCCCTTCCCAGCCAGTGTCATTATTACAGTAGCAGTGCATATTTTTAGCACTGATTACTGTAGCAATATCACTGGTACCCCCAAAAGTGTCAGAAATTTCAGTTAGGGGTCCGATCTGTCTGCCGCAATGTCGCAGTCCTGCTAAAAATCGCTGGTCGCCGCCATTACTAGTAAAAAATAAATAAAAATGACATAAATCTTTCCCGTAGTTTGTAGTATGTGATAACTTTTGCGCAAACCAATCAATATACACTTATTGGGATTTTTTTTTCACCAAAAATATGTAGCACAATACAAATTGGCCTAAAAGGATGAAAAAATTTGATTTTTAATTTCTTTTTTTTTTGGGAACGTTATATAGCAGAAAGTGAAAAATATTGTTTATTTTTTAGAATTGTTGCTCTTTTTTTGTTTATAGCGCAAAAAACAAAAATCGCACAGGTGATCAAATACCACCAAAAGAAAGCTCAATTTATGGGAAAAAAAGGACATCAATTTTATTTGGGTACAGCGTCACACGACCGGGCAATGGTCCGTTAAAGTAAAGCAGTGCCGAATCGCAAAAAATGGCCTGGTCATTAACCACTTTACCGTTGCTCACTAGAGCTCTACTGCGGCAAAGTGGTTCGTTATCGTCTGGTAGACCTACGTCGCCAGACACTCCCCCTTCTCGGCGGCGCGTGTGCGCCGCCGGAGGCTCGCTCCCGCTATATTCAGTCACAGCGGGAGTCTGGCCAGGGGAGGAGCGGCGGTGATCACCGCCGCTTTTCCACGATCGTCGGGGAATCGAGTGTGGAGCTACACTTTTAGTTTAGTGCCAATATTATGGGGCAAATTGGGCCAGAGGGCAGGGTCCAGGAGGAAAATCAGTCTGGCACCCCATAAAACAGTCACACTGCTACCTGCCGGTATGATAGGCTGCACTAATGGGCACTGATAGGCTACACTGGTGGCCACTGATGGGGCTGTACTGATAGCGACTGATGAGGTCTACACTGATATGCTGCACTGATGAGGCGGCACTGATGGGCACTGATGAGGCTGAACTTATGGGAACTGATAAGGCTATGCTGATAGACTGTGGTTGTGGTCTGTGGTGTACAGATGACAGGGCGGGCCATAAACAGGAAGGGGTGGGTCATATTTCATTTAGGGGGTGCACAAACTTAGTCAGGCCTAGGGCAGCACAAAACCTAAATACACCACTGCCCCCACACACGTTAGTAAGCACCAGGCATACATTAACTCCTCCCTCTCCAATAAAATTAACCCCTTCCCTGCCAGTGTCATTTTTACAGTAACAGTGCATATTTATAGCACTGATTACTGTAGTAATGTCACTGGTACCCCCAAAAGTGTCAAAAATGTCAGTCAAGGGTCCGATCTGTCCGCCGCAATGTCGCAGTCCTGCAAAAAAAATCGCAGATCGCCGCCATTACTCGTTAAAAAAAAAACCCACCAAAAACGACAGAAATCTTTCCCTTAGTTAGTAAACGCGCAAACAAATCAAAATACGCTTATTGCGATTTTTTTTTACCAAAAATATGTAGCAGAAAACAAATTGGCCGAAATTGATAAAAAATTTTGATTTTTACATTTCTTTTGGGGGGAATTTCATATAAAAAAATTTGAAAAATATTGTTATTTTTGAAAAATTTACGCTATTTTTTTGTTTATAGCGCAAAAAGTAAAAATCGCACAGGTGATCAAATACCACCAAAAGAAAGCTCTTTTTGTGGGAAAAAAAAGGGATGTTAATTTCGTTTAGGTACAGCGTCGCACGGCCGCGCAATTGTCCGTTAAAGTAACGCAGTGCCGAATTGCAAAAGAGGCCTTGTTCAGGAAGGGGGTAAAATCTTCCGGGGCTTAAGTGGTTAAGGGTGGAACTCCACTTTAAGGGGGGAAAATCCTTCCGGTCCAGAAGTGGTTAAGAAACTGATACAAAGTAACATAGAAGAATTATACGGATTATCTCTGCGCAAGCGGTTCATTAGAGCATCAGGGGCTTAGTTTATCGCAGTTGTTATCTTTAATATTAAAAGAAAACAATGATGCCGACAGATTAAAAAAATAGTTACCAAAGGAAATACTTAAACATGCTTAACAGTTATGAAACAAAGGGGAGAAATAACAGAACACCCCCACATCACTTCATCATTGTGAATAGGCCTCTGCTTCCAGGGCTGGAAATAAAGGATGGCTTCGCTTCCGATGAGCTCAGTCATTCCCTGAAGGGTAACTATGGTTATTTCTAAAAATTACACATTTTAAAGACTCAACTGTAGAATTAGATCCTTGTGATTGTGTGTTGTCTTCTCCCTGGTACTAGAGATAAGCCGACAGTTTGGTCCCAACTTTGCCCATCTGGCCCTCTGTTCAGGGTGAGCCGGGCATCATATATAGAATCTGTGTTTCTACTACCTCTATATATGGCAGCTCCCCGCTGTCACTGGTCCCTAAGGTAGCTGTGGGTGCTGGCATCCTCCAGGGCCCTAGGAAGCACTGACATCACAGCAAATTGCCGTACATCAAAACTGTGGCCTGTAGGCCAGATGTGGCCCTTTGCTTACCTTTATCTGGCCCTTGGGATACCATTTCTCCCACTGATACAGGCACTTTTCCTACCACTAACAACAACTATGAGGCACCATTCCTTTCACCAACATCAGTGAAGGGGCACTATTCCTTCCACTGGTCCCAATGATGGGGCACTATTCCTCCCACTGACACCAATGATGGGGCACTATTCCTCCCACTGATACCAATGATGGGGCACTATTCCTCCCACTGACACCAATGATGGGACACTATTCCTCCCACTTATACCAACAATGGGGGCCTATTTCTCCCACTGGCCCCAATGATGGAGCACTATTCCTTCCACTTGTTCCAATGACAGGGCACTATCCCTCCTACTGACACAAACAATGGGGCCCTATTCCCAGCACTGAAACCAATGATATGGCACTACTCCTTCACTGACACCAATGATGATGGGGCACTATTCCTCCTACTGAAACCAATGATGGGGCACTATTCCTTCCATTGGCCCCAATGATGGGCACTATGCCTCCCACTGACACAAACAATGGGGCCCTATTCCCAGCACTGAAACCAATGATGGGGCACTACTCCTTCACTGATACCAATGATGGGGCACTATTCCTCCCACTGATACCAATGATGGGGCACTAATCCTCCCACTGACACAAACAATGGGGCACTATTCCTAGCACTGAAACCAATGATGGGGCACTACTCCTTCACTGATACCAATGATGGGGCACTATTTCCCCCACTGACACCAACAACAGAGTACTACGCTTTCCATTGACACCAACAGCGGGGCACTATTCCTCCCACTGACACCAACAATGGAACACTATTCCTTCCACTGGTCCCAATGACAGGGCACAATTCATTCCACTGACACTAACAATGGGGCCCTATTCCCACCACTGACATCAATGATGGGACACTATTCCCCCCAGTAACACCAACAATGGGGCCCTATTCCCAGCACTGACACCAATGATAGGGCACTATTCCTTCACCGATACCAATGATGGGGCACTATTCCTCCCACTGACATCAATGATAAGGAACCATTGCTTCCACTGACAAAAACGATGGGGCCCTCTATCCCCCAGTAACACCAACAACAGAGCACTATGCTTTACATTGACACCAACAATGGGGCACTATTCTTACCACTGACACCAACAGTGGGGCACTATTCCTCCCACTGATACAAATGATGGAGCACTATTTCTCCCACTGACACCAACAATGGGGTCCTATTCTCACTACTGAAACCAATGATGGGGCACTATTCCCCCCACTGACACCAATAATGGGGCACTTTTCCTCCAAATTATGCCAACAATGGGGCCCCATTTCCACTACTGACACCAATGATGGGGCACTATTCCTTCCATTGACACCAATGATGGGGCACTGTTCCTTACACTGACACCAACAATGGGGCCCTATTACCACCACTGACACCAATAACGTGGCACTATTCCACCAACTGACGTCAACAACGGGGCACTATTCCTCCCACTGACACCAACAATGGGGCACTATTCCCAGCACTGACACCAGTAATGGAGCACTACTCCTTCACTGATACCGATGAAGGGGCACTATTCCTCCCACTGACACCAACGATGAGGAATTATTGCTTCTACAGACAAAAACAATGGAGCCCTATCCTCCCCACCACTAACACCAGTAACAGAGCACTATGCTTTCCATTGACACCAACAATGGGGCACTATTCCTTCCATTGACATCAACAATGGGGGCACTATTCCTTCCACTGACATCAACAATGGGGGCGCTATTCCTTCCATTGACACCAACAATGGGGCACTATTCCTTCCATTGACATCAACAATGGGGCACTATTCCTTCCATTGACATCAACAATGGGGCACTATTCCTTCCATTGACACCAAAGATGGGGCGCTATTTCTCCCACTGACACCCACATCGGGGCTCTATTACCATCACCGACACCAATGGTGGGGCCCAATTCACACCAACTGACACCAATAATGGGGCACTATTCCTCCTCCTACGGACAACAAGACCTATTTAATTTTCTTAGTCATACTGGCAACCAAGGCATTATTTAATCTCACTGGCCACAGTCCCCCCCCCCCCCCCCCAAAATGTGAATGACAGTAATCTGGCGCTTTGTTTAGAGTTTGGAGACCCCTGCCTTACATTGCCTCCAGTCACTGGCCATAGTTGATCAATGATGTCTCCACTTTCCCCGCTCCTTCCCCTAAATAGCTTGGGGAGCTGTCATTGGGTTAAGGGAAACGTCGGGATTGGTCTTGTGTGCCGGGGTCATCCGGGTTATTTATTCAGCGAGTCAGTTGGCATTATGGTTGCTGATAGATTTACAACGCGGGACATTTTTGTTTTCTTTTCTTCTTTATCCACTTTTGGACCGAAAGGATTTTCCCCCTTAATGACCAGGCCATATTTTGCGATTGGGCACTGCGTTACTTTAACGGACAATTGCAAGATCCTGCGACGCTGTACCCAAATAAAATTGATGTCCTTTTTTTCTCACAAATAGAGCTTTCTTTTGGTGGTATTTGATCCCCTGTGCGATTTTTATTTTTTGTGCTATAAACAAAAAAAGAGAGAAACAAGAAGAAAAAATTCCCAAGGGGATTTGAGTGGACGGGACTGATCAATTAAATTATGTATGAAAAGTAGGAGGAGAAATAGATAAAATATATATATAATTTATTAGAGCAAAATTTTAAATAGTACATAGAAAAATTGGTACATATGACAAAAAACATGTGACATAAAGACGCAGTGTAGCTGGTTGTGCTCAGGTCTGGCACATATTATCAGTGTTGTGATATAACAGCTGGTTAGTGATGCAGATAAAGACATCCCGACATGTTTTGGAATCTAATAGTGATTCCTTCTTCAGGGGAATTTTAGAGCATGTACCAATTAGGGTTATACCAATGAAATGCCTCCCATAAACAAAAAAAGAGCGACAATTCTGAAAAAAACAAAAAAAAAAAACAATATTTTTTACTTTCTGCTATAAAACATTGCCAATAAAAAAATGTAAAAATCAAATTTTTTCATCATTTTAGGCCAATTTGTATTCTGCTACATATTTTTGGTAAAACAAATCCCAATAAGTGTATATTGATTGGTTTGTGTAAAAGTTATCACCTCTGCAAACTAGGGGAAAGATTTATGTCATTTTTAATATATTTTATAATAGTAATGGCAGTGATCAGCGATTTTTAGCAGGACTGCGACATTGTGGCGTACAAATCGCACACCTAACTGACATTTTTGACACTTTTGGGGGGACCAGTGACATTACTACACTAATCAGTGCTAAAAATATGCACTGTCACTGTACTAATAACACTGGCAGGGAAGGGGTTAACACCAGGGGCGATCAAAGGGTTAGGGGTGTCCCTAGGGAGTGCTTTCTAACTGTGTGTGTGGGGGGGGGTGGACTCACTAGATGAACCTTAATAGGAGGAATATAGGATCACTGTGTTCATCTGTGGTAAAACAGCGGTCTGCTGTGTTTACATCGGCAGATCGCCGTTCTGTCTCTATGGGGAGTGATCGCGGGTGGCTGCCGGACTTGCTGATTGGCTCCCCCTCTGGCTATTGCACAAATTGATGTACAGGTACGATGTTTCGCTCAAAAGAGCCGGCCTGCCGCCGTAAAACTATGAGGAGGAATATAGGATCACTGTGTTCAAGAGTTGAAGCTCGGTAATGTGTTCGGATCTATACTGGTATGGACTGGGTAATGTGTTAGGATCTATACTGGTATGGACTGGGTAATGTGTTAGGATCTACAGTATACTGGTATGGACTGGGTAATGTGTTAGGATCTATACTGGTATGGACTGGGTAATGTGTTAGGATCTATACTGGTATGGACTGGGTAATGTGTTAGGATCTATACTGGTATGGACTGGGTAATGTGTTAGGATCTATAATGGTACGGACTGGGTAATGTGTTAGGATCTATACTGGTATGGACTGGGTAATGTGTTAGGATCTATACTGGTATGGACTGGGTAATGTGTTAGGATCTATACTGGTACGGACTGGGTAATGTGTTAGGATCTATACTGGTACGGACTGGGTAATGTGTTAGGATCTATACTGGTACGGACTGGGTAATGTGTTAGGATCTACAGTATACTGGTATGGACTGGGTAATGTGTTAGGATCTATACTGGTACGGACTGGGTAATGTGTTAGGATCTATACTGATATGGACTGGGTAATGTGTTAGGATCTATACTGGTATGGACTGGGTAATGTGTTAGGATCTATACTGGTACGGACTGGGTAATGTGTTAGGATCTACAGTATACTGGTATGGACTGGGTAATGTGTTAGGATCTATACTGGTACGGACTGGGTAATGTGTTAGGATCTATACTGGTACGGACTGGGTAATGTGTTAGGATCTATACTGGTACAGACTGGGTAATGTGTTAGGATCTATACTGGTACGGACTGGATAATGTGTTAGGATCTATAATGGGATGGACTGGGTAAACGTGTTAGGATCTACAGTATACTGGTATGGACTGGGTAATGTGTTAGGAAGGAAAGGTAGCCACACAGCGTTTGATGGAAATAAAAATGATCACCCTACAGAGGGCTGAATTCAAAGACACCCCAAAAATCAAAGTAAAAAAATGATGCAGCAGGCGAGTCCATTTTGCTGAAATGTCATTGCAGCAACTCAGAATGGTCCTCAGTAGTTTGTATGGCCCCCATGTGATTGTATGCATGTCTGACAACGTCGGGGCATACTCCTAATGAGACGATGGATGGTGTTCTGGGGTATTTCCTCCCAGATCTGGACCAGGGCATCACTGAGCTCCTGAACAGACTGAGGGGCAACCTGGTGGCGTTGGATGGACCGAAACATAATGTCCCAGAGGTGTTTTATTGGATTTAGGTCAGACAAGTGTGGGGGCCATTCAATGGTATCAATTCCTTCATCCTCCAGGAACTGGCTACATACTCTCACCACATGAGGCTGGGCATTGTCGTGCACCAGGAGGAACCCAGGACCCCCTGCACCAGTGTAGGGTCTGACAATGGGTCCAAGGATTTCATCCCGATACCTAATGGCAGTCAGGGTGCCATTGTCTAGCCTGTAGAGGTCTGTGCGTCCCTCCATGGATTTGCCTCCCTAGACCATCACTGACCCACCACCCAACCGGTCATGCTGAATGATGTTACAGGCAGCATAACGTTCTCCACGGCTTCTCCAGACCCTTTCACGTCTGTCACATGTGCTCAGGGTGAACCTGCTCTCATCTGTGAAAAGCACAGGGTGTCAGTGGTAGACCTACCAATTCTGGTGTTCAATGGCAAATGCCAATCGAGCTCCACAGTGCCGGGCAGTGAACACAGCGCCCACTAGAGGACATTGGGACCTCAGGCCACCCTCATGAAGACTTTTTCTGATTGTTTGGTCAGAGACATTCACACCAGTGGCTGCTGGAGGTCATTTTGTAGGGCTCTGGCAGCGCTCATCCTGTTCCTCCTTACACAAAGTAGCAGATACCGGTCCTGCTGATGGGTTAAGGACCTTCTATGGCCCTGTCCAGCTCTCCTAGAGTAACTGCCTGTCTCCTGGAATCTCCTCCATGCTCCTGAGACTGTGGTGGGAGACACAGCAAACCTTCTGGCAATTGTCCGTATTGATGTGCATCCTGGAGGAGAAGGACTGTCTGTGCAACCTCTATAGGGTCCAGGTATGGCCTCATCCTACCAGTAGTGACACTGACCCCAGACAAATGCAAAACTAGTGACAAACAGTCAGGAAAAATGAGTAGGGAAAAAAATGTGTGTGGCCTCCACCTGTAAAACCATTCTTGTTTTGGAGGTTGTCTTATTGTTGCCCATCTAGTGCACCTGTTGTTAACCGGTTGCCGACCGCCGCAAGTGAATATACTGCGGCGGTCAGCCCCGACCACGCAAAGTGACGTACCGATACGTCACTAGCCTGTGAGCCAATAGGGGGCGAGCGCGCGCCGCCGGAGACCTCCTGTTCACGGACACCTCCGCGCGAGTGAACAGATACCTGCCGGTCACTCACGATCGTCCGCTGTGAAGGGAGAAAGGCAGGCGGCTAATGTAAACAAAGCCGCCTGTCATTCTCCCCTGTGTAACAGCACAGATCACTCGGTCCTGCTATGTAGGATCGAAGATCTCTGCTATTACATGTAAAGCCACACCCCTTTACAGTTAGAAGCACGCCCCTAGGGACACACTTAACCCCTCCCTCTCCAATAAAGTTAACCCCTTCACTGCCAGTGTCATTTTTACAGTAACAGTGCATATGTATAGCACTGATTACTGCAGTAATGTCACTGGTAACCCCAAAAGTGTCAAAAATGTCAGTCAGGGGTCCAATCTGTCCACCCCAATGTCGCAGTACCGCAAAAAAATTGCAGATCGCCGCCATTACTCGTTAAAAAAGAAAAAACAACAAAAATGACAAAAATCTTTCCCTTAGTTAGTAAACGCAATAAATTTTGCGCAAACCAATCAAAATACGCTTATTGTGATTTTTTTTTTTTTTACCAAACATATGTAGCAGAAAACAAATTGGCCAAAAATGTTAAAAAATTTAGATTTTTACATTTTTTTTTGGGAATTTCATATAAAAAAATGTGAAAAATATTGTTATTTTTGCAAAATTGTCGCTCTTTTTTTGTTTATAGCGCATGATCAAAAAATCGCACAGGTGATCAAATGCCACCAAAAGAAATCTCTGTTTGTGGGAAAAAAAGGACGTCAAATTCGTTTAGGTACAGCGTCGCACGACCGCGCAATTGTCCGTTAAATTCACTCAGTGCCGAATCGCAAAATAGGGCCTGGTCAGGAAGGGGGTAAAATCTTCCGGGGCTTAAGTGGTTAATTTAATGAACACCAAAGCAGCTAAAACTGATTAACAACCCCCTCTGCTACTTAACTGACCAGATTAATATCCCAGGAGTGTAACTGACTTGATGCTATATTCTGATTACAAAGTGTTCCTTTAATTTTTCTGAGCAGTGTAGAATTCAGAACACTTCATTCACATACAATGAAAGTTTGAAGGTTTTTATTTGTACTGAGACGTAACAAAATCCAGGCAGGAACCCCCATACACTGCCCAGCACATCTCTTTTATTTTCCCTACAGTAACATGGCGCCCTGGCGTTCCTATGACAAGTTGCCCCTTTCCAATATGGCGGCGCGTCCTTTTCCCTTTTTCTTCCCCCGGGTTTCCGGCTCGGAACTCTGGTTCCTCCGGTCACTCTCAGTCCCCCGCACAATGTGACCCGGCGCCGGGCCGGGATGCTGTTACTGGGCTCCGAGTTCCCTCAGGACATGGACAGCCAGGCCCTGGTCATCCGGATCCGCATCCCTGACGGCGGCGCCGTGGACTGGACCGTCCAGCCGGCCACACAGCTCCTGTTCCGGGACATCCTGGTGAGGAAGGCCGTGGGGGTGACGTAGAGATCACGTCAGTGACGTCACTCCTACCCCACCGGTCCTCTGTGTTGTGTTTACTTGGGTCAGGTCCGAGCTGGGCATGGTCTCCTGGGTGCTGTGCATCCTCTAAACCTTTCCCCCTGAACCTGACTCATGTATACTGTGACAGAAATACATTGGGGGGGGGGGGGGGGGGTCTTCTGTATTCATGCTGGCTTCTTCTGTATTCATATTAGGTCCAGGTGTTGGCGGTTATGGTGCCCCAGGCTCTGTGCATCCTCTAAACCTTTCCCCTGGACCCTTCATTGTATCCTATGACATTACACGCTTTCTGTACTCATATTACCTCTTTATGTGTCTATATTAGCTCCTTCTATATTCATATCCGCTATGTTTGTACTCTTATTAGACCCTTCTGTACTCACATTCGCTCCTGTACACCTATTAGTACCTTCTGTACTCCTATTAGCTCCTGTACTCCTATTTGACCCTCCTGTGCTCCTATTAGCTCGTGTACTCCTATTAGTATCTTCTGTACTCACATTAGCTCCTGTACTCTTATTAGACCCTTCTGTACTCACATTAGCTCCTGTACTCCCATTAGCTCCTGTACTCCTATTAGACCCTTCTGTACTCCTATTAGACCCTTCTGTACTCCTATTAGACCCTTCTGTACTCCTATTAGACCCTTCTGTACTCACATTAGCTCCTGTACTCTTATTAGACCCTTCTGTACTCCCATTAGCTCCTGTACTCCTATTAGACCCTTCTGTACTCCTATTAGACCCTTCTGTACTCCTATTAGACCCTTCTGTACTCCTATTAGACCCTTCTGTACTCCTATTAGACCCTTCTGTACTCCTATTAGACCCTTCTGTACTCCTATTAGACCCTTCTGTACTCACATTAGCTCCTGTACTCTTATTAGTACCTTCTGTACTCACATTAGCTCCTGTACTCTTATTAGTATCTTCTGTACTCACTTTAGCTCCTGTACTCCTATTAGACCCTTCTGTACTCACATTAGCTCCTGTACTCTTATTAGACCCTTCTGTACTCCCATTAGCTCCTGTACTCTTATTAGACCCTTCTGTACTCCTATTAGACCCTTCTGTACTCCCATTAGACCCTTCTGTACTCCCATTAGACCCTTCTGTACTCCCATTAGACCCTTCTGTACTCCCATTAGACCCTTCTGTACTCACATTAGCTCCTGTACTCTTATTAGACCCTTCTGTACTCCCATTAGCTCCTGTACTCCTATTAGACCCTTCTGTACTCCTATTAGACCCTTCTGTACTCCTATTAGACCCTTCTGTACTCCTATTAGACCCTTCTGTACTCCTATTAGACCCTTCTGTACTCCTATTAGACCCTTCTGTACTCCTATTAGACCCTTCTGTACTCCTATTAGACCCTTCTGTACTCCTATTAGACCCTTCTGTACTCCTATTAGACCCTTCTGTACTCCTATTAGTACCTTCTGTACTCCTATTAGTACCTTCTGTACTCACATTAGCTCCTGTACTCTTATTAGTATCTTCTGTACTCACATTAGCTCCTGTACTCCTATTAGACCCTTCTGTACTCACATTAGCTCCTGTACTCTTATTAGACCCTTCTGTACTCCCATTAGCTCCTGTACTCTTATTAGACCCTTCTGTACTCCTATTAGACCCTTCTGTACTCCTATTAGACCCTTCTGTACTCCTATTAGACCCTTCTGTACTCACATTAGACCCTTCTGTACTCCCATTAGACCCTTCTGTACTCCCATTAGACCCTTCTGTACTCACATTAGACCCTTCTGTACTCACATTAGCTCCTGTACTCTTATTAGACCCTTCTGTACTCACATTAGCCCCTTCCCTTTATATTAGTTCTTTCTGTACTTCTATTAGATTCCTTTGTACTCCTTAACTCTTTCTATACTCATATTCGCTCCTTTCGTACTTGCATTAGTTCCTTCTGTTACTCCTATTAGCTCCTTCTGTACTTATATTAGCTTGTGTACTTATATCCGCTCCTTTCATGCTCACATTAGTTAATTTTGAATTTATATTGGCTCCTTTTGTACTTATATTAGCTCGTGTATGCCTATTCGCTCTTTCTGTACTCCTATTCGCTTCTTCTGTACTCACATTAGTTCCTTCTGTACTCCTATTGGCTCCTTTCGTACTTATATCAGCTTGTGTACTTAAATTCCCTCCCTCCATCCTCCCATTGGTTCCTTCTGTGCTTATATTAGCTCCTTGGCCTAAAAAGGTGAACAATTTTGATTTTTAATTTTTTTTTTTATTGGGAATATTTTATAGCAGAAAGTAAAAAAATACTGTTTTTTTTTTTTGTTATTTTTTTCAGAATTTTCGTACTTTTTTTTTTTTTTATAACGCAAAAAATAAAAATCGCACAGGTGATCAAATACCAGCAATGTGTAAGCTTTTTGGGAAAAAAAAAAATACCACCAAAAGAAAGCTCTGTGGGGAAAAAAGGACGTAAATTTAATTTGGGTACAGCGTCGCACGACCGCGCAATTGTCCATTAAAATAACGCAGTGTTGAATCGCAAAAAGTGGCCCCGGTCATTAAGGGGGAAAATCCTTCCGGGGCTGAAAACTTTTTATTAGAATTTTTTTATTTTTATTTATTTTTTTTTATTTAACCACTTAAGCCCCGGAGGATTTGGTTGCTCAAAGACCAGGGGCTATTTTGTGATTCAACACTGCGTTATTTTAATGGACAATTGCGCGGTCGTGCGACGCTGTACCCAAACAAAATTTACGTCCTTTTTTCCCCACAGAGCTTTCTTTTGGTGGTATTTGATCACCTGTGCGACTTTTTTTTTTTTTTTTTTTTTTTGAGCATGCGCTATAAACAAAAAAAGAGCGACAATTCTGAAAAAATAATAATATTTTTCACATTTTTTTTATATGAAATCCCCCCCCCCCCAAAAAAAAAAAAAAAAAAAATCTAAATTTTTCAACATTTTAGGCCAATTTGTTTTCTGCTACATATTTTTGGTAAAAAAAAATCACAATAAGCGTATTTTGATTGGTTTGCGCAAAAGTTATTGCGTTTACTAACTGCAGGAAAGATTTATGTCATTTTTATTGTTTTTTTATTTTAACTAGTAATGGCGGCGATCTGCGATTTTTTGCGGGATTGCGGCGGACAGATTGGACCCCTGACTGACATTTTTGACACTTTTGGGGGTACCAGTGACATTACTGCAGTAATCAGCGCTATATATATGCACTGTTACTGTAAAAATGACACTGGCAGGGAAGGGGTTAACTTTATTGGTGATCAAGGGGTTAAGTGTGTCCCTATGGGCGTGATTCTAACTGTTAGGGGGCGTGGCTTGTGAAGTAATCACAGAGACATGTGATCCTATATAGCTGGATCACATAGCCTAAGTCTCCATTCACACTACCGCGATTTGGTCAGCCTGACAAGTCGCAGTTCATTGACCGCTACAGGAGCCGTTCTAATAGGAGGGACACAAGTCGCTCCGACTTAGAAAAAGGGTCCTGTACTACTTCGGGGCGACCTCGGAGCGACTTGCATAGACATTCATGTTATGAAGTCCATGCAAGTCGCACCTAAGTCGCCCCAAAGTACTTCAGTGTGAATGCGGTCTCAGTGATGATCTAAGGGGGAATGACAGGCGGTTGTGTTTACATCAGCCGTCTGTCTTTCTCCCTCTCCTGCGGGAGATCGCGAGTGGCCGGCGGACATCGGAGCCGCCGCTCACATGCGCGGGCTAGGCAGGGAACGAGCGGGGGCGGGAGCGTGCCGGTGATGCGTGACAGGCTCGTGGGCGAGCGGCGTAGTACTACGTCACTTTGCCTGTAGGGGGCTGACTGCCGCAGTAAATAGTCGTGCGGCGGTCGGCAAGTTGTTAAGGGGGCAAATCCTTCCGGAGCTGAAATGGCTTAAAAAAACTTTTTTTTATTTATTTATTTTTATTTTTTATTTAATACTTGCTTCCCGTATCCTCTACCTAGACAAGGAGGGGACGAGTAGTGCGCTCTCACGCATGCTGCGGGGATTGGAGGGGGAATTTTACGCATGTGCAGAGAGGCTGCCGGTCTCTGTTAGGCCCTCCAGCATGCCTGCGCATGCGCTAAAAACCTACAACACCGTCCTAGGATTAATGAAATGAATGTTTTTGGCAACAAAAGTCAACATCATTGTAATTCTCTTGTGTTTTTTTTTTTTTTTTCTCTAGGATGTGATTGGCCAGGTCCTCCCCGACGCGACGACGACAGCGTTTGAATGTGAGGAGCTTGTTGTTGTTTGGTCTTTTTCTCTACATTCTCTCCCATGCCTCAGACTAATAGAACCCATCTTATTTATTGAAGTCATTCTAACAATATGGATTATGACTTTCCACCAAGGTTTACCCCGTTCGCTGCCAGAGCCGTTTCTGCATTTTTTTGCACACATGCTTAAAAAAATAATGTCTCTGATGTTCATTGACGGACACAGCTCCTGATTCTTCTTAACCATTGGGTTATACTGCCCCCTACAGGAGTAGGACACTAAGCAGGAAAAAGGTTTATTACGCCTATGGGGCGGTCCCAGGGGGGATACTCCCACTTCCTGCTGTAGGCAGTAGTAAGGACCTCCTTCCTTGCTGGGATCTCCGATCCTGGTCATTTTTTCATTTTAAATGAAATTTTTTTTCCTTTTGGGATTTTGTTTCTGCTGTTCCCACCTCTCATGTATAATACTGCTTTGGGAAATCCCAATGGTTATGAATACCAGGATCTGTGTTCCTCAATGAATGAAAGAGAAAATGGGATTCTTGACTTACCGTAAAATCCATTTCTCTGATGTTCATTGATGGAAGCAGCTCCCACCCTCTGTGGAGTTGTAATTTCCCCATTTCCCCATCACGGTGCCCCCTTACATCGGGTTTCCCCATCACGGTGCCCCCTTACATCGGGTTTCCCCATCACGGTGCCCCCATACATCTGGTGTTTCCATCACAGTGCCCCCATACATCGGGTTTCCCCATCACTGTTCCCCCTTACATCTGGTGTCCCCATCAGAGTGCCCCCTTACATCTGGTGTCCCCATACAGTTAGTGTCCCCATCACAGTGCCCCCTTACATCGGGTTTCCCCATCACAGTGCCCCCTTACATCGGGTTTCCCCATCACAGTGCCCCCTTACATCGGGTTTCCCCATCACAGTGCCCCCTTACATCGGGTTCCCCATCACAGTGTTCCCGTAGATCAGGTTCTCCCATCACAGCACCCCTATACATCAGGGTCCCTTTTCACAGTACCCATAAATATCAGATGTCCCCATCACAGTGTCCCCATCCATCACAGTGTCCCCATCACAGTGCCCCTTACATATGGTGTCCCTATCCATCACAGTGTCCCCATCACAGTGCCCCTTACATCTGGTGTCCCCATCAGAGCCCCCTTACACCAGGGTTCCCCATCACAGTGTTCCCGTAGATCAGATTCCCCCATCACAGTGCCCCCATAAATCAGAGTTGTGCCCTCCCTTCTCCCTTGTACACACAGATCACAAATGCTGTTCCCACCTGCAATGAAGGCCTCTCCCTCTTCCTGGGGTGAGTCCTCAGTCTCAGCGCTGCCCCTCTTTCATCCCCTGCAGGGGGGAGGAGAAAGCTGAATCCTCTGTCCTGCAGAAGCCAGCCGCTGCTTCTAACAGGAGTGACACTGCAGTTGCTCCTATCAAAGAAGAGCACCACCAGTGGCCAAATTACCTGTGCACCCCCCCCCCCCCCCAAACACAGCGCATGCCACTCCCCCTTGTCCTTGCACTGATCGTGGGGCCCCCATGCGTCTGGACAGACCCAGGTGTTCTCAATCATTAAGACGGCCCTGCTTGTAACAAAACTGAGTGCCTATAGCTGAGAGTAGGTGTATACCCCCCTGGGACCGCCCTGTAGGCGGAGTCAAGCTTTTTCCTGCCTGGTGTCCTACTCCTGTAGAGGGCAGTATAACCCAATTGTTAAGATGATTCAGGAGCTGTGTCTGTCAATGAATGTCAGAGAAATATATATATATATATACATATACACACCCACAGTATCTCACAAAAGTGAGTACACCCCTCACATTTCTGTAAATATTTTATTCTATCTTTTCATGTGACAACACTGAAGAAATTAGACTTTGCTACAATGTAAAGTAGTGAGTGTACAGCTTGTATAACAGTGTAAATTTGCTGTCCCCTCAAAATAACTCAACACACAGCCATTAATGTCTAAACTGCTGGCAACAAAAGTGAGTACACCCCTAAGTGACAATGTCCAAATTGGGCCCAATTAGCCATTTTCCCTCCCCAGTGTCATGTGACTCGTTAGTGTTACAAGGCCTCAGGTGTGAATGGGGAGTCGGTGTGTTAAATTTAGTGTTATCACTTTTGTGAGCTACTGTCTGTGTGTGTGTACATTCACATCAGTCCCTGCCCTCAAGGAGCTTACAATCTAAGGTCCCTAACTCACATTCATACACAGTAGGGTCAATTTTTTTATACAGGATCCAATTAACCTACCAGATATAAACAGTGCCTTGTGAAAGTATTCGGCCCCCTTGAACTTTGCGACCTTTTGCCACATTTCAGGCTTCAAACATAAAGATATAAAACTGTAATTTTTTGTGAAGAATCAACAAGTGGGACACAATCATGAAGTGGAACGAAATTTATTGGATATTTCAAACTTTTTTAACAAATAAAAATTTGAACAATTGATGTGCAAAATTATTCAGCCCCCCTTAAGTTAATACTTTGTAGCGCCACCTTTCGCTGCGATTACAGCTGTAAGTCGCTTGGGGTATGTCTCTATCAGTTCTGCACATCGAGAGACTGAAATTTTTGCCCATTCCTCCTTGCAAAACAGCTCGAGCTCAGTGAGGTTGGATGGAGAGCGTTTGTGAACAGCAGTTTTCAGTTCTTTCCACAGATTCTCGATTGGATTCAGGTCTGGACGTTGACTTGGCCATTCTAACACCTGGATATGTTTATTTGTGAACCATTCCATTGTAGATTTTGCTTTATGTTTTGGATCATTGTCTTGTTGGAAGACAAATCTCCGTCCCAGTCTCAGGTCTTTTGCAGACTCCATCAGGTTTTCTTCCAGAATGGTCCTGTATTTGGCTCCATCCATCTTCCCATCAATTTTAACCATCTTCCCTGTCCCTGCTGAAGAAAAGCAGGCCCAAACCATGATGCTGCCACCACCATGTATGACAGTGGGGATGGTGTGTTCAGGGTGATGAGCTGTGTTGCTTTTACACCAAACATAACGTTTTGCATTGTTGCCAAAAAGTTTGATTTTGGTTTCATCTGACCAGAGCCCCTTCTTCCACATGTTTGGTGTCTCCCAGGTGGCTTGTGGCAAACTTTAAACGACACTTTTTATGGATATCTTTAAGAAATGGCTTTCTTCTTGCTACTCTTCCATAAAGGGCAGATTTGTGCAGTATACGACTGATTGTTGTCCTATGGACAGAGTCTCCCACCTCAGCTGTAGATCTCTGCACTTCATCCAGAGTGATCATGGACCTCTTGGCTGCATCTCTGATCAGTCTTCTCCTTGTATGAGCTGAAAGTTTAGAGGGACGGCCAGGTCTTCGTAGATTTGCAGTGGTCTGATACTCCTTCCATTTCAATATTATGGCTTGCACATTGTTCCTTGGGATGTTTAAAGCTTGGGAAATCTTTTTGTATCCAAATCCGACTTTAAACTTCTCCACAACAGTATCTCGGACCTGCCTGGTGTGTTCCTTGTTCTTCATGATGCTCTCTGCGCTTTAAACGGACCTCTGAGACTATCACAGTGCAGGTGCATTTATACGGAGACTTGATTACACACAGGTGGATTCTATTTATCATCATTAGTCATTTAGGTCAACATTGGATCATTCAGAGATCCTCACTGAACTTCTGGAGAGAGTTTGCTGCACTGAAAGTAAAGGGGCTGAATAATTTGGCACGCCAAATTTTTCAGTTTTTTGTTTGTTAACAAAGTTTGAAATATCCAATAAATTTCGTTCCACTTCATGATTGTGTCCCACTTGTTGTTGATTCTTCACAAAAAATTACAGTTTTATATCTTTATGTTTGAAGCCTGAAATGTGGCAAAAGGTCACAAAGTTCAAGGGGGCCGAATACTTTCGCAAGGCAGTGTGTGTGTATGTATGTGTGTGTATATGTATATATAAATATATATATATATAATATATGTGTGTGTGTATATTAGACATATGCCAGTTTTCGGTAATTCGATATATCGCGGTATTGCATAGCCACGGTATTGTTATTGTGGCATTTTTAAAATACCGAGTTTCTCTGCTCCTGGGTCTGACTTGTGAATTGATACATTTCAGTGAGCTGGATGACTCATTCACTCACACAGCTAACAGCCTTTCAGCATTAGACTCCCAGTAACTATAAACAAAAATGATTACATTGTATCTTTTCCTTCCCTCTGCCAGGGAGAAAGGAAGTTTAACCTCTTAAAGACTG
>NC_138771.1:15961785-16081785 GCF_965119305.1 Pelophylax lessonae | reverse complement strand
CACCAACAATGTTAACCCCTTCCCTGCCAGTGTCATTATTACAGTAACAGTGCATATTTTTAGCACTGATTACTGTAGTAATGTCACAGGTCCCCCCAAAAGCGTCAAAAATGTCAGTCAAGGCTCCGATCTGTCTGCCGCAATGTCGCAGTCCCACGAAAAAATCGCAGATCTCCGCCATTACTCGTTAAAAAAAATAAACAATAAAAATGACATAAATCTTTCCCGTAGTTAGTAAACGCGATAACTTTTGCGCAAACCAATCAAAATACGCTTATTGCGATATTTTTGGTAAAAAAAAAAAATAAAAAAAAAAATGTAGCAGAAAACAAATTGGCCTAAAAATGTTAAAAAGTTTTGATTTGTTCATTTTTTTTTTGGGGGAATGTTCTATATCAGAATGTGAAAAATATTGTTTTTTTTTTTTCAAAATTGTCGCTCTTTTTTTCAAAAATTTAAAATCGCACAGGTGATCAAATACCACCAAAAGAAAGCTCTGTTTGTGGGGAGAAAATAAGGCATAAATTTTATTTGGGTACAGCGTTGCTCGACTGCGCAATTGTCCGTTAAAGTAAGGCAGTGCCGAATCGCAAAAATATGGCCTGGTCAGGAATGAGGTAAAATCTTCCGGTCTTAAAGCGGTTAAAAATACGCTTATTGAGAATTTTTCCGTCAAAGACATGTAGCTAAATACATTTTGGCCTAAATATATGACAAAAATTTAATATATTGGATATTTTTTAACTGTCAAAGTAGAAAATGTCAATTTTTCGCAAAATTTTCGCTCTTTTTTTTATTAATATCGCAAAAAATGAAAAGCGCAGAGGTGAACAAATACCACCAAAAGAAAGCTCTGTTTGTGGGGAAAAAAGGACGTAAATTTCGCTTTGGTACGGCGTTGCATGACCGCACAATTGTCAGCTAATGTCACGCAGTGCCGGATTGCAAAATAGGGCCTGGTCATTGAGCAGCCAAATCCTCCGGGGCTAAAGTGGTTAAATAAAAAAAAATATAAAAAAAATTTTAATAAACAATTAAAGTGCCAAGTTGAAAAACGTGGCCTGGACATTAGGCAGGAAAATCCTCCAGTCTTAAGGCTGCATTCACACTTGAGTGTAGCGTTTTTACCGCAATTTTTTCCGCGATTTTTACCACGATTTTAAGGCGATTTTTTTTTTTTTTTTTTTTTTTTTTTTTTTTCAGGCGTTTTTGGAGGCAGGCATTGACATCTATCAAAAACGCTGGTAATCAGCCCAAAAAGAAGCTCATGTACTTTTTTCAGCTACAGGCGTTTTGGAACGTTTTTTGGGAGCTGAAAAACGCACTCAAAAACGCCCAGGTGTGAATGGAGCCTAAATTGGTTAATGTTTGTTTATTAACTACGTGACCTCCGAGATCGTATGCCGGACGGAGCGGTATCACCCGGGTATCACTTATGGCAAGTGGGTGAGAGATATCGATCTGCCAGCAGATCTGCTAGTGTGGAATTGCTTGTATCTGTAATTTGTACTTATGTGAGTGGCATATTCAATAAAATTTTGTAAACGCTATGTGACATCATTTTACCCTTAAATGACCAATATTTGGAATATCGGCAATATCGGCCAGTTCCGGGGGCTGATACAGATATATCGGGGCAAAAGTCAATATCAGCCCTCTATATATCGGCCTTGCCGATAATCGATCGATCCCTAGTCGCATTAGTGAATAAATATTCGCTATTGTCACACTGATTCTCCTCCCAGCCAATCAGGAAGAGAGTTGTGAGACCCCTTTCCTGATTTGGCCAAAAGGAGAATCGACCTTACTGGCCACTGGCCAGGAAGAGGCAGAAGAGACACGGCTGGAGGAGAAGCGCAGCGGCTCAGCCATCCGGCACTCCCCGGCTCGGACAGGGGGGAAGGAGGAGGTAAGGAGGCAGGCTGGCTGTTTGGGGGTGGGGGAGAATATGGTGTGTTGTTTTGCCTGCCGTCATTCCGTCCGTCAGCGGAAGGGGAGGGGGGGTGGGTGCTGAGTTGGTTTGCCGCTCCCCCCCCCCCCCGAATTACCGAGCACCAGCCGCCACTGGTATTAATCATCACTGCCCAATACATCCCACCCTCTTCATCGTATGCGGTTCAATAAAAAGAAAGGTAGATGACGGGAAAAGGAGAAAGAGAGAAAAAAGGGGGAGATGGGGGCACACTATGGGGGCACCCGAGCCGAGCCGCTACTCTGTGTGTCCATTCAGACACTGAGTCACATCCTGGCCCCGCTCCCCTCTCTCCTTATTGGCTCACGGACTTTGACAGTAGTGGGACCCAATGGCGCCCCCTGCTTTGTCTCAGCCTGGTCATTAGGGGCGGGGGTAAATCTTCTGGTAGTCAAGTGGTCAAGCATAGGCTAGAGAATAAAATGGTTGGTATTGCAAATTTTTATGCCGCACAATTCTTGCGCAGCGTTTTTTTTTCAAATTTTTAAATCAAATGCCCCGGCCACAGCTGATTGGCTGGCACTGACCACTTCCTTACGGGTGTGGCTGAACACAACTAAGCCAAGCTCTTCCTTTATCAGGACAAATCAAAGGATGAAATTCTTCATCTGGGACACACAGCAATGCAAACCTTAGAGGGGTTCTACTGCAAAACTAAGCAAAATTAATGTTTTGGTTTTAGATAATTTAAAAATAATTGTGATAATTTGCTCTAATAACATAACTGCATTCATTGCTGTTGAATTTATCTTGCTGAGCTTTACATAAGATTGTGACATGGGCTGTGTACTGGTCGTGTGGAACTGACCCAATTAACCAAGTCTAAGTAAATGAGATATGATGGCCTATCAGTTACCCAGCTTAATTCCTTTAAGACATGGTAAGGGATGCCATCTGGGTCAGATGTTATATCTAAATTTTACTTAGTTGTAACTTTACCTGTCCTGACATTAGACAGGTAATGATTGGTTACATCTCTCACCATGTTATCCTTCATCAGCAACTATTTTATAAAGAAATATAAATTTAAAGTGGAAGTTTAGGTATGGCAAGGTTTACAAATTTACAGTGGTCAACCAGTGATGGTCAGACATGATACAAGAGATGGTCAGAGACTGCAGACATGATACAAGAGAGAATCAGAGACTGTGTGGACAGGATACAAGATATGGTCAGAAACTGTGGACACGATACAAAAGCGGGTCAGAGACTGCAGACCTAATACAAGAGATGGTCAGAGACTGCGGACGTGATAAAAGAGATGGTCAGAGACTACGAACGTGATACAAGAGCTGGACAGAGATCACAGACGTGATACAAGAGATGGTCAGTGACTGCAGACGTGATACAAGAGATGGTCAGTGACTGCAGACGTGATACAAGAGATGGTCAGTGACTGCAGACGTGATACAAGAGATGGTCAGTGACTGCAGACGTGATACAAGAGATGGTCAGAGACTGTGGGCCTGAAACAAGAGATGGTCAGAGTCTGCGGGCGCGATACGAGAGATGGTCAGAGACTGCAGACATCATATACGAGATGATCAGAGACTGCAGACATCATATACGAGATGATCAGAGACTGCAGACATCATATACGAGATGATCAGAGACTGCAGACATCATATACGAGATGATCAGAGACTGCAGACATCATATACGAGATGATCAGAGACTGCAGACATCATACAAGAGATGGTAAGAGACTAAAGATATGATACAAGAGCTTGTCGGAGACTGCAGACTTGATACAAGAGCTTGTCGGAGACTGCAGACCTAATACAAGAGATGGTCAGAGACTGCAGACGTGATACAGGAGATGGTCAGAGACTGCAGACGTGATACAGGAGGAGATGGTCAGAGACTGCAGACGTGATACAAGAGATGGTTAGAGACAAGCTGCAGGAGGCTGTGAATATGCTATAGGAGTTGTTTGACTGTTATGCCCCATACACACGTGCAGATTATCTGCAGACTTTTGTCTGCAGACTTACCTTTTCTATGTAGTGAAAGGGCCTGCCGGATTGCATACAAATTGAAAGTGTTTAGGTTTGACCTCATATTATATGGTTTTGGTACGTCTGCAGACAAAAGTCTGCAGATAATCTGCACGTGTGTATGGGGCATTACAGACATATTAAATGACACTGCTAAAACAGAGCAATAGGGAAAAACAAATTAGTGTCTGCAGGGACCCTTAGGGCCACACAAAACGTTTCAAAGGGCAGCCACAGGTTGGGCACCACGGGTACATACCTTTTGGTATACCTGTGGAAGCTGAAAATCACTACTTTAGGCAACACTATTCTAGTGATCACTGCTAGGTGGAGAGGAGGGGGCACTGCTAGGATACTTGCCTCCATGGATGCTGAGCTGTCAGTGCCCATGCAGCCGGTGTAGCGGCCTGGAGATTTGAAATCTCTCCTCTCTTCTCCCTTCTCTCTTCATAGCTTCTGGGACAGACCAGAGCGATGCTCTGTGCTGGTGTTGCCCAATCAGGATCACTCTGGTCTTTCCTAGAAGTTCTGTGGGGACCCCGGGGGGGGGGGGGGGGAGAGAGTGGGGAGGATGTAGTGTTAGTTCACCTTTTATATTTTTCCTTTTAAATGTTTTTTTCTTTTTTCTATCTATACATTTTGTAGTAAGTTTAACCTCCATCAGCTGTTAGGTGCTCTCTGGTGTAGATTTTCCCTTTCCTATCCCGGTGACATTTTCTTCTAAGGACGGGAAGCATAGGAGTGTGCAAGAGGTGTGCCTGGGTGCACACCCAAATCACCCCGCGCTGTAGCAAAGTGTCATTTCTTCATTTCTTCAGTGTTGTCACATGAAAAGATATAATAAAATATTTACAAAAATGTGAGGGGTGTACTTACTTTTGTGAGATACTGTACATACATACATACAGTTCACACACATACACGTGTTTGGGCTCTGGGGTGTGCAGACCTCAGATTTGAAGATGTGAAATGTTAACCCTTTTCTTGTTTGTCCAAAAGAAATAAAGATTTTGTCTGGAGTTACACTCATAACCTGTAGCTGTGTTCTGTCTCCAGGCTGGAGAGAAAACTATTGTTCTCTGGAATAATTTTTAGTATTGATGGGAATATACCATGTCACGTTTTGCATGTGTAGGGTGAGACAATAATTGGACCCTTTCTTATTTTACTGTAGATGAAGATGAGGATGGTGACCGGATCACGGTGAGGAGCGATGAAGAGATGAAGGCTATGCTGTCCTATGTAAGTAATCCATGCATGGTAAAAGCTTTTTTTAACTAGTAATGGCGGCGATCTGCGAAAGTAGGGTTGCCACCTTTTTTTTTAATAACTCCCAAACAGTTACCCACCGACCTTTTATATATCAGCTGATCCTGGTTTATACCATTAAATAACAGTTAGGCAATCCTAAAATCTTACTTTATATAATTTTTGCAGAGCGCCGCCATCTTTGTCCGGGTTACACGAGTCCTTAGTGGGGAAATGTCTGCCCTGCTTCCTGCTTCTGGTGGGAGGAGGCCGGTGAATCCAGCGCGAAATCTCACGCATGCCCAGTACAATACGCTCGACATAGTACTGGGTTTCCATAGGGACGGCAGCTCCGCCTAACATTGCGTCATTTCCTGTTTGGAAATAAAGCGACGAGAGGAGCGGCCGGCCGCCTACGTCACTGCCCATTGCATCCTGGGAGCGACGAGTAAGAGCTCCCAGAACGCATTGTGGGACAGGAAGTGATGGCGCGGGCCGCGTGGCGGAGGAAGGAGGAAGTGGATGTCAAGGTGAGTATATTATACTCTGTAAAGGTAAGTAAAAAAAAAAAAAACGCCGGGAATATCCAATTCTTGCTCATGGAAGGATAAGGAAGCGGATGCCATAAAATGTAAAGGCATGATTTTCTGCCCGGAGCTAATTACACCGGTTCTTTGGCTGAATAAGGTGGTAATTTAAAGGGATGAGGAGGCAACCCTATGTAGAAGAGACATGCGATATCTCTTCTGCAATGACAAGTACCCACCTGCATGCTTGCTTCTGTGTCATGATAACTGAGCTGCACATACGCAGCTCAACTTACATTGCCAGCACAGTCCCTGTGTGCTGGGATGACTTGATTCCTGTGCATGTGCAGAAATTATGTCATCCCAGGCCGACCAATGAAGATGGACGAAAATTGGCACCCAGCAGAAGCTGCTGGCGAGGGATGGAGGCCATTAAAGGAAAGTTAAAGCTTAGCTCCATTTAAGATAGGAATTTCTTTTTTTCCTTTGATCAGCAATCAGCTAGAGGGGGAGGGGGAAGGGTTGGGGGGTGGGTTTTATCCTGGAACGGGGCTCTAAACTTGCATTCACACCTGAGTAGAGCATAAGAAGAACAAATGAGGCTGCAGGGACTGTTCTAGCAGCACGGAGGGAGCCTGTGGGTGTGGAGTAGGGGCTCACTGGCAACTTTTTGGCCCAGGGGGCAAGTACAAACCAGAGGCCCATGGTGCAGCGACTCGGCCCCCTTCCCACTCTCCCTCCCTCGTCTCCTCCTGACCCCCATTCCAGGCTGAAGCTCTGCTCCAGGTACTCTCTACAGACGGGCCGAATCTGAGTTCCCAACCTGGCCAGCAGGAAGCTATTGGGGGGAGCTGGGACAGCTCAGTTGGTACTGCCTGGAGGAGGAGAGTCTCCAGTGGGGCATGGAACCGGCCTCTGCTCAGACACAGCTTACACCATCCATGCTGTCTTCATCCTGCACTCAGTAGGTCAGCAGTGAGGACTTTTTACTTCTCTTCACCAGGAATCCTTTGAGCATGTCTGTGGCAGAAGCGGTGCAGCCTTTTTACAGGACATCAGAGTGGCACAGGGGGAAAATTGCCCCCCTGCCCCTTGGCCCAGTCCCCCCCTGGTGTGGAGGATCTGCTTTTCCTGTTCCTTTACACCAAAAAGAGCATTTAACTTTTGCAATTCAGGGGCAACCTCACAGCAAGGGAGGATTTTTACCTTTCCTGGTTTTCAGCTTTTAGTCATTTGTTCCCCCCCCCCCCTTTTTTTTTTTAAATCCCAAAAACGCGCTCTCTAAGAAAACCAGCCATTATAAGCATGGTGGCCCATTTAGGACTCACCAGCAGCCTGGACAGCAAGGCTTCAAAATGCGGAGACCATGCACACGTGCTTTTTTCCAGTCTTTCCATGCTTTCATAGAATTTCATTTGGCCTGTCCATGTACCTGTATGTAGTCCTGTACATCCCTATTCATCTGTCATTGCCAGATCCTGAAGATACAAATGGTTTCTTATGACTTTAAGGGTTGAGGTCTCGCTTGATGTTTTTAGTGTGAACAGTACATTAGGAATAATCTCTCTTAATGACTTGTGCATTAGGTATTGTGTCGGATAAATGAACTATCAATTTCTTAGCTTTTTTTATGCAGTACTTAAAGTTACGGCTCATTGGTAATTAACCCCCTCCAGGCTGTCAGCTGCCTCTCTTCCTCATTCTGAAGGGATTGCACATTTCCTACCCGTCTGAAACCAACTGGAATTGTTTAGTGATATTCATGTGGGCCTACATAGTAAGGGAAGGGGTGTGTGCGTGTGTGTTGTCTGTGTGTTGTCTGTGTGTTTTATATATATATTATATATATATATATATATATCTCTAATCTCACAAAAGTGAGTACACCCCTCACATTTTTGTAAATATTTTATTCAGGGCTTTTTTTTTCTCACAGAATAAGTTAAGGAACTCAGTGTTGTCAAAATGTGAGGAGTGTACTCACTTTTGTGAGATACTGTGTATGATATATAGATATATATACATACACAGTGGGTACGGAAAGTATTCAGACCCCCTTAAATTTTTCACTCTTTGTTATATTGCAGCCATTTGCTAAAATCATTTAAGTTCATTCTTCTTCCTCATGAATGTACACATAGCACCCCATACTGACAGAAAAACACAGAATTGTTGACATTGTTGCAGATTTATTAAAAAAGAAAAACTGAAATATCACATGGTCCTAAGTATTCAGACCCTTTGCTGTGACACTCATATATTTAACTCAGGTGCTTTCCGTTTCTTCTGATCATCCTTGAGATGGTTCTACACCTTCATTTGAGTCCAGCTGTGTTTGATTATACTGATTGGACTTGATTAGGAAAGCCACACACCTGTCTATATAAAGCCCCATACACACACGCAGATCGTCGTCATACAAATGTTCGTCTTTTCTCCCCGGGATGTCGGTGTCTGTTGAAAAGTGCAAAGACAGCACAAGGACAGCACAAGAATTTTGTCCGCAGACTTCAGCTGACTGCAGAAGTGATGTCATGTAATGGTTAACTTTCCCTGTGTTTTTTATTTTCTGAGCATGCCCAGTCTTGCAAATCTGCGGTCTGTCGGCTGATTTCTGTACTGACAGGCAAACAATTGTCCGTTCTGGTGTCTGCAGACAAAAATTTTCATGTTAGCAAGAAAGACTCTTGTCCGCAGATTGTGTGCAGACATCTGTCGGAGGCACCATACTAACACGCGTACAATCGGCAGATCTTTCGTCCGCCGACGTTTGTATGACGACGATCTGCGTGTGTGTACGGGCCTTAAGACCTTCCAGATCACAATGCATGTCAGAGCAAATGAGAATCATGAGGTCAAAGGAACTGCCTGAAGAGCTCAGAGACAGAATTGTGGCAAGGCACAGATCTGGCCAAGGTTACAAAAAGATTTCTGCTGCACTTAAGGTTCCTAAGAGCACAGTGGCCTCCATAATCCTCAAAAAATGGAAGACGTTTGGGACGACCAGAACCCTTCCTAGAGCTGGCCGTCCAGCCAAACTGAGCTATTGGGGGAGAAGAGCCTTGGTGAGAGAGGTAAAGAAGAACCCAAAGATCACTGTGGCTGAGCTCCAGAGATGCAGTCAGGAGATGGGAGAAAGTTGTAGAAAGTCAACCATCACTGCAGCCCTCCACCAGTCGGGGCTTTATGGCAGAGTGGCCCGACGGAAGCCTCTCCTCAGTGTAAGACACATGAAAGCCCGCATGGAGTTTGCTAAAAAAACACCTGAAGGACTCCAAGATGGGGAGAAATAAGATTCTCTGGTCTGATGAGACCAAAATAGAACTTTTTGGCCTCAATTCTAAGCGGTATGTGTGGAGAAAACCAGGCACTGCTCATCACCTGTCCAATACAGTCCCAACAGTGAAGCATGGTGGTGGCAGCATCATGCTGTGGGGGTGTTTTTCAGCTGCAGGGACAGGACGACTGGTTGCAATCGAGGGAAAGATGAATGCGGCCAAGTACAGGGATATCCTGGACAAAAACCTTCTCCAGAGTGCTCTGGACCTCAGACTGGGCCGAAGGTTTACCTTCCAACAAGACAATGACCCTAAGCACACAGCTAAAATAACGAAGGAGTGGCTTCACAACAACTTCACCGTGACTGTTCTTGAATGGCCCAGCCAGAGCCCTGACTTAAACCCAATTGAGCATCTCTGGAGAGACCTAAAAATGGCTGTCCAGGAGGGCGTTGGTGGATGCTGCTCTGCCCCTCTACAAGCTGACCTATATGGGGCGTCAATGCCCCCAAAAATTTGGGAAGGTGTGGGATGCCTGGATCGCAGCTAGACCTCTGCAGATCTGATCACGTTATGTTGTTTATTGCTTTTGGGGCCCTGGTGGCGAGGCTGCTGCTGTGTGGTTATGGGCCGTGGGGTGCTGTGGAGGCGCTTCTGTGTCTCTGCTCCCCTGCGGTTTGGCCTCCTGGAGCTCCCCTCGGCGCCTCCCCCTCCCAGGGGACCAGGGGTCTGGGGGGACTATGGGCTATTGCGGCCCTGATGTTACTTCTGTATATTGAGATGAAAGCCATTCCTTATGTCTGTTTACTTGCTTTATTTATCGCTGATGTGCATTTGCTCTCTTTTGATTGATTGTGTTTCTTTTTTATTTCCTGTGTATCCATACCTTGTTGGCACTGTTACTTTATTATTTGTTTTAAATCAATAAAACGTTTCTGTTAAAAAAAAAAAAATGGCTGTCCACCAACGTTTACCATCCAACCTGACAGAACTGGAGAGGATCTGCAAGGAGGAATGGCAGAGGATCCCCAAATCCAGGTGTGAAAGACTTGTTGCATCTTTCCCAAAAAGACTCCTGGCTGTATTAGATCAAAAGGGGGCTTCTACTAAATACTGAGCAAAGGGTCTGAATACTTAGGACCATGTGATATTTCAGTTTTTCTTTTTTAATAAATCTGCAACAATGTCAACAATTCTGTGTTTTTCTGTCAGTATGGGGTGCTATGTGTACATTCATGAGGAAGAAGAATGAACTTAAATGATTTTAGCAAATGGCTGCAATATAACAAAGAGTGAAAAATTTAAGGGGGTCTGAATACTTTCCGTACCCACTGTGTGTATATATATATATATATATATATATATATAACAATTTCATTCCTGGAATGGACTGTAAATGTCCCCTTTTGAAGCAACGCACTTTTCTAGACAACAATTAGGGGAATAAGGTGGTTGGTCGAGTTTCAGTGCCAGTTCACACTTATGCGATGCGGGAAGGCTGCGAATTCGCAGCCTGTTCCCGCGTTGCAAACACACCCCTGGCAGTTCACACTGCCATATGCGATACGCTGGGGGTGTCAATGAAATGTTAACGACACCCCCAGTTTGATTGCATATCGCAGTGCGATCTTTACAGTCGCACAGGATCGGATCGCACAAGTGTGAACCGCTGTGCGATCCGATCCTGATGCGGCTCAAAAAAAGGGTCCTGTGCGTCTTTACTGCGGGTGCAGTGCGAATTTAGCCATACAAAGTGTATGGCTAAATACGCACCGCACACCCGATCGCATGTAAAGTAACACAGTGCCTTATAGCAAAAAAATGGCCAGGTCATGAAGGGGGTTAAATCTTCGGGGGGGGGGGGGGGGGGGCGGCAACTGGATAAGGTTCAATCCCATGTGCATGTAAATACAATCACCCACCCGGCATAGACGATCCATTTCCTGGAACGTAATGACATCAGAAGGCTCCGCCCAATGCGTTTCGTCACCGCTTTTGATTTAAGGGGATCAAATAAAAAAGGAAAGGGGGCGAATAATGTTGGTATGACCTGGGGGAAGGTGGTAGAGGCCTCACATTCAGTGGAGCTCACGTCACAGAGGACTCTGCCCTCCTTAGAATAGAATATGTAAATATGTTCCACAAAGGTTTCAAGTACGCTTCTCATTTATGCTGTGAAGAGAGTATCAATTCCTCCATAAGATTCGATTCCTCAGAGATATCTTCCTTTTGTATTTGCTGCTTTAAAGTGGAGTTCCACCCTAAAATTACACTTCTGTCCATCTTCTTGGTCCGGGTCACCTTAAAAAGTAATGGATAATCGCATTTTTTTTTAGTTTTACTTACCTTGGATTAGAAGAAAATATACTTACTTTACTTCCTCTTCCTCCCCTCAGCGGCCACGGCCGGTCGTCACTTCCTGGCTTGCAATGATTCCTGGAAGCTGAACGTCATCGCTTCC
The DNA here is from genome assembly GCF_965119305.1 of Pelophylax lessonae. Classification (NCBI taxonomy): domain Eukaryota; kingdom Metazoa; phylum Chordata; class Amphibia; order Anura; family Ranidae; genus Pelophylax; species Pelophylax lessonae. Next base: position 16,070,302 of record NC_138771.1, on the reverse strand, counting down.
AGGAATCAATGCACCTTCACCGACCCCCCCCACGTCAGTTGCGGTGCGCGCACGTCATTCCCTTCTAAACAGCTTCTGGGCATGCCCAGAAGCTGTGGAGGGATGACGCGCCCGCACCGGAAGTGATGGGGGGGGGGCAGTGCAGTGCATCGTGGGACCGAAGAGGACGCAGAAGAGGATCGCGCTGGCTTCAAGCTGCCCACACCTGAGATGGCAGCGCTGGACAATATATTTTCAAGGTAAGTATTTCTTCTTGCATGTAAGTGCAACCCGGGACAAATCAGAGGCTATCCATTGTGGAATGTACTAGCCCTGACTGTCCCGGGGGTATTTTTATGTCTTTTTTTTTAGGTGGAACTCCGCTTTAATCTCTTTTTTATTTTTTATGCACAAGTGCGCGGTTTTCACATATTAGTTTAGAAATGTCACCAAATGATCATATTGTGATAAGCCAGATGTACTGAGGTCTCCATTCTTTGTTTTCTCCTTCTTGCAGTATTGCAGCATGGTCCTGGAACAGCAAGGGAGCAATCTACTTGTGGAACCTCTTCAGATCTACCCTCGTGGTAAGTTCTCTTGTTATGGTAGATCTCAGATTTGTGGTCTGCAACTTCTAGTCCAGAGGGTGGATGTATGTGCGTGAAAGGAACCATAGTCTGACTGTGCAGGACTGTTATATAAGGATACCAATCATTTTTTCTTACGGTATCGGGCTAATGGTTAAGGTGATACGTTTTTTCAGTTTTTAGTTCATTGTTAGCGTTAAACTAACTTCTAAAGGTTAAAAGGTTTTCAGTGTTAGGTTAGAGCAGGGGTCTCCAAAGTCCAGGCCTGCTAGTACTTTTTATCCGGCCCTCAGCTAGAGTCCTCAGACCTACTGCACTGCCAGTCTCAGCTTGCCACAGCACTGCTGCTAACCCACCTTCCGCAGACTGTATGCATGTCCCTGCAATCCGCCGACAAAGCCCGCCCCCTGTGCCTCACTGTGGAGTTGGTTGCTAGGGAATTAGCCCAGTTAAAGTGGAGTTCCGGCCTATTTTGCAACTTTAGTGATTCTTGTAGTGCTCGCTATGCTGATCAACAATTGGGCATTTTACATTTTTTTTGGGGGTCCCTTACCTTATTTTCAGGGCATTTTTGATTGTACTTCCTCCTTCTCCCCCCTCTGTGGCCGCAGTCACCGACATCACTTCCGCCTTTGCATTGCATCCTGGGAGCTGTTTGTCATCACTCCCAGGAGGCTGGAATCAGGAAGAACTCCCAGAACACTCCCTGGAATCAGGAAGAACTCCCCAGAACACTCCCTGGAATCAGGAAGAACTCCCCAGAACACTCCCTGGAATCAGGAAGAACTCCCAGAACACTCCCTGGAATCAGGAAGAACTCCCCAGAACACTCCCTGGAATCAGGAAGAACTCCCCAGAACACTCCCTGGAATCAGGAAGAACTCCCCAGAACACTCCCTGGAATCAGGAAGAACTCCCAGAACACTCCCTGGAATCAGGAAGAACTCCCCAGAACACTCCCTGGAATCAGGAAGAACTCCCCAGAACACTCCCTGGAATCAGGAAGAACTCCCCAGAACACTCCCTGGAATCAGGAAGAACTCCCCAGAACACTCCCTGGAATCAGGAAGAACTCCCAGAACACTCCCTGGAATCAGGAAGAACTCCCAGAACACTCCCTGGAATCAGGAAGAACTTCCAGAACACTCCCTGGAATCAGGAAGAACTCCCAGAACACTCCCTGGAATCAGGAAGAACTCCCCAGAACACTCCCTGGAATCAGGAAGTACTCCCCAGAACACTCCCTGGAATCAGGAAGAACTTCCAGAACACTCCCTGGAATCAGGAAGAACTCCCAGAACACTCCCTGGAATCAGGAAGAACTTCCAGAACACTCCCTGGAATCAGGAAGAACTCCCCAGAACACTCCCTGGAATCAGGAAGTACTCCCCAGAACACTCCCTGGAATCAGGAAGAACTTCCAGAACACTCCCTGGAATCAGGAAGAACTCCCAGAACACTCCCTGGAATCAGGAAGAACTTCCAGAACACTCCCTGGAATCAGGAAGAACTCCCCAGAACACTCCCTGGAATCAGGAAGAACTCCCAGAACACTCCCTGGAATCAGGAAGAACTTCCAGAACACTCCCTGGAATCAGGAAGAACTCCCAGAACACTCCCTGGAATCAGGAAGAACTCCCAGAACACTCCCTGGAATCAGGAAGAACTCCCCAGAACACTCCCTGGAATCAGGAAGAACTCCCCAGAACACTCCCTGGAATCAGGAAGAACTCCCAGATCACTCCCTGGAATCAGGAAGAACTCCCCAGAACACTCCCTGGAATCAGGAAGAACTCCCCAGAACACTCCCTGGAATCAGGAAGAACTCCCAGAACACTCCCTGGAATCAGGAAGAACTCCCAGATCACTCCCTGGAATCAGGAAGAACTCCCAGATCACTCCCTGGAATCAGGAAGAACTCCCAGATCACTCCCTGGAATCAGGAAGAAGGACACTGTGGCTTCAGATGCCCACATCCAAGATGGCCGCGCCCAGACAGCATTTTTAAAAGTAAGATTTTGACTAAAATTCCATACTGTACACCTTGTAAGTATGAGAATAGCGGTTCTGTAAAGGGCGATGGATTAGTATTATTGGGGTATTTTTAGTTAAAAAAGGTATTTGAGGCCGGAACTCCTGTTTAAGTAACAATTATAGGTCTTGTTCCTTCCCAAGCCAGGGGCCGGACAGTGAAATGAAATGCAACAGACTGATGAGCTCATCTCTGTTAAAGTGGAAGTAAACCCTGCACGAAAAAAAAACTCCTGTAAGACAAAGGCATAATGAGCTAGTATGAAATACATACCTTAGAGCGAAGCCCCCGCAGTGCCGCCGCACAGCAACAGGACGGCCGACATGTTTGGCCGTCCTGGTTTGCATCCCCTGGGCCATCGGTATGGCCCAGGGGATGCGATTACATCACTCCTGCGCATGCACGTTGGAGCCGGCGTTCACGGCACAGGGCTCTGAAGGAACAGCACGGGTGGCCGGAACATGCGCCGATGACCTAATCGGCTGCATTAAAAGTAAATATCTCCTAAACGGTGCAAGTTTAGGAGATACTTACAGTACCTATAGGTAAGCCTCATTAAAGGCTTACCTATAGGTACGAGTTCCAAGAGAGGGTTTACAACCTCTTTAAATGCTAGGGATGGGTCTTCGCCTTAAAATCTTAGCTTGTCGCTTAGGGCGGTTCACACTGGTGCGATAGAAGACATTGCATGTGATTTGCACCGCACTGCTATGCAAATCACCTGTGATGTCGTTGCGATGCAAATTCAGCCATACAGATTGTATGGCTGAATTTGCATCTCGTTCGGACCAACGTTGTGTTCACACCCATGCGATCTGATTCCTGTCCGAATTGACAGTTCGCACTGCAATATGCAACAAATGACTTGTACATTGACGTTTTAATGTTGGCACATCCCAGCTCCCGCCTGCTGTTTAAATCTGTGTCCCTTCTACTTACAGAGCGCTTGTGTAACAGTGGAGCGGGAGCTAGGAGGTTTAAGTAGACTCTAACGTAAGAGGAAGATGTGTGCTGGGCAAAAAAGTGTGGCAAACTCTGATGGGGACACAGATGGTGGGGAAACTCTGATGGGGACACAGATGGTGGGGAAACTCTGATGGGGACACAGATGGTGGGGAAACTCTGATGGGGGACACAGATGTTGGGGAAACTCTGATGGGGACACAGATGTTGGGGAAACTCTGGGGACACAGATGTTGGGGAAACTGATGGGGGACATAGATGTTGGGGAAACTGATGGGGGACACAGATGTTGGGGAAACTGATGGGGGACACAGATGTTGGGGAAACTGATGGGGGACACGGACGGATGTTGGGGAAACTGATGGGGGACACGGATGTTGGGGAAGCTCTGATGGGGACACAGATGTTTGGGAAACTCTGATGGGGACACAGATGTTGGGGAAGCTCTGATGGGAACACAGATGTTGGGGAAACTCTGTTGGGGAAACTCTGATGGGGACACCGTTGTTGGGGAAACTCTGATGGGGACACCGTTGTTGGGGAAACTCTGATGGGGACACCGTTGTTGGGGAAACTGATGGGGGACACGGATGTTGGGGAAACTGATGGGGGACACGGATGTTGGGGAAACTGATGGGGGACACAGATATTGGGGAAGCTCTGATGGGGACACAGATGTTGGGGAAGCTCTGATGGGGACACAGATGTTAGGGAAACTCTGTTGGGGAAAGTCTGATGGGGACACAGTTGTTGGAGAAACTCTGATGGGGACACAGATGTTGGGGAAACTCTGATGGGGACACAGGAAACTCTGATGGGGACACAGATGTTGGGGAAACTCTGATGGGGACACAGATGTTGGGGAAACTCTGATGGGGACACAGATGTTTGGGAAACTCTGATGGTGACACAGATGTTGGGGAAACTCTGATGGTGACACAGATGTTGGGGAAGCTCTGATGGGGACACAGATGTTGGGGAAACTCTGTTGGGGAAACTCTGTTGGGGAAACTCTGATGGGGACACTGATGTTGGAGAAACTCTGATGGGGACACAGATGTTGGGGAAACTGATGGGGGACACGGATGTTGGGGAAACTGATGGGGGACACAGATATTGGGGAAGCTCTGATGGGGACACAGATGTTGGGGAAGCTCTGATGGGGACACAGATGTTGGGGAAGCTCTGATGGGCACACAGATGTTGGGGAAACTCTGTCGGGGAAAGTCTGATGGGGACACAGTTGTTGGGGAAACTCTGATGGGGACAACGATGTTGGAGAAACTCTGATGGGGACACAGATGTTGGGGAAACTCTGATGGGGACACGGGAAACTCTGATGGGGACACAGATGTTTGGGAAACTCTTATGGGGACACAGATGTTTGGGAAACTCTGATGGGGACACAGATGTTGGGGAAACTGTGATGGAGACACAGATGTTTGGGAAACTGTGATGGGGACACAGATGTTGGGGAAGCTCTGATGGGGACACAGATGTTGGGGAAGCTCTGATGGGGACACAGATGTTGGGGAAGCTCTGATGGGGACACAAATTTTGGGGAGACTCTTATGGGGACACAGATGTTGGGGAAACTCTGATGGGGACACAAATGTCAGGGAGACTCTGATCGGGAAGCAGATGTGGGGGAAACTCTTATGGGGATACGGATGCTGGGGAGACTCTGGGGATGCAGATGTCGGGGAGACTCTGATAGGGACACAGATATGGCGGTGACTGATGGGGTTGCAGATGTGGGGAGTACTCTGATGTAAGCTCCCCCTTACATCTGTGTCCCCATCAGAGTCTCCCCGTACCTCTGAGTCCCCATCAAATTCCCTCTTCTTTCTGACATCTTTAATGAATATATTATTTTTTGGCCCGAAAATGTGTAAAATATGCGATGTGGTTCTCGTAATGAAAAAGCTTGCCCTGATCCCTTGATGATGGTGTAGGATAGGCACACCACCTGCCCTGATCCTATCATTATGGTTTAGGATAGACATGTCACCTACCCTGACCCTATGATGATGGAATAGGAGATTGAGATGTCCCCACCCCAATTCTCCATCTCATCCAACCAGAGAACGTTTTGCATTCATTAGGAAAAATGCGGAGTGTTCTGTGCTGTGCAGGGTGGCTCCTGTGTTCACTATGTAGCAGGGCAGCCCGTTGGCACAGGGCCTGGAAACTAGTGATGATCACTATAGTAATGGTGCCTAGTACTGTGATTTCCATCTTCTATGGGGGTCCCACACGTATGGCACGTACTTCCATTGGTCCAAGCTGCTCCATTGTAACTCTGTAAGAATTTCCATACCTGGAATTCAGGTTTAACTAAAAGGAGCAGTGGCACTTGAGAATGGGGTTTTGCTATGAAATGTTCCGCTGTTTGAAATCGGTTACTAGAGCCCAGTGATTTGAAGTGTTCAGAGTTAACCCCTTGTGCCCTTTTTCATTATCGGAAGTCACCGGCTGATCACATATGATGTATAGCAAGTTACTGAAGCTTTGTATATGTGGAGCCTAAAGGTCCATTCAGTCATTCAAAGGCGTCACAGTGTGCGACAGATCATCAATGAAGCTTCTGCATTCAGCCTTGAAACCACATTTAGATCATTTTTTTCCAGATCATTTCTTATAAGAGATTTAGCGACACTAGAATTTAAACAATGCCGTCTCCAAGGGCTCTTCTTAACTACTCAACTGCCAAAATGTTAGAGATTGGAGGAAATGTAGAAGAAAGGCACAGACTCCGGGTCTTTGTGTGGAAAAATACTCCACCAAAAAATCTAGTAGGGAATATCTTTCAAAAAATATCAATGCAAATTAAGGTTAGCTCATGGATTTGTTTACATTGTACAGCTAGCTTGTTCGTTGCAGAGGCCAACATACCACTTATTTATGATCTAAGGCTATATAGTCAATGCTTTTGCCATCCTAAAGAGGAAAAAAAAAAAAGGCTGGCCCCATACATGGGTCGAATTTCGAAAGAATTTTCTTTCGAAAATCTTATCTAAGAATTTTCGTTCGAATTTCGCACCATTAGTAGGCCGCAGCAACAGCCGATTTTCGTGCAGTCATCGAATTTGAGTGATGGGGCATGTTGGAAATTTTTTGAAAAACAAACAATTTTCTAATCAATGATGGGAGAATCGAGCAAAAAATATAATTGAAAAAGAAATGCGCATGAGTGCAAGAAAATAAATTCCCGGAAGGAAAAGAAGATTCACAGGCCACGAACATTCTTTTCTGTAGCAACATGAGTTAAAATTGAAGGCATGGTTGGTCGAATTTCAAAATCAATGGTGGCACCATTGAATCACAAAACGCAACAAAATTTCTGATTTTGGAAAGAATATTCTTTCGAAATTCGACCCATGTATGGCCAGCCTAAGGCTGCATTCACACTTGAGCGTAGCGTTTTACTGCGATTTTTACAGCAATTTTTACCGTGATTTCCAGGCTTTTTTTTTTCAGGCGTTTTTGGAGGCAGGCATTGACATCTATCAAAACCGATGGTAATCAGCCCAAAAAGAAGCTCATGTACTTTTTTCAGCTACAGGCTTTTTGCAAAACGCTCAGATGTGAACAAGGGCCATTTAAATGAATGGGGGTTTTACTTGGGCGTTTTGGAATTTTTTTTTGAGCGTTTTTGGAGCTGAAAAACACTCAAAAATGCCCAGGTGTGAATAGAGCCTAAGCCCCGGTTCACACTTGTGCGTGTGCGGGGTTCGCATGTAATATCGGAGCGCCCTGCTCCGACATTACATGCGATCAGCTGTGCGGTGCGAGTTTAGCCATACAGTTTGTATGGCTAAATTCGCATCGCACCCGCAGCAAACACGCACAGGAGGCATTTTTGCAGCCGCATCAAGATCAGATCGCACAGCGGTTCACACTTGTGCGATCCGCTCCTGTGCGAACTGCACGATCGCACTGCGATATGCGATCAAACTGGGGGTGTCGTTAAGATTACATTGACACCCCCAGCGTATCGCATATGGCAGTGTGAACTGCCGGGGGTGCGTGTGCGATGCGGGAACAGGCTGCGAATTCGCAGCCTTCCCGCATCGCATATATGTGAACCGAGCCTTAGGCAAGATAAACCTTTTTTGTGTAGTTTACTTTCGGCACCAATTAGACTACGCCTATGATTTTAAGTAGTAAAGCTATATATATATATATATATATATATATATATATATATATATATATATATATATATATATATATATATAATATATATTACATTGCAGATGTTTTAGGCTGTAAAATGCTTTAAAGTGAGAATGCTTTAAAAAATGCACAGGTGCATCTCATAAAATTAGAATATCATCATAAAGTTGATTTATTTGAGTAATTCAATTCAAAAAGTGAAACTCCTAAATTTTATATAGATGCGTTACACACCGAGTGATAGATTTCAAGCATTTCTTTCTTTTAATTTTGACGATTAGTGCTTACAGCGAGTGACACCCCAAAATTCAGTATCTCAGAAAATTAGAATATTACATAAGACTAATTAAAAAAAAAAAAAAAAGGATTTTGGATTTTAATACATAAATGTTGGCTTAGTGAAAAGTCTGTCCATGTACAGTATAGGATGCTGTTAGGAACACTCCCTGTGCACACTGAAGTGCTGTCATGAATCTGCCACTAAAGAGTTGCACTAATTGGCAAAAGGCTGGCCTATTTAAACACCTCAGGAACACTGAGCCTTTGCTGTCTTGTCTGCAGCTTTACCTGTACTTCCTGATCCTGAACTTGCTATTTCCTGTTGACTTCCTGATCAACCTCCCAGCTTGTCCACTACTTTGTCTGCTTGCTGCCCGCCCTGACCTTGGCTCGTTCCTGTGACCACTCTCCTGCCTTATCCTTGTCGGCTTATCTGCTTCAGATTCTGGACTTGTTCACCTCCTGGTGGGGCAACCCTGAGGACCGCGACCTGGTGTTCAGCACGCAGCAAAATCCATCCTCACCATCAGAGGCCCTGGTGAAGACCTGCTGTCACTTAGACTCCGCACCTCAGACTAGCCCGTGTCTACCACCAGTGTGACCCGTCCGTGTTCCTGTTGTACCAGATCCCACGAGGCTACCTCTGCACGTCAGGCTCAGCCACCAGCACCATTACAGATGCACTCAATACTTGGTCGGGGGTCCTTTTGCATGAATTACTGCATCAATGCTGTGTAGCATGGAGGCGATCAGCCTGCGGCACTGCTGAGGTGTTATGGAAGCCCAGGTTGCTTTGATAGCGGCCTTCAGCTCATCTGCATTGTTGGGTCTGGTGTCTCTCATCTTGACAATACCCCACAGATTCTCTATAGGGTTTAGGTCAGGCGAGTTTGCTGGCCAATCAATCACAGTGATCCCATGATCATGTGACCAGGTATTGGCACTTTTGGCAGTGTGGGCAGCTGCCTAGTCCTGCTGGAAAATGAAATCCGCATCTCCATAAAGCTGGTCAGCAGAGGGAAGCATGGAATGCTCTAGAATTTCCTGCTAGAGGGCTGCTCTGACTTTGGACTTGATAAAACACAATGGGCCAACACCAGCAGATGACATGGCTGCCAAAATCATCACTGACTGTGGAAACTTCACACTGGGCCTCATGCAACTTGGATTCTGTGCCTCTCCACTCCTCCTCCAGACTCTGGTACCTTAATTTCCAAAGAAAATGCTAAATTTTGCACAGTCCGTGAACATTCACTTTTTGAATAGAATTACTGAAATAAATTAACTTTTTGATGATTTTCTAATTTTATGAGATGCACCTGTATATATTCTAAATTGTTTATTTTTAACAATTTACAAAATGCAAAGTGAGCGAACAGAAGAAAAATGTAAAGAGGATCTGCATCTACAACCCCCCCCCCCTTTTTTTTAATTCTTTTTTTTTTCACCCCCCTTACCTTAAGATGGTATCGGCACATTTCAGATACCCATGCAGCGGATCCAGTGATGTCACGCTGAGATCCTCTCATGTCTGGCCACAGCTCCATCTCACAGCGCTATGGTCTCTCTGATGTCATCGAGAGGCCCGCCGGCTCTTCCTGCCTGGTTCTGCGGGCAGGCCTACGGATGACACACTGATAGGCCTTCCCCCTCCTCCTTTTCTGAATGGAAGGCTATGCCTTCTGGGATATGTGATATGCATATCCTGGGAGGCACAGTGGGCAGTGTGCGTGTCATTCACTTAGGGTAAGTGACATGCATAGTGGAGGGAGGCCGGACAAAAAAAAAAACAGCGCAATACCGAAAGGGGATGTAAGGAGGGGTAGGTGGAGGGAAGTAGCGGAAGCATGTGAAGGTCCACTTTAAATCAAAATAATATTTGGTGCGACTACCCTTTGGCTTCCAGTATCTGTTCTTACACTTGCAAACTTTGTACACTTGCACAAATATTTAAACTAATGCTGGCCATACACGTATAGATTTTTGGACGAGAATATTCGTACAAAAAATCTTTGAACATTCGATGAATGGGCAAATGTCATTCAAAAATTGTCTCTTGCTTTTAACCGCTTGCCGACCGCCGCACGACTATATACTGCGGCGGTCAGCCCCTCACAGGCAGAGTGACGTAGGGGTACGTCACTAGCCTGTGAGGCTCTGGGGAGCGAGCGCGCGAGCGTCACTGACCCATACCCCCCCCCCCCACGCGTGTGACCGGCGGACCCGATGTCCGCCAGTCACTCAGCGATCGTCGGGGGAGAGGGAGAAAGTCAGGCGGCTTGTGTAAACAAGCCGCCTGTCATTCTCCCCTGTGTAGGAACACTGATCATACGGTTCTACTATGTAGGACCGTTGATCATTGTTCCTACAGCTCAAGCCACAGCCAATCACAGTAGAAAGCACGCCCCTAGGGACACACACAGCCCTTCCCTCTCCAATAAAGTTAACCCCTTCACTGCCAGTGTAATTTTACAGTAACAGTGGATATGTATAGCACTGATTACTGTAGAAATGTCACTGGTAACCCCAAAAGTGTCACAAATGTCAGTCAAGGGTCCGATCTGTCCGCCCCAATGTCGCAGTACCGCAAAAAAAATCGCAGATCGCCGCCATTACGCGTTAAAAAAAAACAACAAAAATCTTTCCCTTTGTTAGTAAACGCGATAACTTTTGCGCAAACCAATCAAAATACACTTTTTGTGATTTTTTTTTTTTTTTTTTTACCAAACATATGTAGCATAAAACAAATTGGCCGAAAATGTTAAAAAATTTTGATTTTTACATTTTTTTTTGGGGGGGGAATTTCATATAAAAAAAATGTGAAAAATATTGTTATTTTTGCAAAATTGACGCTGTTTTTTTGTTTATAGCGCATGATCAAAAAATCGCACAGGTGATCAAATATCACCAAAAGAAAGCTCTGTTTGTGGGAAAAAAAGGACGTCAAATTCGTTTAGGTACAGCGTCGCACGACCGCGCAATTGTCCGTTAAAGTCACGCAGTGCCGAATCGCAAAATACCCCCTGGTCTTTTAGCAGCCAAATCCTCCGGGGCTTAAGTGGTTAACATTCAATTTTAAAATTAATGTAATTTCCGAATGATAACCACATACACTGCCCGAAAATTCGTTGACCGAGAAAAGTTTTTCTTCTTGCCCCTTCGAATTTTCCCATCACTGCAGTCAAAAACGGACATCGATTTGACCCCACTAACGATTAGAAAATTAAATAAATTTTCTTAAAACAAAAACTTGAAAATCTATACATGTATGGCCAGCATTAGGCTGCTAAAAGCGTACCAAATCCATTATTTATAAAACCTCAAATCCCAAATACATAGGACTTTACTGGTAAAGAATTACAAAGATTTTTATTACAAAATTAAAATCACAGGTTTTTTAAAAAAAAAAAAACACAAGGCGGAACTCTAATCCCATTACAGTAATAATAACCACATGCGCTATTCAAAGATACCTTTGCCTTAAACATATCCCAAGGTCGACGCGTTTCACATCAATAGCTTCTACGGGGCTATATATTCTTGGAAGCAAAAAAGAATAGCTCAAACATCACTTCTAGGTTACAAGCAATAGGCGGTGAACTGAAGGTGGATGCCAACAATTGCACATGTGGGTGGTTATATCCTACTTTGGTAGTTTATTCAACCATACAGGCTACTAACGGTGTGGCATGTAGATATATTCTAGCACCTCCTGGCCATTCTAGCTGCGGTTAGAAATAACCCATATTTGATGTAAAAGGACAGTCAGCCCTGAAGGGGTGGCAGAAGGTTTCCATCTGATGACCAGTATTACTCCTTAAGCCAGCCTAGTTCACGGATATCAACTGAAGTATGTCATTGAATACACTCCGCTGGAACAGCAATGTTAACCACTTAAGCCCCGGAGGATTTGGCTGCTAAACGACCAGGGGGTATTTTGCGATTCGGCACTGCGTGACTTTAACGGACAATTGCGCGGTCGTGCGACGCTGTACCTAAACGAATTTGACGTCCTTTTTTTCCCACAAACAGAGCTTTCTTTTGGTGGTATTTGATCACCTGTGCGCTTTTTACTTTTTGCGCTATAAACAAATAAAGAGCGTAAATTTTGCAAAAATAACAATATTTTTCACATTTTTTTATATGGAATTCCCCCCCAAAAAAATGTAAAAATCAAAATTTTTTAACATTTTCGGCCAATTTGTTTTATCCTACCTATGTTTGGTAAAAAAAATCGTAAAAAGCGTATTTTGATTGGTTTGCGCAAAAGTTATCGCGTTTACTAACAAAGTGAAAGATTTTTGTCATTTTTGTTGTTTTTTTTAACGCATAATGGCGGCAATCTGCGATTTTTTTTTTTTTTTTTTTTTTTTGTGGTACTGCGACATTGCGGCGGACAGATCGGACCCTTGACTGACATTTTTGACACTTTTGGGGTTACCAGTGACATTTCTACAGTAATCAGTGCTATACATATGCACTGTTACTGTAAAAATACACTGGTAGTGAAGGGGTTAACTTTATTTGGGAGGGAGGGGCTGTGTGTGTCCCTAGGGGTGTGCTTTCTACTGTGATTGGCTGTGGCTTGAGGTGTAAGGACACTGATCAACGGTTCTACATAGTAGATCCGTCTGATCAGTGTTTTTACACAGAGGAGAATGACAGGTGGCTTGTTTACACAAGCCGCCTGACTTTCTCCCTCTCCCCCGACGATCGCCGAGTGACCGGCGGACATCGGGTCCGCCAGTCACACGCGCGGGGGCGGTCCGTGACCGCGCGGGAGCGGGAGCGCGCCTCCGCGGGCGCGCGCGCGCTCCCCAGACCCTCCCAGGCTAGTGACGTTAATTAACGTCACTCTGCCTGGCCGGGGCTGACCACCGCAGTAAATCTACTTGCGGCGGTCGGCAAGAGGTTAAATGCCCCCAGTCCAAGTAGGCCACTTTTCCACTCCAGATTGGCCCCTTCAGACACCTCATTATAATCAAACCGCTATCTGTGGCAGTTTGGTTATACTGAAGTGTTTGAAGGGGCCTCTTACATGAAGAGACAGAAGGATTGGAGGCAGTCGACATCCAAAGAAGATCTGTGCTTAGTTCTCCAAGATGTACATAGAACAATCTACCCGCCGAGTTCCTTCAAAAACCGTGTGCAAGCTTACCTAGAAGAAAGCAAAGGGAGGTAACACCAAAAAATCGATTCGATTTTTTTTGGATTTCTCTTCTGTTCATTTACTTTCCATTTTGTTTATTGATAAAAATAAACTATTAACCGTTCTATTTCTAAAAGCTTTTTTCGTTTACAGCATCTTTGCACACATCTAAAACTTTTGCACATGTGTATATACAGTATATATGTGTGTGTATATACTATTGTCAAAATTATGGGTTAAGGACCTTCTACGGCCCTGTCCAGCTCTCCTAGATTAACTGCCTGCCTCCTGGAATCTCCTCCATGCTCTTGAGACTGTGCTGGGAGACACAGCAAACCTTCTGGCAATGGGATGTATTGATGTGCCATCCTGGAGGAGTTGGACTGCCTGTGCAACCTCTATAGGGTCCAGGTATCGCCTCATGCTACCAGTAGTGACACTGACCCTAGCCAAATGGAAAACTAGTGAAAAATAGTCAGAAAAGATGAGTAGGTAAAAAAATGTCAGTGGCCTCCACCAGTAAAACCATTCCTGTTTTGGAGATCGTCTCGTTGTTGCCCATCTAGTGCACCTGTTGTTAATTTCATTAACACTAATGCAGCTGAAACTGATTACCAACCTCCTCTGCTACTTAACTGACCAGATCAATATGCCAGGAGTTTAATTGACTTGATGCTATACTCTGATTAAAAAGAGTTCCTTTCATTTTTTTTAACAATGTATTACCGTTTACTAAGTTTAAATGGGGAAACTTCTCTTGATATATACATATAGACAATATTAGGGTTACAAAATCTCCTCCTACATTCAATATAAAGGCTCCAGGCTACTTGGAGGATATATAAACACAAGGTCTACTCACCAACACCAACTGGTAAAAAGATATGGGGGTATATCTGTCTCTCCTACCATCTACTGGCCACAAAAAAAATGAGGTGAACAGAAAAAGAGAAAGTATACTAGTAAATACTTACTGAAGATTTTGGCTATCTGTCCTCCGCCCTATGAAATTATCAATCTCTCAGATATGTAATACGGGTACAATTATCCATGTGGATACAAATAACCACGGATGGACGAGCCCCATATATCACCATATCCATCTCTTAATCATCGACACAAGGCAGATCTCACCCCACAAAAAAAAAAAATGGTGGGGAGGGGGGAAAAAAGAACGTGTCAGGACAAAAATTCAATCGTGAACCTAAATGAAAATGAAGTCACAAGATGCTCCCAAAATCAAATCACCCAAACCGAACATGTTTCACTCTTCAAATAGAGATTCGTCGGAGGTAAAAAAAATCTAAGAAAAGTGAAGAAAATGAGCAACCAAGAGTAGCTTACTGTTACGTGGTAAAAGGAAAGAATTATTACAGAATAATAAGACACGGGCAGTGGTTTAGAAGAACATGCAGATACTAGCAATGTACAGCTTGACTCCTGGGTTGTAATGGCGAGCAGCAGAAGTTTATATTGAAACACAGCAGGAACTTACAGGTTCACCCGTCGATGAGACAATGGTATGGAAATGGCCTACAAATATTAGGTTCTGAGTCAGACAACTGATAAAAAACTTGCCAGAATATAACGCTAGATCTGAAAAAGGGGGAGGGAACGTAGAGTTCATGGAGAGGCCCTCTATGTAGAAGGTTAAGAGGAAAGAATTATAGGAATAAGTGAAAAAAGTAAAAGTGAATGAAATGGGTAGGTACAAGTGAGTAGAAACCAAAGGGGGAGGGGAGGGGGGGGGAGTTGGGATTGGGACATTGGGAACACCCAAGTGAAGTCCTTGGGGCTCCACACCTATAGGAAAGAATAGCTCTCTACTGGCAGCGAGGGGTGGGAATAATGTATCCAAGGAGACCAGAAGGCATCTTTAGCCTTACTAAACACCATTTATTACAGAAATGTTTAGCAGCACGATAGAGCGACTAGAAATAGTTGTGTAGCTTACAGTAGGTCATATAGTTGCCTTAAGCCTAGTACACACGCAACGATTATCGGCCGACCGATCGTCCGTCTTTTGTCCAGAGTGGTGTTTTGTTGGTTGGAATGTGCCTAGACTGCACACGAATTTTCTCGCCCAACAAAATTCTACTTCAGAAGTGATGTCATGTGTTGGTTTGCTTTCTTTGTGTTCTTTCTTTACTGAGCATGCCCAGACTTGATCATTAGATTTTTCCCTGTTGAAATCTGTACTGACTGCACGAAAATCGGCCGTGTTTTGACGGCAGACAAAAATTTTATAGCCTGCACACCAGATTTTTTTCGGCCGAAAAGTCGGAGTCGGTTGTCAGAAGCACCATACTAACAAGCCGAAAATCGGCAGATCGGCCGTTGGACGAAAATTCCCTGCCGATTTTCGACACGTGTGTACGAGGCTTTAGACTGCAATGTTTTAGGAAGAAGATGCATCAAGATCTGTTGGATTGTAGAATAAATACTTCAGTGCTGGTTGGTTTGAAGACACTGCTACATTGTTCACCATAGCAATTGCATTGCTGGCATTTCCTAGTTTTAGGACCCTCACTGACCTTTCATGCAACTTCAATAGTTGGGATGATGCTGGAGTTTTTTTTTTTTTTTTTTTAATTTCTTTTTATTGAAAAATGTAGATGTATGGGTACAAAACATAGCCTTTGGGCATTCCCCAGCTAATACATAAAACACAGAACTCCTAATAACACCTCCTATTATAGAACCCAAAAAAAAGGGGGGGGGGGGAACAACACACCTTCCATATACCTCGCTCTGTCATTCTTATAAAATCACTTCAAGGGTTGATGACTTAGGAGATTCCTGTTCCCTCTGAACCATCAGGATAATGTATCGGAAGAATATTAACTTGTGTTTAGATTCCTACCTGAACAAATGTAATGTGAGTCCCTGCAGAGGAATAAATTTGTTCATATCATAAACTAAACCTTATCACGGGGGAATGAATTCAGTCTGTGGACTCCTAATCATGGTGTTGTACACTCCGAATCTGTCCACAAGTGCCCAGACCTTCTCAAATTCCCTAGGGCAACCCCCAAGACAAATAAGTAGCTTTATATAGGGGGTACAACCTTATTGATTAAACGCTTCTAGAAGAGCAGATTAGGGGCTGTGTTTGATTTAGACTTGAGCACTATTGCCTTTCTGGCATAGAATGTTAAGAGACCCAAGAGAGTACGGATCGCCATACTAACAGCCAGAGAGTCCACTAACCCCAGAAGGCAAACCCCAACTTTTACAGGGACCTGTATAGTAGTTAGGGTAGATATAAACTGGGCTACTTCCTGCCAGTAGCTACTATTCTGAGGGCACTCCCAAAAGATATGGGCAAATCCAGCGGGGTCACTAGAGTATCTCCAACAGCAAGAAGAGGAATTGTGGTCTATTCAATGTAGTCGTTGTGGTGTAAAATATATTCTGTATCAACTCGTCTTCAGTCGATATTAGTGCTTGAAATGTGCTGTCCCAGAGATCTTCCCAGTCTTCATTGTTCAAGTCCTGCTTGTCCAAATGCCACGCAGTTAGCAGGGCATCTAGTCCCACATGAACGGAGGGAAGTAATGACTTGTAGATCATAGAAAGTGTTTTTTTGAGAGCGTAATCCCGGAGGAGAACCTTCAAATCGTCCTGCTACAATCTAAACAAGGAGGACCCAAATAGCGCTGCATAGGAGTTGCAGGAATCGTAAGAACAATGCATTAGGCAGTGTAAACTTATCTTTCAACCTATCAAACGTAAATCGTGCACTCCCGTCACAAATATCTGAAAGGAATCTGATTCCTTTAGCAGCCCAAAGACCAGGGTCTGGTAAGGAATGAAATTCTGGTAGCATGGGATTGAACCAAAGTGGAGTTGATGGGGGCCTTTTATCCCTCACTGATACTGGAGAGTTTAAAAAAGACCACATAGATGAGTTCTTGCTGGAATAAAAACGTAAGCAAAAGTCAGCATGGATTAATGAAAGACAGAAGTTGTCAAACAAATCTGATTTCTTTTTATGAGGAGGTAAGTAAACCTTAGAGGGGTGGCTGTGGACGTGGTATACTTGGACAGAGGGGTGGCTGTGGACATGGTATACATGGACAGAGGGGTGGTTGTGGACGTGGTATACTTTGACAGAGGGGTGGCTGTGGACGTGGTATACTTGGATTTTGCCAAAGCGTTTGACAAAGTTCCCCACACACAGCTAATGTGTAAGGTAAAGTCCATAGGCTTGGAAAGATCAGTTTGTAAATGGATAGAAAACTGGCTTAAAGACCGAATTTAGAGAGTAGTGGTAATGATTCTTACTCTGGAATGGTCCAAGGTTGTCAGTGGTGTACCCCAGGGTTCAGTGTTGGGACCATTATTTTTTAATATATTTATAAATTATTTTTGGTCTTGGATTAAAAGTACCATTTCGGTGTTTGCAGATGACACCAAGCTATGCAATGGAATAAAGTCCCTTCAGGATGTCTTGAACTTACAAGCCGACCTCAATGAACTGTTTCATTGGGCAACTATGTGGCAAATGATATTTAATGTTGCAAAATGTAAAGTTATGCACTTGGGGGCTAAGAATATGCATGCATCATACATACTAGGGGGAGTATAGCTGGGGGAATCAATGGTGGAGAAGGATCTGGGTGTTCTGGTAGATCATAAGCTTAATAATAGCATGCAATGCCAAGCTGCGTTTTTCAAAGCGAGCAAAATCCTTTCTTGTATTAGGACAGGTATGGACTGCAGCGACAGAGAGATATATCATCTGTACAAATCATTTGTAAGACCTCATCTGGAATATGCAGTTCAGTTTTTGGGAACCAGTTCTTAAAAAGGATATCTGGGGAACTGGAGAAAGAGCAGAGAAGGGCAACCAAACTGATAAGAGGCATGGGGCAGCTCAGCTATGAGAAAAGATTAGAGGAACTGAATTTATTCTCTCTTGAGAAGAGGAGATTTAAGGGGGATATGATCAACATGTAGAAATACATAAGGGGTCCATATAGTGAACTTGGTGTTGTTATTCGCTTTAGAGGGGGCACTCTTTACATCTGGAGGAAAAGAGATTTCATCTTTAAATACGGAAAAGGTATTCTTCTCAGTGTTAGTCTGTTAGGGTTCACTATTGAGTTGGCCCACCCTTTGCAGCTTTAATAGCTTCAACTCTTCTGGGAAGGCTGTCCACAAGGTTTAGGAGTGTGTCTATGGGAATGTTTGACCATTCTTCCAGAAGCCCATTTGTGAGGTCAGGCACTGAGGTTGGCGAGAAGGTCTGGCGCGCAGTCTCTGCACAAATTCATTCCAAAGGTGTTCTATTGGGTTTAGGTTAGGACTGGTCAGTCAGGTTCCTCCACCCTAAACTGGCTCATCCATGTCTTTATGGACCTTGCTTTTTGCACTGATCCAAATCATTTGGTGGAGGGGGGATTATGGTGTGGAGTTGTTTTTCAGGGGTTGGGCTTGACCCCTTAGTTCCAGTAAAGGGAACTCTTAAGGTGTCAGCATACCAAGACATTTTTCATGCCCCCAACTTTGTGGGAACAGTTTGGGGATTTCCTCTTCCTGTTCCATCATGACTGTGCACCAGTGCACAAAGCAAGGTCCATAAAGACATGGATGGGCGAATTTGGGGTGGAGGAATTTGACTGGCCTGCACAGAGTCCTGACCTCAACACGATAGAACACCTTTGGGATGAATTAGGCATCCCAATACTTTTGACAATATAGTGTATATATTTGGAACATTGTAGTCTTTAAACAGTCTAATTGTTTTTTACTGTAAACTTCGAATCCTTGAAAAATTTGAAAGCCATTTGTCGGCTCATAAGCTGGTTTTACTTTAACAAAATATTGATTCTTGGTTTGAAGAAGCAAATCACAGCAAAATAAACTGAATGAATAGATTTGATTCTGTAAAATGCTTGCATATAGCAATGTAATGCACTGCTATACCATAATGGGTAAACAAAAAAAAAATACTTCCCAAGTCAAACTCCACAAGAGCAGTACAATGTTACTATGGTAACATTATATTTCTCTGGTCAAAGTGTGTAAAAAATAAAAAAAAAAATAGACTTTTTTTCAGACTACCACCAGTCAGTGTCCCTGATCACCTCCAAGCCTATTATAGGATGACGCTGGACTGCACTGATGACAGTATGTAAAAAAAAAAAAAAAAAAAAATATATATATATATATATATATATATATATATATATATATATATATATATATATATATAAATATATATATATAATCACACTTATACACCTTCCTGCCCATGCCAATTTTCAGCTTTCATCGCTGTCGCACTTTGAATGACAATTGAACGGTCATGTAACACTCTACCCAAATTAAGTTTTCATCATTTATTTTTTTTTTTTCACACAAATGGAGCTTTCTTTTGGGGGTATTTAGGCTCGGTTCACATTTATGCGATGCGGGAAGGCTGCGAATTCGCAGCCTGTTCCCGCATCGCACACGCACCCCCGGCAGTTCACACTGCCATATGCGATACGCTGGGGGTGTCAATGTAATCTTAACGACACCCCCAGTTTGATCGCATATCGCAGTGCGATCGTGCAGTTCGCACAGGAGCGGATCGCACAAGTGTGAACCGCTGTGCGATCCGATCCTGATGTGGCTGCAAAAATGCCTCCTGTGCGTGTTTGCTCCGGGTGCGATGCGAATTTAGCCATACAAACTGTATGGCTAAACTCGCACCGCACAGCTGATCGCATGTAATGTCGGAGCAGTGCGCTCCGATATTACATGCGAACCCCGCACACGCAGAAGTGTGAACCGGGGCTCAATCACCACTGGGTTTTTATTTTTTGCTAAACAAACAAACAAACAAAAAAAAACCTGAATATTTTGAAAAAAAAACAAACAAAAAAAAAACGTTTTTTATATTTTGTTATAAAATTGTGCAAACAGGTCATTTTCTCCTTTAGAGCCCGTTCACATTAGGTCGCTCCGACTTAGGGGGCGACCTGTGAAGTCGCGTGCTGCGCGACTTCGGCGCGACTTGCACGGACTTCACATAATGGAAGTCAATGCAAGTCGCCTCCAGGTCGCCCCGAAGTAGTACAGGGCCCTTTTTCTAAGTCGGAGCGACTTGTGTCGCTCCTATTAGAACCGGTCCTGTACTACTCTATGACCGCGACCGTGCACAGCTTGCCAGGCTGACCAAGTCGTCTGACAAGTCGTATTAGTATGAATCGGCTCTTACTGATGTCCCTCTAACAGAAGACAGTTAAAAGCTTTCTCCCTTTCTTCACTCTCCTTTTCTTCACTTCATTTATTTAGCAAAAAAATAAAAAGCTCAGTGGTGATTAAATACCACCAAAAGCTCTATTTATGTGAACTAAATTATAAAATTGTAGTTTGGGCACAGTGTTGCATGACCGCAAAATTGTCATTCAAAGTGTGACAGCGCTGAAAGCTGAAAATTAGCCTGAGCATGAAGAGGGTGGAAATGCCCGGTATTGAAGTGTTATAAAGCTATATTCTTTGTGATGCGTAATGCTGAAGGTAAGGTTGCATTAAGGCCGCCCATTCATTATGATTGGGTTGTGGGTGCAATGCAGAAGATGAGAAAATATGCATGACTTTTTTTTTTTGGGGCAAGTCAGTGCACCCCAGCGCTCAATATGTGCAGTATGTGATGCAGTCCCTTATGCAGTACAGTGCAATGCATTTGCAATGAATGGCGCATGCATTGCTGCAATGCACTAAAGTGAATAGACCCTTGCAGATTAGCACCATCTGTGTTTTTTAATACCCATGAATCATATTTATAGACCCCCTACGCCTCCACAATGAAATTTAGGCAAAGATTTATTTATTTTTGACAAACCTCTTGGCTTTGTTGTGGATCTGGAAAGCTTGAAGTCTGATGAAACCTTGAGTGAGGAGAGCATGTGCCGTTTCCTCTGGCACATGACCTGGGGGTTCCTGAGAACACCTCGTCTGGTCCTGGTACCAGCTGTTTTGTTAATTAAGATGGGCACTGGTAGGGGTGGAAGGGTGGGAAAGAAGGAAAAAGTAGCCAGCCTTTTATTCCTTCCCTACAATTTACATCATTGCACACCCCAAGGCCCTCAGAATTTGATGGAGTTGGCGACACATGGGCTTGAGTGTTCTTCTCACTCCATGGACAGAGGCCCACATTATGCTAATCCATCTGTGGGGCAGTTTAGCATGACATCCTTTTTTTTTTTTTTGGTAGACATAGGATTTTGTATAGCATTACAAGGATTTGTGGCCATTGCTGGGCGTTGTAAAATATATCTTCAACTTCAACCCATCTAAGCGACAGAAGAACTGAATAGAACTAATCCATTCCGGACAGTAAAAGAACCATAGTGACTCACATGGTAGCTATTATCCTTTACTGTATCAAGTTTAATGTTGATTGCTAGCATTGCCAGCCATAAATTCAGTAAAACCAGAGTGAACTCCTTCCATAACTAACCTTATTTACATCAGTAATAAATTATTGGAGGGAAAACATAACTAGAGGTATATATTATACACCATCTTGACATTCATGTGACTTATAATTTACTGATCACAAAGGAGAATTCCATAAACTTTGTATTATATCTACATTACTAATGGCGCTTTTCCACTGCATGGAACCGAAAGGTTCGGCTCGCTTTTGTGCTTTTCCACTGCTGGTACCGCATGGTATAGTGTAGGAAAGTTTTGGTACGGTACAGCGGCGCTTTTCCACTGCATGGAACCGAACGGTTTGGCTCGCTTTTGTGCTTTTCCACTGCTGGTACCGCATGGTGTAGTGTAGGAAAGTTTCAGTACGGTACGGTACGGCGGCGCTTTTCCACTGCATGGAACCGAACGGTTTGGCTCGCTTTTGTGCTTTTCCACTGCTGGTACCGCATGGTGTAGTGTAGGAAAGTTTCGGTACGGTAGGGGGGCGCTTTTCCACTGCATGGAACCGAACGGTACGGCTCTCAAAAACAGTACCTACTCGATTGTGGTTCCAACAGGTACCATAACCGGTACCATATCCCACAATCCTTTGCATGCAGTCACTACTAGCCACTGATTGGTCAGAGAATCCCACCCACCCCGTTGTTATCCCACCCACTTAACTTTAGTACTACTTTAGTGGAAAAACAAACCATACCGTACCGTACCGAACCGTTCCATGCGGTACCAACAGTGGAAAAGCAAGCAGGGCCGAGTAGAGCCAAGCCGGTACTTGCAGTGGAAAAGTGCCATTATTGCACATGTGGGAGAAGTCACATGCAGAAGAATAAAGGATCTTCATTAGGGAATGGAGTCAAGACCTACAAAATAGATGGTGAAACCACTACTTATCTTCCAATTTATAAAAACAGTCCCAGTCTTAGAATATGTGCCCCATGATAAAAACCTGGTTAGGACTCTACGACAAAAATATATTCCAGAAGTCTCTGTCCAAAATCAAACCATATCACCACAACCAGTCATGAAATGTAAAACCATATATTCTTTATTGGACACCATGCTGTAAGATTCTGGTACCTTTGGTACCCCTATTTTCCATTTTCCTTACAACATTGCGTCCCACCTTTTTTAGTTAGGTGGAACGCATACACCTTTAAGACGGATGACGTCATCGCTGAGCGCCGCTGAGCGGCTATTTCAATCGCCGGCGTTCTCTCTCACGTTGTTCGTTCAATGTGACTGTGTGTCTACATGCTTACAAGCCTCGTCTTGCTGTCGGAACCTCCAGCTATTTACCTTTTACCTGGAACAGACCGGAACCTCGCTACTGATCCCGTATCTCACTACCGGATCACTCCCTCACTACTGGACCCCTCTACTTACTAATACTTACTAAGTAATAAGTACCCCACAGGGGAATCCTCCATAACTAAACTTACACTATCATCTTCTGCACATTAAGGACTGTTACTATCTATGCATACTAATTCTACCATCTGCACTGTTACATGGATTGCTAGCTCTTGAGTCTACTACCATCTATCCTTGCACTGGGTTAGTCTATCTTGTATATGTCATCTGCTGTCCTTACCACCTGTTACCATACCTGATTACTAACCTATCTGCATTCTACCTATTACCATCTACTACTCTCCTGAACATTATTATCAAGTGCTTATCATTACTGTCACTGCTCACACCTGTCCCTTCAGCACATCACCTCCATACTATCATATACATCTTATCACTCCAGGAACATCTTATTGAGTGTGTGTATATCTGTATGCTGAAGCAGACAGGCCCACAGTGATGAGTCTGGAGAGTTGGATCTGGTATTCCAACACATCTCTACATGACTGCTGAGTGGAGAATCTGCAGCTGCAAATCCAGCTTACAATAAAAACGCAGGAGCGTTACACATGCACAGACATTATAAAATGTTTTGGCCAAAACCGCTAGACCTAATATATAAAATAATGTGAAACTAAATAGGGTGCGCTAACCATACAATTGTGCAGCAGCACTGAAAATGGGGAAAGTAAATGTGATAAAAGATATAGTGCGCTCATCACAATCATAAATTGTAAACATGTTACATCTGGGTTGTCCCAAATAATATAGTGATCATCATACAGTGTTAAAAACCATATGTGAAAGTTCTTTATGAAAAAAAACATATAATCTTTAACAGTTGTGAAAGAATATAAAGTCCTCCAATTGATCTAGATCAGGGATTCCCAAACTATGGCCCTGCAGTTGTTCACGAACTACAATTCCCATCATGCCTGGTCATGTATGGGAATGTCAGAGTTTTACAATGCCTCATGGGATGTGTAGTTATGCAACAGCTGGAGGGCCGTAGTTTGGGAATCCCTGATCTAGATAATCTCAAATAGCCAAAGATCAAGCTTCCATCAATAGTGGATCTTGAATCTTGCTAATCTTAGAGCGATATGTGAGGGTGAAATAGAAGAAATAGCCTCTTACCAGATAACACTAAAAAGGTGACACCTCGGTGGTAGTGAAAACTTCTTACCAGAAGTATGTAGACCATGGGTGTCCAACCTTTTGGCTTCTCTGGGCCACATTGAGTGTAGAGAAATTTTCTCGGGCCGCATATAAAATATATACTATAGTTAAAAATAAAATGTTGCCGTGCCCTTCCCGCTCTGCTGCGACCCCCCCCTCCCCCCAGCACTAATTTAACACAACTAGTGGATGATCCCCTCCGAGGCACCCTCTGCCTACAGTTAGTTGGAAGCCGCTGTGGCCGTGCCCCCGACTCGACTTTCTTCCTCCCCAGCAAAAAAAAAAAAATATATTTTGTCAGGGGGCAGTGGGCCGCATTGCCTGCGGTTCCGGGCCGCATGTTGGACATACCTGATGTAGAGGGTACGGATGCGCCAGGTATAGGTATCCAATGGCGGCTTCAATGTGTGGGCTGAATGTTTCTCCACTCCACCATATCCAACTCACTGATGTGGCTGGCGATGCTGTACTCTAATGTGGCTCCCCCATAACAAAAGATATAAAGTGCCAATAGTGCATTATCCTTTTAAAAAAACTTTATTAAAAAAGAAACACACATGGCAAGTGGAAGGAACTGGGCATAAACAATGGTTCCAAGTGTACTGAACGTGAACGCCTGCAGTGCGGAACACGTGGCGTGATGGCGTGGCTGCTCCCCCCGACGCGTTTCTCCTTCAGCTGGGACCGGAGCACTCATACAGACATGCATTAACCCCTTCCCTGCCAATGGCATTATTACAGTAACAGTGCATATTTTTAGCACTGATTACTGTAGTAATGTCACTGGTACCCCCAAAAGTGTCAAAAATGTCAGTCAGGGGTCCGATCTGTCCGCCGCAATGTCGCAATCCTGCAAAAAAATCGCAGATCGCCGCCATTACTAGTAAAAAAAAAAAAACATTAAAAATGACATAAATCTTTCTCGTACTTAGTAGACGCGATAACTTTTGCGCAAACCAATCAAAATACGCTTATTGCGATTTTATTTTTTTTTTAACAAAATATGTAGCAGAAAACAAATTGGCCTAAAATGTTAAATTTAGATTTTTAAATTTTTTTGGGGAATGTCCTATAGCAGAATGTGAAAAAATAGTTTTTTTTTCACTATTTTCGCTCTTTTTTTGTTTATAGCGCAAAAAATAAAAATCGCACAGGTGATCAAATGCCACCAAAAGAAAGCTCTATTTGTGGGAAAAAAAGGACGTAAATTTTGTTTGGGTACAGCTTCGCATGACCGCGCAATTGTCAGTTAAAGTAATGCAGTGCCGAATCACAAAATAGTGCCTGGTCATTAAGAGGGAAAATCCTTCCGGGGGCTAAAGTGGTTAAATACCATTTATTCTTCACTCCACCCCCTGATGAAGCTTATTTGAAATGTGTTGGGCTTCTTCCACATAGAGCTGCACGATTAATCGTATGAAAATCGCGATCTCGATTCACCCCCCCCCCTGACGATCTAAACCTGATGTATGCTTGATTCTTTGCATAGCTGAGGGAGCAGAGAAAACAGCTGTGGAAAACTCCCAGTAACTATAAACAAAATGATTACATTGTATCTTTCCTCCTGCAAACTCCTATCAGCATTTAAGTCTCCCAGTAACTATAAACAAAATGATTACATTGTATCTTTTCCTTCCCTCTGCCAGGGAGAAAGGAAGTTTAACCTCTTAAAGACTAGAACTTTTTCTGACACTTGTTGCTTGCAAGTTAAAATCATTTTTTTTTGCTAGAAAAGTACTTAGAACCCCCAAACATTTTATATATTTTTTTAGCAGAGACCCTACAGAATAAAATGGCGATTGTTGTAATATTTTATGTCACACTGTATTTGCGCAGCAGTCTTTCAAACGCAATTAATAGACTTTAATGAATAAAAAAAAAAAACGTAACAGTAAAGTTATCCCAATTTTTTTTTGTTACACAGAGAATCGTGAGAGAATCGTGATCTTTATTCCAAGCTAAAAAATCGTGATTCTCATTTTGGCCAGAATCGTGCAGCTCTACTTCCACATGTGCAATTGGTACAATACAGTTGGAAAAATTGATATTTGATGTGAGAATTGACATAGGTTTGGTGATCGTATGTAGCGATGTATCAGCCGTTGCTTTAAGAGCCCATTCACACTAGCGCGACTTGTGAGGCGACTTGTGCGCCCTCAAGTCGCCCCAAGTCGCTTGGCATAACAAAAGCAATGTTAATCAATGAGTGCCATCTTAATTGGCACTACTGAAGTCGCTCCGACTTCAAAAAAGGGTCCTGTACTACTTTGAGGCGACCTGTGATCCGACTTGTCCCATATACTTCAATGGGAGTCGCCTCCTTATCTTATTTGAAGCGACTTGTGATCCGACTTTCCATAAAAATGGTCCTAAACAAGAAAAAAATAGCATTTTTCTTATAATTTTTATTAGCACGTGAATATGGCTTCTCTCCACCTGGCCATTTTTCTTGCAGGCATTTATCGGGCATTTTTGGAGGCAGGCATGACTTTTTTGGGATTTAGTGTTCGGGGGGGTCTAAAAAGTGTCCCTGTGAAGTTTCATCACTGTAGCATGTACAGAACCAGAAAAAAAATCTCCTTTTTCTTAGAATTATTAATATAACAGTGTGGCGGCTTCTCTACACCTTGCCTTTTTTTTGCTGGCATTTATCGGGCATATTTTGGGCGTCTTTGGAGGCAGTCATGTGCTACTAAAAATTATAAGAAAAATGCTCTGTTTTTTTTTTTTTTTCAGTTTCTGGACAACCAGACAAAACATGATTTGTCTTCAATGGGAGTCACCTCAAATTAGGTCACAACACATCATATTCTGATTGGCCAAATACAAAGTCGTACCAAGTCGTCTATCCTATAAGTCGCGTAAAATAATTCATAAGTCGCGCTAGAAGTCGCCCCTTATGAGGCGACTTTAGTGGTCGCGGCAGTGGGAACCGGCCCTTATGTTAAAATGTTTTATAATTGATATATAAATAAAATCCAAACTTTCATGCAATTTTGCTACTTTTTATCTACTTTTTTGTGATCAGTGCCTTTAAAATTCCTCTGAATGTCAAGACGGTTTATTTCCTTCTATATCTACTTCACCATCTACTACACCATCGCCAATAAGCCCATTTTAGCCATTAGACTGTGGCATAACGGTGCTTAAGAAGCATGGCACCTTGCCTACACAGGTACCCCGACTCTCACCCATCTTGCTTATTCATAAAGTGCATTTGCATGTACACCAGCATCACGCCTGACAAACGTTTACACACGCATTCCACAGCTACAAAATCAGGACGCCTTGCACCTGTTCCCTGCTGCATGCCCGCCCACGCTGAAACATTACTTCACATCTTGCTGCGTTGCACAAAGGCTTATTGATGTGTGCAGTAATTATAGAGTGCGTGACGATTGTTAATAGCTGGGGCACAGCGCACTCTCCGCTGACACAGCAGGGGTTAAATATGCATTCCACCGAGACAGAGCAGGGGGCAAAAATGTAATTCTTTACTTCAAGACAATCAATCAAAATTGACAGTGACTTTAACAACAATTTGTGGCGTGCAGGGGACGTGGAAAGGGAGCAGCCTGCTCTGTGTGAGCCAAGACCTGTGAGCGTGTTTATATTCATAGTAATCATCTTTATTTGTCATGTTGCATTGACAGGCAGAACATGTTGTGGAAATATAGAGCCGAACTGAGCTCCTTTATTACGAAACTCTTACTGCTGCCTTATCACGTGTCCAAAAAGCTTGGTCACTTCTTGGTTTGTATGGCTGGTATAGGAGGACATCCTAATATCTTTACAGCAAAGATATGGTTGGTGTTTTTCAGACTTTTGCCCCAGGATATTAATATCAATGTATTTTTCTTTGGTTTTCTATTACATAATACAGTAGGCCCCTGTTAAAAAAGAGTTGGGCAGTGGTTTGGTGACCAGAACGGTCTGTCCTCCCAAGTCACCTAAACTTCTGTAGATTCTCCTGACACATGATGTTTGATTTGAGACAATGCTCAGTTAAAGCAGACATTTCCAAACTTGCAGCCCTTTGCTTGCCGTTACCCGGCCCTTGGGGCACAATTCCTTCCATTCACACTAACGATGGGGCACAATTCCTTCCATTAATACCACTGACACCAATGATGGGGCACAATTCTTTCCATTGAAACGAACAATGGGGCATACAGTAATTCCTGTTGCTGACACCAATAATGGGGCACAATTCCTCTCACGGACACCAATGATGGGGCAGAATTCTTTTCATTGACACCTAACGATGGGGCACTATTCCTCCAACTAACACCAACAATGGGGCACTATTCCTCCAACTAACACCAACAATGGGGCACTATTCCTCCCACTAACACGAACAATGGGGCACTATTCCTCCAACTAACACCAACAATGGGGCACTATTCCTCCAACTAACACCAACAATGGGGCACTATTCCTCCAACTAACACCAACAATGGGGCACTATTCCTCCAACTAACACCAACAATGGGGCACTATTCCTCCAACTAACACCAACAATGGGGCACTATTCCTCCAACTAACACCAACAACGGGGCACTATTCCTCCAACTAACACCAACAACGGGGCACTATTCCTCCAACTAACACCAACAATGGGGCACTATTCCTCCAACTAACACCAACAATGGGGCACTATTCCTCCAACTAACACCAACAATGGGGCACTATTCCTCCAACTAACACCAACAATGGGACACTATTCCTCCAACTAACACCAACAATGGGGCACTATTCCTCCTACTAACACCAACAATGGGGCACTATTCCTCCAACTAACACCAACAATGGGGCACTATTCCTCCTACTAACACCAACAATGGGGCACTATCCCTCCAACTAACACCAACAATGGGGCACTATCCCTCCAACTAACACCAACAATGGGGCACTGTTCCTCCAACTAACGCCAAAAATGGGGCACTGTTCCTCCAACTAACACCAACAATGGGGCACTATTCCTCCAACTAACACCAACAATGGGGCACTATTCCTCCAACTAACACCAACATTGGGGCACTATTCCTCCAACTAACACCAACAATGGGGCATTATTCCTCCAACTAACACCAACAATGGGGCACTATTCCTCCAACTAACACCAACATTGGGGCACTATTCCTCCAACTAACACCAACAATGGGGCACTAGTCCTCCAACTAACACCAACAATGGGGCACTAGTTCTCCCAACGACACCAACGATATGGCATTGTTTACTCTAACTGGCCCCGGTCGGAAACACAGTAAATTTGCCCTTTGTTTAGAAAGTTTGGAGACCCCTGAGTTAAAGGATAAATTAGGTCTAATAGACTGTTGCACTCTGCAAGAGCAGTTGCTCCAGAGCTTAGTAAATGAGCAGAAGTTCTCCTGACTTCCATCATCCAATTATGTGCAAGCAAAAATGCTGTTTTTTTCATTTTTTTCCTTGCAGGTGATTGGGTATTCTTCGCAAAGTGAAGCTTTACCTCACTTACTAAGCTCCGGAGCAACTGCTCTTGCAGAGTGCAACTATACTTTGCAAAGTGCACAGCCTATTTGCCTTTACTAAATCAACCCCATTGTCACCTAACACACATAGATTATTGCTAGCCATGCTTGGATAGGTCGCTACTTCATCCTTCACTGTCTATTCAATGACATGAAAGACAATAACTTATCACAGTGTTCATAGGTTTCCACCAACCATAGCATAATATATAGTATAGGTTTATATGGGGGTTCGAAGGGGTATTTTTCAATAGTCAAATTGTGTAATGATCCCAGTTTTGTGACAAATAATGTGATCCATAGGTCTTATTTAAACCATATCTAGCCCTCAAAACAAAATTTGCAGCTTTTCTAGTCCTTGGATATGTTGGCTGCATTATATATATAGATCTATATAATTTTATTTTTTAAAATTTTTAATGAAAAAACTGTAGGCCAGCCCAGCATAACCCTTAGCAAAGAATTACCAAGAGCAGGATCAAAAGTACAAAAGGTTGAGACCTGTGTCCTCCAAAGGGTACACCCCTTTCTCATTTATTAAGAGACACAGGAAGTCCTTAATCTCTGGGACACCCAAAAGCAATCCAGCTGGGGGATGGGCCACACAGCAAACCAATACCAACAGGCCTTAGAAAAAAACAAACAAAAGAAGAACCAGGGACAACTACTCAAAGGCCAAGTAAATGACTGAAGCTGGCATCACATGTGGACGTAATGCCCACCTGAGAGAACTTAAGAGAATGCATGAACAGAAAACCAGGTGACGACTATGTAAATCTGCAAAATAGTAGCCTGATGCCAAAAGCCCTTGCTGATCTAGTAGTGTTCCTTGGTAAAAAAGGGTAGAACCCAATCTTCAAGACCATAAATATATAGACCATGGATATAGGTCAAGGTCTGTCTGATCCACCAAGAAATGGTGGAATGAGAAGTTGATCACTCTCCTAGAAGGAAGCAGTGGCTGAGAAATAATCTTATAGCCAAAATCACATGCAGAAAATGGAGTGAAATCTCTTAATGGTAAACGAGGAATGTCTTTAATGGGTTCAAACGACAATTTTTGAAGTGAAGAGATAACTTGATTCAGATTCCACTACAGGGAAAAAACAGGATATAGTGGCATGGTAGACTCCCTGTACAAAGGTTTTAATAAAGGAATGAGAGGCTACCGGTCTCTGAAACAAGAGAGTAAAGATGGCCATAAATGGCCAGCGGGCTGATACGAAAAACGGAAAAGATTCCTCCACACAGGAGTTAGATGGAGGAATCTTCTCTGCTGCGCTATTGTATTCTGACATCGGGGACTCTTCTTTTTGGCTGCAGCTGTGATGAACAAAAATTTTCCAACAGTATTGTTTGAGAGGTGTTTGTGATTAGATTGACTCCTCTCGAACAGTGACGGCCATCGATGGATCGAAATTGGGTCTGTCCCTGCTGAACCAGCCGAATCTCAATCCAACTATCGCCAGTTTAGGAGCAAAACCTGATCTTTGATAGTGCTGAGAACCAAATGGTGGTTTGGACTTAGCTGTAGGACTGAGAGGGTTCCTCCCACAGGGTGAAACCCCAACACTCGCACAAAGTTAAATATGCCTTCTATATCCAATGAGAACTAGACTTTCTAGTTCTTAACATAATTAGAATCACAGCTCGGAGATGCTCATGTCCCTTTTAGAACCTGGGTTTCAACAGTCATGCTGTTAAAGCCAGCAACTGTGAAGCCAGATGATACATTTTGTCCTTGAGACAGAAGATCTCAAGGATAAGCTGGAGCCCACTGAGCATCCACTGGGAGTCCTACAAGGTTGGAGTACCACATCCACCTGGGCTATTCTGTTCCAATGAGGATCACCGGATTTCCCTGCAACTTGATCCTGTTAAGCAACCGAGGAAGAAGTTTCAGGGGAGGAAATGCATAGGGTATTGCTTCAGGGTATTCTGATACCATGAAGCCACCAGAGCATCCACTGCTTTTGATAGAGGATTCCTGTACATAGGGGGCAAACCTGTTCAGTTTGTTGGTAATCCAGGAGGTCAGGAGGGCCACATCCTGCGTCCCCCCACCTGTGATACAGGTCTTGCAAGAGTTCCGGGTGTAGAAACCTCTCTCCTAGGTCCAGATGCAGCCAACTTAGGAAGTCTGCCTAGCAATTGCCCTTGCCTGGTAAGTAAATTGCAGACAAGGCTGGAACATGAAGTTCCACCCACGGCAGGATCTGATCTACTTCCCTTGCTGCTGCGAGGCTTTCTATTCCTCCCTGATGGTTGATATGTGCAACTGCCGTGACATTATTCAACAGAATCCAGATTAGATGGCCTGACAGAATAGTCCAATGCTGTAAAGGCCACTAATCCCCTGAAGCTCCTGAGTATTAATCGAGAGATTAGATTTCTCTGATGACCAGGTCACTTGCACCAGCAGGGTGTCCATGACTCCTACCCAGCCCAACAAATTAGCATCCATCATGAGGATCTTAATGATAGGAAGGAAGAATTTCCAGGATTCCAGAGCCAGCAAGTCAGGGACAACCTGGTCCTTTGTGCCAAACAAATTGGTCTGTCCAGGAACTGGGCAGACCTGTCCCATATTGACAGAATGTTGCATTGTAGAGGTCTGGTGTAAAACTGGGCAAATAGGACTACTCTTAGGGAGGCTACCTTCAGACCGAGAACAGTAGAGAAGAGTAGTTTAGAGAGAAACACTCTAGCCTGAGTTGCATCTAAGACCTGGACCCAGATATTCCAAATGATGAGTAGATCCAGTGATCATTTCTGAAGGCTCAAGATACATGCAAAACATTGTAATGTCTGGTTTGTCAAGGCCAACACATGAACCAAGTATTCTCTGAATAGGAAATCATTTATGAGAGTATAGCAGGATTAGTTCCTGGGCCAGCACTTTGACCACCCAAGGTGCAGACAAGAGGCCACATGGCAGGACCACAAATCGAAGGGCAGGGGACCCACAGCAAAAGGCTAAAAATGCTGATGTGTTGGAAGGATTGAGATATGCAAGTATGCATCTTTGATGTCCACAGATGCCAGAAAGTCTCTCTATTGAAACATGATGGATTCCATGTAATATTTCTGAACCTGAATGAAGATCTTTCCGTGCTTTGAGATCCAAGATGGGGTGGATACCCTATTTGGGTTTTGAAACTGTGAACATGTTGGAGTAAAGCCCCTGGGACTGTTTCACCACATCAACTGGGGCAATACCACCTTGACCCAGAGCGCCAGAGAGGGGTTTTGACAAGACAAATCACAGCCAAGATAGTTTAAAAAGCAGAGCCCACCATTGAGAGTTCTGGAGTGGGAATTCAACCGCTTATTGCAGGTGCATCTTCCGTTGGTATGGTAGTCTTTGTTAAGGCAGGGCACTGCCATATCCTTTCTAAAGTCTTGCAAGACTACAGTATAAACCTCAGCCAATAGGGCAGAGTAGCTGGCCACACTTGGCGTAGCTAAGGAAGATTCTAAAGATGAGATAGATTCTACAATTAGAGGGCAACATGATTTTAGGCTGCAGGTGTCATCCACATCTGAGCCGTTAGTAGAGTGTGAGCTGGGGGTACCTGTTAACAGCAGGACTGTCCACTGTGTCTAGAATCCGACATACTGTACTGTGGCCGTGGTAAGGCATTGTAAAGCACAGGGTACAAAGCAAGGTTTCAGGTACTCGCAAAACACAGACAGCTGGTAGCAGATGAGGGACGGATGACCAGAGGTGACCAAAGTCACTATAAGCAGGAAGCTTGTAAGAAGTAGCAGCGAGGAGATGCTTTCTTGACACATTATGGTGGGAGAGAGTGTGATTGACATGTGCATGGAAGCCAGCCAGGAAATCCTTTCGGTCCAGAAGTGGTTAAAGTGACATTAAAGCTTCATTTTTTAGTTCAATCTGATTTTATTGAGAAAGAGGGGTTTTACAGAATATGGGGGAAAGCGAGGGAGCAAGAATCAAACAGAAAAAATTCACAGCCATGTCACATAGTGAACTTCAAGTAAGTGCATACTACAGTCAATAGCAATTAGTGTTGAAAAGAAACATAAACTACCAAGTCCATTGGCTCACGATTGTATCGCAACTTAACAAACAGCAGCTTGGTGTAACATGGGTCAACATAAGCAAGAGATAAGACAAATAAAGGATAACACTGGTAGAGACACCGCTATAGCTGGCGTCGCAGTAGAAAATGGTGTAAAGTATGTAAGGCATTAGTAAATACTCAGGTTTTTCGCTGAGAAGCACCCAAAAACAAGTGAGCGCAAAAAGGATAGCCGTATGGTGCCAGTGGTATAGCCAAAGAGATAGGGAGATGGGGTAAAGCAGGAGGATGAAAACCGAGATAAGCCAAGAGGGTGAGGAAGACAGAGGAGATCAAGAGGGGCCGCCCACGTCTCACTACTGTTCCCCATCACCCGGCATCACAGGTGATTCGAGCCAGGACTTGAAGGAATCCGAACACGAAACATGTCCCAAGACATCCATGAAGCAGAGAACCGTTCCTCTTTGCCCCCCTCTCGTGCCAGCAGGTTTTCCATGTCCCTAAGTCTGTCTAGTTCCAAAGCCCACTCAAGTTTAGAGGGTACGTGCTTGGTTCTCCAGTGTCTGGGTATTACCGTCCTAACAGCCGCCAAGAAAAACCGGAGAACGTCTCTCTTGATCGACTGGAAGGAGCCGGGCAACATAGACAACAAGGCTAATTGTGGTGTCGCGGAAACTGTAGTTGCCTGGAGCCTGCAGTAAAGAGCAATAATTCCACTCCACAATTCATGGATCTGCGGACATTCCCACCAAATATGAAGGAGCATTCCCCTAGATGATGTGCATCGCCAGCATTGGTCCTACTGAAGTGTATCAATATAGGTAATCGAGGAAGGGCACCTGTACCATCTGCTCAAGAGTTTGAACCCCTTCTCTTGAACTTGTGTAGCAGGAGACAGCGAGTGGGTCAGCGCGAAGCATTTGTACCAGTCGTTAGATGAAAGGGCTAGCCCCAGGTCCCTGTCCCAGACAGCAGTATATGTCGGTAGGTCAGGGCGAAGGGCACGTAGGAGTAAGGAAGGCTTCATTTTTTAAATTAAAACAACAAACATGTTATACTTACCTGCTCTGTGTAATGGTTTTGCACAGAGCAGCCCCGAACCCGCTCGCTTGGCACAGGAGATGATTGACAGCAACTGGAGCCAATGGCTCCCGCTGCTATCAGTCTGCCCAATGAGGAGGAAGACAGCGGCGAGAGCTGCTGCTCTTGTTTACAGTGCTGGATCAGGCTCAGGTAAGAATGAGGAGGGGATTCTGCAACACAGAAAGTTTTTTACCTAAACCCCTTAGCGCTGGCGACTCCCAGCCCTTTAAGGGGTTTCAGATGCTGGGGGGCGGGTTTATGATCATGTGACCACCATAATTGGCTGTCTTAGCGGTCACATGATCGGAAAGCTACTGATCACAAGCAGCAATCGGGAGCTTCCTGCTAACTGCCAGTAGCTGTGTCGAGAGCATGCAGGGCACGCACTCTTGGCACAGCAATTTTGCATGCAACTATATGGCCGCTCAGGCACCAAGGCCCATCCGAGGAGAGGGCACATATTTGTGTGCTATCTGTGCCAAGAGGTTAATGCATAGAATTCATTAACCTCCCTAGCGGTATTCCCGAGTGTGGCTCGGGGTAATATACAGTGCCAAAAGCAGTAACCCCCGAGCGACACTTGGGATTACCCCACAATCACTTACCTTCTGCTACGATCCCCCATCGGCCTCCCCCGCCCTCCTCCAGCCATCCACCCGCTGTCCTCCCTCTGTGTGCTCTGGCCAATGCGGCCACCTGTCTTCCGGTTACCTTCCCTGCGAGCACCGCCACACAGGTGGGTGGAACCGCCAGCAGTTTCAAAAAAGTAAATAAAACAAATGGCATGATACAGTGTAATCGGTTAGGATTACAACTTTGTATCATGCCATTTCACTTAGAGGCTTTTCCAGTGCCCTGCCTGTACTTTTTGCGGTACTTTGTGCCTGGAAAATTGATAACGTCCATGGCGTCCAAAAAGCGTTTTTAGCTCAAAAGCGCTTTTAGACGAACTGGAAAACAGCGACAGTGAATCAAAATTATTTGAAGAACCGAGCGATATCGATTCGTGGGAAAATTCGTCATCAGGTACTAAAAGTGACAACAGCAATGATTCTGCGACTGAGCTCAGCGATGTGCGGACTTTGTGCTCTATTGACTGTGGGACGGATCAGGCAGCGCCCTCCAAGATTCCCATTTACTGGAGCACCTGATATGAAAGTTGATGTTGACCATGACAACCCCTTGGCATACCTACAATTATTTCCGACTGATGAGGTTATTGAAAAAATAGTTACCGAGACAAACCGGTACAAATAGCAACAATGCGCTACGTATCGGAAATTTGCAAGATGCAGAAAGTGGGAACCAGTGACCAAAGATGACATTTGGAAATTTCTGGGCCTAATAATTCTTGAGGGAGTGGTGGGGAAACCCCTGCAGAAGTGGTATTAGACAACCTATACTGTACATTACTTGCCACTCCATTCTTTAGCACGGTCATGTCAGAGTACAGATTCTACCTCATAATGAAATATCTCCACTTCGAAAACCATGAAGAATTTCATGAAACTACTCATTCTGCACCAAAACTAAAGAAAATTTGGGAAGTATCATACCCGGGATGTCTACTAGACTCTTGTTTGGACAGATTTAAATGAGTTATTCCTCAAAATTACAGGCCTAAAATATAAAACAACATATTTTCATGCAAAACAATGTACCGCTTTAAGATCAAGAATTCTGACATAATCAGACCGCCAGGGAGGCGAAGGTGGTCCTACTTTTGAGGGGACCAGTAAAACTAATATTGTAATCAGTGCTAAACATATGCATTGTTACTGTACTAATGACACTGGCAGGGAAGAGGTTAACACAAGGGGCGATCAAAGGGTTGTGTGTCCCTGAGGGGTGCTTTCTAACTATGGGGGAGGGGGCGGGCTTGCTGCATGAACACAGAGACCTGTGTTCCTAAATAGGAGGATCCCTGTGTTTATCTGTGACAGAACAGCGGTCTGCCGTAAATCGGCGGACCGCCATTCTGTCTCCATGGGGAGCGATCGCGGGTGGCCTGCGGACATCGCGTCCGCCAGACCCACTGATTGGCTCCCCCTCTGGCCCCCACTATCTGTTACAAGAAGCGAAGTACAGGTAAGTCGTTTGACATAATAGAGTCGATCTGCCGCAGTAAAACTTCGGCGGCTAGTTGGCAAGTGTTTAACCACTCTACTACCGCTCACGGTAATACTACTGCGGCAGAGTGGCTCGTTCCCGTCCAGTCACGTAGTATTAACGTGACTGGACTCCTCCCCTTCTGGGCGGCGCTTGTGCGCCGCCGGAGGCTCGCTCCCGCTGTTTTCATTCACAGCGGGAGTCGGGCCAGGGGAGGAGCAGCGGCGATCGCCGCTGCTCTTACCCGATCGTCGGGGATCGAGTCTGGAGATCCGCCCGCTGTGTGTAAACACAGCGGGCGGATCTCCATAGTGACAGGGAGTGACAGATCGGACTGTTCAGCATAGCTGGACATCCGATCTGTCCATGAATCACATAGTCACCTCCCCCCCTACACGTCAGTAAGCACCAGGCATACATTAACCCCTCCCTCTCCAATAAAATTAACCCCTTCCCTGCCAGTGTCATTTTTACAGTAACAGTGCATATATATAGCACTGATTACTGCAGTAATGTCACTGGTACCCCCAAAAGTGTCAAAAATGTCAGTCAGGGGTCCGGTCTGTCCGCCGCAATGTCGCAGTCCCGCAAAAAAAATCGCAGATCGCCGCCATTACGCGTTAAAAAAAAAACACCAAAAATGACAGAAATCTTTCCCTTTGTTAGTAAACGCAATAACTTTTGCGCAAACCAATCAAAATACGCTTATTGCGATTTTTTTTACCAAACATATGTAGCATAAAACAAATTGGCCAAAAACTTTTAAAAAAATTGGTTTTTACATCTTTTTTGGGGGGAATTTCATATAAAAAAATGTGAAAAATATTGTTATTTTTTCAAAATAAACGCTCTTTTTTTGTTTATAGCGCAAAAAGTAAAAATCGCACAGGTGATCAAATACCACCAAAAGAAAGCTCTGTTTGTGGGAGAAAAAGGACGTAAATTTCGTTTGGGTACGGCGTCGCACGACCGCGCAATTGTCAGTTGAAGTCGCACAGCGCCGAATCGCAAAAAGTGGCCTGGACGGAAGACAGCAAAATCCTCCGGTTGTAAAGTGGTTAAAGCCTCATGCACACAGGTGGGAAAAAACTGAATATTCTTCCCGAATATTCTAGCCAATAGAATACATTTATGTACATATACTTATAAACTCCATGTTTAAATAAACACGCGTAATTACGTGCCAAAATTAGCATCTATTTAACTGGATTTTTCTGACAGCTCATGGTAGAAAGATCTAGCGTACATAGAGAGTATTGTAATACACCTGTGTGCATGAGGCCTATGGGGAAAGCGTTTGGGGGCAGGGCAATTAAAATGTGTCTCAGCCGCATGTTTGTACAGCCACCCAACCGCAAGTGTAAAGGAGGCCTTATGCATCACAATGCACACATCTAGATACCCATTCTCTGTGTTGCATTGGGAAAAAAAGAGTTGGTTAAATTTTTTGGGTGTGCGGATGCTTGTTACGGTATATGTAAACCCTCACCTTATAAAATGACCCATTCACTTTAAAGTGGTTGTAAACCCACTCTGATCACTTTTACCTATAGGTAAGCCTTTAATAGGTACTGTAAATATCTCCTAAACTTGCACCTTGTAGGAGATATTTACATTTCATGCAGCCAATGATGTCATCGGCGCATACGCTCTGAAGAAATGGCCGCCTGTGCCCTTTCTTCAGAGCCCCAGTAGCATAGCCGGAGTCGGCAGTCCAGGAAGGAAGATGGCTGAAGATGGATGCGGCCACCAGCGGGGACGACGAGGGCTTAGTTTGGAGGGAAGTGTCACATAATGTGCTAGTATGTGATGTACGTAACGCACTCCTGAACTCTGCACTCTGTACATAACGCACTCCAGAACTCTGCACTCTGTACGTAGCACACTCCTGAACCCTGCTCTCTGTACGTAGCGCACTCCTGAACCCTGCACTCTGTACGTAGCGCACTCCTGAACCCTGCACTCTGTACGTAGCGCACTCCTGAACCCTGCTCTCTGTACGTAGCTCACTCATGAACCCTGCACTCTGTATGTAGCTCATTCATGAACCCTGCACTTTGTATGTAGCTCACTCATGAACCCTGCACTCTGTACATAGCGCACTCCTGAAATATGCAGTCTGTACATAGCGCACTCCTGAACGCTGCACTCTGTACATAATGCACTCCTGAACCCTGCATTCTGTAAATAACGCACTCCTGAATTCTGCACCCTGTACATAACGCACTCCTGAACTCTGCACTCTGTACATAATGCACTCCTGAACTCTACACACTGTACGTAGCGCACTCATGAACCCTGCACTCTGTACGTAGAGCACTCCTGAATCCTGCTCTCTGTACGTAGCTCACTCATGAACCCGGCACTCTGTACGTAGCTCACTCATGAACCTGTCACTCTGTACATAATGCACTCCTGAAATATGCACTCTGTACATAGCGCACTCCTGAAATATGCACTCTGTACATAGCGCACTCCTGAACGCTGCACCCTGTACATAACACACTCCTGAACTCTGCACCCTGTACATAACGTACTCCTGAACTCTGCACCCTGTACATAATGCACTCCTGAACTCTGCACCCTGTACATAACGTACTCCTGAACTCTGCACCCTGTACATAACGCACTCCTTAACTCTGCACCCTGTACATAAAGCACTCCTGAACTCTACACACTGTATGTAGTGCACTCCTGAACCCTGCATTCTGTATATAATCCACTCCTGAACCCTGCACTCTGTATGTAGCTCACCCCCAGATATAGCTGGCCCTTTGAAAGTAACCATACTGCTTATGCGGCCTGCAATGAAATTAAGTTTGACACCCCTGTTTTACAAGGTGATCGTTTAGAACCCTGCACTCTGTACAAAATGCACTCCTGATCTTCACTCTGTACATAACGCACTCCTAAACTCTGCACTCTGTACATAACGCACTTCTGAACTCTACACACTGTATGTAGCGCACTCCTGAACCCTGCATTCTGTACATAACGCACTCCTGAACTCTGCACTCTGTATGTAGCACATTCCTGAACCCTGCACTCTGTATGTAGCTCACCCCAGATATAGCGGGCCCTTTGAAAGCAACCATACTGCTTATGCGGCCTGTAATGAAATTAAGTTTGACACCCCTGTTTTACAAGGTAATCGTTTACAATCAGTTTAATAGGTATGCGTTGACGCATCAAAAAAACACAAGTGCAAGGGTGAAAATGGACTTTGAATGGCCAGCCTTTTTGCTGTCTGGAGAAGGAGTTAACTAGATTTTGGTGGTTGAGATATAGGGGTGGTTGCAATTAAGCACTCCTAAACCCAGCACTCTGTACGTAGCGCACTCCTGAACTCTGCACTCTGTACGTAGCACACTCCTGAACTCTGCACTCTGTACATAGCGCACTCCTGAGCTCTGCACTCTACGTAGCGCACTCCTGAGCTCTGCACTCTACGTAGCGCACTCCTGAACTCTGCACTCTGTACGTAGCGCACTCCTGAACTCTGCACTCTGTAGGTAGAGCACTCCTGAACTCTGCATTCTGTACATAATGCACTTCTGAACTCTACACACTGTACGTAGCTCACTCCTGAACTCTGCACTCTGTACATAACGCACTCCTGAACTCTGTACTCTGCACGTAGCGCACTCCTGAACTCTGCACTCAGTACATAACGCACTCCTGAACTCTACACACTGTAGTGCACTCCTGAACCCTGCATTCTGTACATAGCTCACTCCTAAACTCTGCACTCTGTACATAGCGCACTCCTGAACCCTGCACTCTGTACATAACACACTCCTGAACTCTGCACTGTGTACATAGCGCACTCCTGAACCCTGCACTCTGTACATATTGCACTTCTGAACTTTGCACTCTGTACATAATGCACTTCTGAACTCTACACTCTGTACATAGCTCACTCCTAAACTCTGCACTCTGTACATAGCGCACTCCTGAACCCTGCACTCTGTACATAACACACTCCTGAACTCTGCACTGTGTACATAGCGCACTCCTGAACCCTGCACTCTGTACATATTGCACTTCTGAACTTTGCACTCTGTACATAATGCACTCCTTAACTCTGCACTCTGTACGTAGTGCACTCCTTAACTCTGCACTCTGTACATAACCCACTCCTGAGCTCTACACACTGAATGTAGCGCACTCATGAACTCTGCATTCTGTACATAACGCACTCCTGAACCCTGCATTCTGTACATAACGCACTCCTGAACTCTGCACTCTGTACGTAGCACACTCCTAAACCCTGCTCTCTGTACGTAGCTCACTCATGAACCCTGCACTCTGTACGTAGCTCACTCATGAACCCTGCACTCTGTACATAGCGCACTCCTGAACTATGCACTCTGTACATAGCGCACTCCTGAAATATGCACCCTGTACATAACGCACTCCTGAACTCTGCACCCTGTACATAACGCACTCCTGAACTCTGCACCCTGTACATAACGCACTCCTGAACTCTACACACTGTAGGTAGCGCACTCCTGAACTCTACACACTGTATGTAGTGCACTCCTGAACCTTGCACACTGTATGTAGTGCACTCCTGAACCCTGCACACTGTATGTAGTGCACTCCTGAACCCTGCACACTGTATATAGTGCACTCCTGAACCCTGCACACTGTATGTAGTGCACTCCTGAACCCTGCACACTGTATGTATTGCACTCCTGAACCCTGCACACTGTATGTAGCTCACTCCTGAACCCTGCACACTGTATGTAGCGCACTTCTGAACCCTGCATTCTGTACATAATGCACTCCTGAACTCTGCACTCTGTACGTAGGGCACTCCTGAACCCTGCACTCTGTATGTAGCGCACTCCTGAACCCTGCACTCTGTATGTAGCGCACTCCTGAACCCTGCACTCTGTATGTAGCCTACCCCAGATATAGCTTGCCCTTTGAAAGCAAACCATACTGTTTATGAGGCCCTCAATGAAATTAAGATGGTCACCCCTCTTTTACAAGGTGATCGTTTATAATCAGTTTAATAGGTATGCGTTGATGCATCAAAAAAAACACGTGCAGGGGTGAAATTGGACTTGGCTTGGCAGGGAAGAAGTTAACTAGATTTTGGTGGTAGAGATTGAATCTGCGGCTCCCCTAATCTGTTCGGAATATGCGGCACACATTGGCCGTCTGGGGGGGGGGGGGTCACTATTATTTATACCTGCGCGCCGTCTGCTTGGATATAAATGCTGCATGCCAGGCTCCTGTCTGTGGCCCTCAATGAGCCCAGACTGAC
The DNA here is from genome assembly GCF_965119305.1 of Pelophylax lessonae. NCBI lineage: Eukaryota > Metazoa > Chordata > Amphibia > Anura > Ranidae > Pelophylax > Pelophylax lessonae. The sequence goes on along the minus strand of NC_138771.1, from coordinate 16,028,146 downwards.
CTTTGTGGAAAAAGATATTAAGAACATTTAATAAGAGGCCGACAGGCGGCACGTGGAGAACATCCCGGATATTAATATGAATAGTCAGTTCCTTCCTATTGCCCGGAATTCCCAGGATCGCAGCACCTGCTCCAGAATGTGGAATTAAGGGCAGTACACAATCAGGTTTAGCTTGCTGTGTGTGTGTGTGTGTTTGTATTATGTCTTTTTAAGCAGAAATTAGAATTTAGATGAGCCGGTGTCAGGAGGGTGTGCGATTTCACAGAAAGGATCCCGTCTTCTGGGACTCCTCTCTCTGCTCGGAGAGCCTCTCTTCAATCATTCCTCGCTGCTAATTTTGGTGTCACTCTCATTTCTTTTTAAACGATTCATTTCAAAGGAAAAAGAGGGGGGGGGAGGGGGGAATTGTAAATGGCCCCGATGTGATCTACAATTTAGTCTATTACTGTTGCAGCCTGCAAGCCTCCCGGGAAGCGGAACATACATGGCCTCAAGGTAGGAATTTCAATAATTGTTTCAGTAAAGTTGGATGGATTTGAAATGCTGTGTTCCACTTATTGAAACGTCAAAAAAAAAAAAAAAAAAATGCTGTACCTTCCACACTGCTGACAAGCAGGACTCGCCTTTACTGGTGAAAGTGATAGTCGCATGATACACAGTATAGATCCGAACCTTGCGTCTTACTGGCAGCTCATTGGGCATTAACCCTTTAGTTAACGTTCTTGATATGGGGGACCTCAAGTGCGGCAGCATCACCACTCATAAAAAAAATTCTGTAAATATTCATTATCAGAGACTGCAGACACACTACAGGATATAGTCAAAGACTGTGGACATAGTACAAGAGATGGTCAGAGACTGCAACAATGAAAGGAGAGATGGTCAGAGACTGCAGACATGATACAAGAGATGGTCAGAGACTGCAGACATGATAAATGAGATGGTCAGAGACTGCAGACATGAGACAAGAGATGGTCAGAGACTGCAGACATGAGACAAGAGATGGTCAGAGACTGCAGACATGAGACAAGAGATGGTCAGAGACTGCAGACATGATACACGAGATGGTCAGAGACTGCAGACATGATCCAAGAGATGGTCAGAGACTGCAGACATTATACACGAGATGGTCAGAAACTGCAGACATGATACAGGCGATGGTCAGAGACTGCAGACATGATATAAGAGATAGTCAGAGACTGCAGACATGATACAAGAGATGGTCAAAGAGTACAGACATGATACAGGAGATGGTCAGAGACTGCAGACATGATATAAGAGATGGTCAGAGACTGCAGACATGATATAAGAGATGATCAGAGACTGAGGAGATGGTCAGAGACTGGAGATATGACACAAGCGATGGACAGAGACTGTACACGTGATACAAGAGATGGTCAGAGACTGCAGACATGATACAGGCAATGGTCAGAGGCTGCAGACATGATACAAGAGATGGTTAGAGAATGCAGACATGGTACAAGAGATGGTCAGAAACTGCAGACATGATACAGGAGATGGTCAGAGATTGCAGACATGATACAGGAGATGGTCAGAGACTGCAGACATGATATAAGAGATGGTCAGAAACTGCAGACATGATATAAGAGATGGTCAGAAACTGCAGACATGATACAGGAGATGGTCAGAGACTGCAGACATGATACAGGCGATGGTCAGAGACTGTACACATGATACAAGAGATGGTCAAAGACTGCAGACATGATACAAGAAATGGTCAGAGACTGCAGACATGATACAAGAGATGGTCAGAGACTGCAAAAATGATACGAGAGATTGTCACAGACTGCAGACATGATACAAGAGATGGTCAGAGACTGCAGACGTGATACAAGAGATGGTCAGAGACTGCAGACGTGATACAAGAGCTGGTCAAAGAATGCAAAAATGATACGAGACATAGTCAGAGACTGCAGACATGATATAAGAGATGGTCAGAAACTGCAGACATGATACAGGAGATGGTCAGAGACTGAGGAGATGGTCAGAGACTGGAGATATGACACAAATGATGGACAGAGACTGTACACGTGATACAAGAGATGGTCAGAGACTGCAGACATGATACAGGCGATGGTCAGAGGCTGCAGACATGTTACAGGAGATGGTCAGAGACTGCAGACATGATACAGACGATGTTCAGAGACTGCAGACATGACGCAGGCAATGGTCAGAGACTGTACACATGATACAAGAGATGGTCAGAGACTGCAGACATGATACAAGAGATGGTCAGAGACTGCAGACATGGCGCAGGCGATGGTCAGAGACTGTACACATGATACAAGAGATGGTCAGAGACTGCAGACATGATACAGGAGATGGTCAGAGAATTCGGTATACGCTGCAGGAGACTGTTGGGGACTGGAGACCTTACACGAAGCTGCAATAAGGAAACACAGATTAGTATATAGGGGCCCCAAAAGCTGCACAGAAAGATCGAGGGGCTGCAGGTTAGACATCAGGGGCGTAGAACCTTATGGTGGTCATACAAGTAACAATCTGAATGAATTATTATTCACAGAATTGGATAATATCATTTGATCTATGAATTATTGTAAAAAAATGTGTCATCAATCAATTTCCAGCAAAATTGATTGATTTATTTGAAATGATTCTGACTGGCCCAGAAAAATCTGATTGTAGAAAATTCGATAATTTAATATGATCCTCAAACTGATACAATCCTCCCTTTTTTTTAAATCACTTTAATACCAGACACTTTTACCCCCTTCCTGCCCAGGCTAGTTTTCAGATTTCAGCGCTGTCACACTTTGAATGACAATTGCATGCAACACTGTACCCAAATTACATTTTTATCATTTTTTTTTTTTTTAACCCGCTAGAGCTTTCTTTTGGTGGTATTTTATCACCACTGGGTTTTTTTTTTGCTATACAAGTAACAAAGGAGTCAGTACACTACAGTATCGTTTACCGCATGCGATAGTGTGGTCACATGGCTCGTTTTCATAAAGTATTGCATAAATTAAGTCCAATTCATGAAAAAAAAAAAAATGATGCAATTATTTAGCGCAAAAAAAAAAATGCAGATTAAATATTGCGATATAGCGATAGCGATATTTACCACTAGGGTTTTGCTGGCGATATCATATGCGGCATTTGTCAAAAAACAGCTTGTGAGGGTCTAGGGAGCGAGCGCGCGCCCCCGGAGGCGCGCTCCCGCGCGGTCACGGACCCCCCCGCGCGTGTGACCAGCGGACCCGATGTCCGCCGGTCACTCGGCGATCGGCGGGGGAGAGGGAGAATGTCAGGCAGCTTGTGTAAACAAGCTGCCTGTCATTCTCCTCGCTGTAAAGACACTGATAAAACGGATCTAGTATGTAGATCCGTTGATCAGTGTCCTTACAGCTCAAGCCACAGCCAATCACAGTAGAAAGCACGCCCCTAGGGATACACACAGCCCCTCCCTCCCAAATAAAGTTAACCCCTTCACAACCAGTGTATTTTTACAGTAACAGTGCATATGTATAGCACTGATTACTGTAGAAATGTCACTGGTAACCCCAAAAGTGTCACAAATGTCAGTCAAGGGTCCGATCTGTCCGCCCCAATGTCGCAGTACCGCAAAAAAAATCGCAGATCGCCGCCATTACGCGTTAAAAAAAACAACAACAAAAATCTTTCCCTTTGTTAGTAAACGCGATAACTTTTGCGCAAACCAATCAAAATACGCTTTTTGCGATTTTTTTTTTTTACCAAACATAGGTAGCATAAAACAAATTGGCCGAAAATTTTAAAAAATTTAGATTTTTACTTTTTTTTTGGGGGGGAATTTCATATAAAAAAATGTGAAAAATATTGTTATTTTTGCAAAATTGACGCTCTTTTTTTGTTTATAGCGCATGATCAAAAAATCGCACAGGTGATCAAATACAACCAAAAGAAAGCTCTGTTTGTGGGAAAAAAAGGACGTCAAATTCGTTTAGGTACAGCGTCGCACGACCGCGCAATTGTCCGTTAAAGTCACGCAGTGCTGAATCGCAAAATACCCCCTGGTCAGGAAGGGGGTAAAATCTTCCGGGGCTTAAGTGGTTAACAACGGATGATTCATCAGCTGTCAGTGGGTTCCTCACATATTGGTGAAAATTTATGATTTTTTTTTTTTATTCAGTATTTTTTAGTAAAAAATATTGTTTTTGTTTTTTTCAAAACTGTTGGTCTTTTTTCGTTTATAGTGCAAAAGATTAAAAAAAAACACTGGTTATCAAATACCACCAGAAATATGTAGCAGAATACATATTGGCCTAAATTTATGAAGATTTTTTTTTTTTATTAGATATGTTTTATAGCAAATAGTAAAAAATATTGTTTTTGCTGTTTTCAAAATTGTTCGTCTTTTTTCCTTTATAGTGCAGAAGAATAATAAAAAAAAAAAAAAAAAAAACCACTGGTGAACAAATACCACCAAAAGAAAGCTCTATTTGTGGGTAAAAAAAAAATAATATAAATTTCATTTATGTACAGCGTTGCTTGATCACACAATTGTCAGGTAAAACAAAGCAGCGCAAAAAAGCAAAAAATGGCCTGGTCATGAAGGGGGGTGAATCTTCCGGAAGGTAAGTGGTTAATCAAGCTCCAGGCACACTGTAAAGTACAACAGCAGCAGTGGCCTAAGAAATAATCCACTTGGCACAGCTCATAATTCAATATCTTTAGCTCTTGTTCATTAATAATTAACATTAAAATCATATAATCCATATACAGCTATTAGTAGGTACAAACAGTTGTATTTATATATTCATTATTTTTTTGGTGTTGCTTTCCCAGGTAGGAGGAGACGTGTATGTAATGATTTGGATACTTTTTTTTCTATATTAACTTCATGTAATATTCATCAAATATTATTTTTATGCTTAACGTGTTACTAAACCCACAACGGTAAAATCAGTCTATCAATGCAGTAAAAGCATGCTTGTTATACTCACTGTGGAACCTAAGGGGTTAATCCTTCACATTCTGTAAAAAGGCTGTTTGATCCTGTCTTCTCTGATACTCCCCTTCTTCCACTGACTCCAAAACATATCTGGATAGTACAGAGCCTTAGGAGTGAAGCTGCACATGCTCAGTTTGGTGTGTATTGCTAGAGAGGTTTTTTTTTTTTTTCTTTGGGAATGTGCATGTGATCAGTACAGGGCCAATCAGCACTGTCCAGGCAGAGGGCCAGGGGTCCTGCAGCCTCATAGGACAGCTCAGTGCAGTATGAAAACTCCTCCTACAAGCTTCACCAGGAACAGATAGAAATCACAAGACTGCTTTATACTGCTGATGAGAAAAGGGATTAAGCTGTTTAGATTTACTAAAATAACGGAATTTTTGTAAAATCTTACCGTAAAATTCCTTTCTCTGAGTCCTCCGACAGTCGCCGCCCCTTCCCAAATCTTCACCAATGGGTATTGACCTTTGCTCCGCAGGAGTAGCTAGGCAACAAGAATTGTTAATACAAAAGCTTTTAGCATAGACACACCCCTAGGGGCTGTCCCCTCAGTCAATACCTCCCTGCACCAGCATTCCCAACTCAGTTTGGTAGCATAGCAGTAAGAGTACACAAAAACCCCAAAAGAGGGGCGGGGGGCGGCGACTGTCGGAGGACTCAGAGAAAGGAATTTTACGGTAAGATTTTACAAAAATTCAGTTTTCTCTTACGTCCTCTGACAGTCGCCGGCCCTTCCCAAATCTTCACCATTGGGACGTCCCAAAGCAGTGTAGACATGAGGCGTGGGAGACGCAACCGTAGAAAGGCAACGCAGTACCCACATCAGAGAAAGGAACCTTACCACAGTAAGCGAACCAACTGGGCAACAGGAAAACATGCTCAACAGGAGCAACAACCCAGGAAAACAAGTAACCCAGGGGTAAAACACCCCAATAACCAAGGGCCCACAAAAACAAGGGTCCCTAAGAAACTGCCACACTGAGAACTTTACGGCCAAAGGAGGCATCGACCGATGCCTGAACATCCACCTTATAGAATCTTGAGAAGGTGTGAACGGACGACCAGGTCGCCGCCTTACACACCTGGGCCACAGAAGCCTGATGACGGTAAGCCCAAGACGTACTCAAAGATCTGGTAGAGTGCGCCTTCACAGGGAAAGGAGGAACCTTCCCCTTCAAGGCATAGGCTTGCTCAATGGTCTGTCTGATCCATTTGGCGATGGTCGCAGCCGACGCCACCATGCCATTCTGAGGTCCCTCAGGAAGGACAAAGAGGGAATCTGACTTGCGAAAAGATTTAGTGGACGACAGGTAAACCCTGATCGCCCGGACAACATCCAATGAAAGCAAGGCAACCTCCTTTGGATGCTTAGGCTTCGCGCAGAGCGAAGGCAAGACAATGTCTTCGTTAAGGTGAAACTCTGAGATCCTTTTCGGAAGAAAGGATGGGTTAGGTCGCAAGACCACCTTATCCTTGTGAATCACCAGGTAGGGAGAGCTGCAGGACAAAGCCGCCAGCTCCGACACCCTGCGAGCCGAAGTGATCGCCACCAAAAAGGCAACCTTCTTGGACAACAGAGACAACGAGATTTCCCTGATCTTTTCAAAAGGAGCCTGTTGTAACACGGACAGAACCAAGTTCAAGTCCCATGGAGGCAAAGGTTCCCTCCTAGGAGGGGCCAAATGTCGCACCCCCTGAACAAAGGTGCTAACCAATGAATTAGACGCCACAGGGCGTTGAAAGAGAACGGCCAGCGCAGAAATCTGACTCTTAATCGTGGCCAACGCCAAACGCTGGTCCACTCCAGTTTGGAGGAAAGCCAACACTCTCGACACCGAGTATGAGCGAGGGGAATACCCCCTGGACTCACACCAGGCAAAGTAAGCTTTCCAAGTACGGTAGTAAATTTTTCCCGAAGAGGCTTTTCTAGCCTTGATCAAAGTGGGAATGACCTCAGGGGAGAGACCCCTATCCTTCAGGACCTGGCTTTCAACAGTCAGGCCGTTAAAGCCAGCGACTGTAAAGCAGGATGGAATATCGGCCCTTGAGACAGAAGGTCTTCCCGAAGCGGCAGGCGCCACGGAGCGTCGACTGCCAGATTTACGAGGTCTGCGTACCAAGACCGGCGAGGCCAGTCCGGTGCCACCAGAATCACCGCATGCTGTTCCGAGGCCAATCTGCCTCTTTCGGGGGAAAGGCATACATCAGACGATACTGATGCCAGGGCGCCACCAACGCGTCCGAAGCGTCCGCCCGAGGATCGCGCGTTCTTGCCACGAACCTTTCCACCTTGTTGTTTAGACGAGACGCGAACAGGTCCACATCTGGAGAACCCCACCTCGCGCACAACATCTGAAAGACATCCGGGTGAAGGGACCATTCCCCCTGGTCCAGGGTCTGGCGGCTCAGATAGTCCGCCTGCCAGTTCTCCACCCCCGGAATGTGAACTGCCGTTATCGCCGGGACGTGCGTCTCGGCCCAAGACAGAATGTCGCCCACTTCTCGAGCCGCTCGGGCACTCCTGGTGCCCCCTTGACTCTTGCCCCTGTAACCCCTTTTATCAGAGTATCCAAAGCCTCGCCAAAAAGGCGAGATCCCGCGTAGGGAAAATCCGCCAGCGTCTTGCGAGAAGATTGGTCGACCGACCAATTTTTCAACCATATCAGACGACGGTTCAATATCGCCACGCTGGACAGGCGCGCAGCCAAGGGAGCCAAATTCAAGTCCGCATCACACAAGTACATGACTCCTTGATGGATTTGATCCACCATAGCCAACGTGGTAGGCAGAGCCGAATCAGCCACCAGGGTGCGCCTGAGCATCTTCGTCCAATCTGCAACAGCCTGTGCCGCCATAATGGAAGCAAAAATAGGCTTCAGCATAGAACCAGCAACCATATAGGCATGACGGGCAAGAGACTCCATTCTCCTGTCCGTAGGGTCCCAGAAAACCGGGGTATCCTCAGAAGGAACCGCAGTAGCCTTGTTCAAAATGGCCACCGCGTGATCCACCTGAGGCGCCACACACCAACGCTCGTCGGTGGAGGGCGCAAACGGATAAAGCAGTTTAAACTTACTTGGCACAGTAAAGGGCTTCTTTAAATTGCGCCACTGCTCATTAACAGTATGATGAAATTCCGCAGGGCAGGGAAAAACCTGCGCTGATTTTCGAGTTCTCTGCGTTCCAAAAGAGGACACCCTAGCAGGAGGAGTAGGCTCATCCTCTAGGTGCAAGGTATCCTTAATGGAGGCAATCAGCTCATTCATGAGTGCAAGCTCTTCAGGCGAGCCAGGGGGAGAAACATCAACCCCCTCCACCTCTGCCTCCCCCTCGGACCCCATAAGGTCCAAAGATGAGCAGGACCCCGAGAAGGGTACGCCAGCCACAGCAGCCACATCGCCCTCTGAATCAGAGGAAATGGATAACCTGGCCCTTTTTGCGGATCGATCAGCCATCAGCATCTGCACCTGAGAAACCAAGGACGCCACCACCGCGGCCAGATCAGCCCCCCTCGGTGGGGTGCAGCAGCCCCCTGGTCCCCCACCAGGGCGGGGGGAAACTTGCTATCCTGAGAATCCATGCCCCAGCAATGAAAAGGAAAAAAGGTACTGGCCCTTTAACACCACGGCGAGCGCAGCCCACCGTACACTACTGTATGCACCGATCCCGCAGGGATAGAGGACACTGAGCAAGGAATGACAGGACAAAGAAGGTAAAAACCTGGAGAGAGCACAACAGGCTGCTGCCACCGATCGCTGTTCCCAGAGAAAGAGGAAGTGATGCAATAGCTGGCTGACTGATATAGCCTATGAGGCTCCGCAAACATGGCCGCTCGGCTGAGGGATGAGGCTACAGGAAAATGGCGCCGACATGTGCTCGAACGAGCGCGGCCCGCCAAAATGGCAGCGAATGGCGCCAAAACACGGCGCTGTACAGGGACAGGGCCGGCCACATCATATAAGCAAAAAAATGGCGGATCGCCGCAGCGGCCGCCGCACAACACATGTCTGTACCTGAATCTGCACCCAGAGCATAACTCACAGCAGAGCAGGATGGCCCCCCCTCGCAGCCCACAGGCAATGCAGCCATACAGGGATCTGACAGGGAGCCCGCACTTACACAGACATGGGGGGTACCACACAGCCACAGACTGACACCCACACAGAAGGTGCTTACCGTACCAGATGGCGTGGGGAACCGCCTCCAGCGACAAACCGCTATCAAGGCAGACAGGGAGTGCCGCAGCCAGGACGCTTGTAGACCGCAGCCATAGACTGCAGCATGGCGTCCAGTGAGGTAGCCACCTCACAGGCAGCATCCCTGCAGCGAACAGGGATGGATCGTTCAATGTGCCAGGGCAAACCTAAGCTGAACGCTCGATGGCAGGCTGGGGATCCATCTGGCACTCAGCCCTGAGATCCAGGGCGGCCAGTCCGAGACCCAGCTCCGCAGGAACATCTTCATCCGAAGAATCCTAAACTAAAGCTGACAAAATAACAGCTAGTAAAGAAAAGAAAAATACTTGAAATAAAATCAAAAGGGTAGAAGGCTGAGACTAAAGCCCCAGCACAGGAAAGCCAGCTACTCCTAAGCTAGGCAAGATCAAACTGAGTTGGGAATGCTGGTGCAGGAATGTATTGACTGAGGGGACAGCCCCTAGGGGTGTGTCTATGCTAAAAGCTTTTGTATTAACAATTCTTGTTGCCTAGCTACTCCTGCGGAGCAAAGGTCAATACCCATTGGTGAAGATTTGGGAAGGGGCGGCGACTGTCGGAGGACGTAAGAGAAAACTGTATTTCCATGTTCTGTGTACGGTGGGAGACCAGATATCCCACTGACATCGGATATAGTGAATGCAGGCTCCTGGGGAGACTGGATACAGGCTCCCCAGGACTCTACATTCACTATATCTGATCTCCCCAGGAGCCTGCATTCACTATATCTGGTCTCCCCAGGAGCCTGCATTCACTATATCTGGTCTCCTCAGGAGCCTGCATTCACTATATCTGGTCTCCTCAGGAGCCTGCATTCACTATATCTGTTCTCCCCAGGAGCCTGCATTCACTATATCTGGTCTCCCCAGGACTCTGCATTCACTATATCTGGTCTCCTCAGGAGCCTGAATTCACTATAGCTGGTCTCCCCAGGAGCCTGCATTCACTATATCTGGTCTCCCTAGGAGCCTGCATTCACTATAGCTGGTCTCCCCAGGAGCCTGCATTCACTATATCTGGTCTCCCTAGGAGCCTGCAGTCACTATATCTGGTCTCCCTAGGAGCCTGCAGTCACTATATCTGGCCTCCCCAGTAGCCTGCAGTCACTATATCTGATCTCCCCAGGATCCTGCATTCCTTTTATCTGGTCTCCTCCGGACTCTGCATTTCTTTTATCTGGTCTCCTCAGGACTCTGCATTCCTTTTATCTGGTCTCCCCAGGACTCTGCAGTCACTATATCTCGTCTCCCCAGGAGCCTGCATTCACTATATCTGCTCTCCCCAGGAGCCTTCATTCACTATATCTGCTCTCCCCAGGAGCCTGCAGTCACTATATCTGCTCTCCCCAGGAGCCTGCAGTCACTATATCTGATCTCCCCAGGATCCTGCATTCCTTTTATCTGGTCTCCCCAGGACTCTGCAGTCACTATATCTGCTCTCCACAGGAGCCTGCATTTACTATATCTGATCTCCCCAGGATCCTGCAGTCACTATATCTGCTCTCCCCAGGAGCCTGCATTCACTATATCTGGTCTCCCCAGGAGCCTGCAGTCACTATATCTGCTCTCCCAGAAGCCTGCAAGCACTATAACTGCTCTCCCCAGGAGCCTGCATTCCCTTTATCTGGTCTCCCACAGTACACAGAACATGAAAATGCAATTATTTTATTAACTATAAACAGCTAAATACCTTTTCTCATCAGCAGTATATAGCAGTCTTGTGACTTCTATCAGTGTCTGGTTAAAGCTTGTAGGAGGAGCTTTCATTCTCTGACTGTCCTATGAGCCTGCAGGACCCCTGAAGAGCTACTAAACTAGTACATGGATTGCAGGAAAAAACTTACCAGGAAAGGTTAAAGGACCTTAACATGTATAGCTTGGAAGAAAGAAGAGACAGAGGGGATATGATAGAAACTTTTAAATACATAAAGGGAATCAACTCGGTAAAGAAGGAGAGCATATTTAAAAGAAGAAAAACTACCACAAGAGGACACAGTTTTAAATTAGAGGGGCAAAGGTTTAAAAGTAATATGAGGAAGTATTACTTTACTGAGAGAGTAGTGGATGCATGGAATAACCTTCCTGCAGAAGTGGTAGCTGCAAATACAGTGAAGGAGTTTAAGCATGCATGGGATAGGCATAAGGCTATCCTTCATATAAGATAGGGCCAGGGACTATTCATAGGATTCAGATATATTGGGCAGACTAGATGGGCCAAATGGTTCTTATCTGCCGACACATTCTATGTTTCTATGTTTCTGAAACTCTGTCTGGACAGTGCTGATTGGCCCTGTGCTGATCACATGCACTCTCCCAAGAAAAAAAAAAACAACACTCCAGTAATACACACCAAACGGAGCATGTGCAGAGTGACTCCAAAGGCTCTGTTCAATCAGGAGATGGATCAGGGACAGCAAAGAAAGGGGAGGATCAGAGAGATGAGCGGATCAAATGGCTTTTTTTTTTACACAATGCAGAGGATTGTCCCCATACGTTCCACAGTGAGTATAACAAGAATGCTTTACTCCTGTATATAGAGACTGATTTTACTGTTGTGGGTTTAGTAACACTTTAAGCTACCAACATGTCTTTGGAGAGTGGGAGGAAACCGGAGTACCCGGAGGAAACCCACGCAGACACAAGGAGAACATGCATACTCCAGGCAGGAACCGATAACCCCAGTGCTGCTAGGTTGAAGTGCTAACCACTTTGTGACTGTGCTTATTATTGACCCTTTACATGCCACTAACATCCATTTTTCCTGTTCTTCTCCTTTGGCGGTAGGTGAATACCAGAGCTGGATCATCAAATAACTGCAACACCTCCATATCAGACAGTATGCCCAGCAATAGGTAAGAATATGTACATTTTTGTGGGCGTTTTATGAAAAATTGAATGTGCCAAATCTGGTGCAGCTTTGCATAGTAACCAATGGGCTTCCAGGATTTATTGTCAAAGCTTAAAGTGATTTTAAACTTTTTTCTTTTTTTTTTTAATAACAAACATGTTATACTTCTCTCCTCTGTGTAATGGTTTTACACAGAGCTGCCCCGATCCTCTTCTTTTGGGGTCCCTCGTCAGTGCTCCATTCCCCTCCTCTTCTTCTGGGGTCCCCTATCAGTGCTTTAGGCCCCTTCTCTTCTTCTGGGGTCCCCCGGCAGTGCTCCAGGCCCCTCCTCTTCTTCCTGGGTCCCCCATCAGTGCTCCAGGCCCCTCCTCTTCTTCCTGGGTCCCCCGTCAGTGCTCCAGGCCCCTCCTCTTCTTCTGGGGTCCCCCGGCAGTGCTCCAGGCCCCTCCTCTTCTTCCTGGGTCCCCCGTCAGTGCTCCAGGCCCCTCCTCTTCTTCCTGGGTCCCCCGTCAGTGCTCCAGGCCCCTCCTCTTCTTCTGGGGTCCCCCGGCAGTGCTCTAGTCCCCTCCTTTTCGTCTGGGGGTCCAACCGCCAGTGCTCTAGGCCCCTCCTCTTCTTCTGGGGTCCCCGCCAGTGCTCTAGGCCCCTCCTCTTCTTCTGGGGTCCCCCGCCAGTGCTCTAGGTCCTTCATCTTCTTCTGGGGATCCAAGCGCCAGTGCTCTAGGCCCCTCCTCTTTTTCTGGAGTCCCCCGTCAGTGCTCTAGGCCCCTCCTCTTCTTCTGGGGTCCCCCGCCAGTGCTCTAGGCCCCTCCTCTTCTTCTGGGGATCCAAGCGCCAGTGCTCCAGGCCCCTCCTCTTCTTCTTGGGTCCCCCGCCAGTGCTCCAGGCCTCTCCTATTCTTCTGGGGTCCCCCGCCAGTGCTCTAGGCCCCTCCTCTTATTCTGGGATCCCCCACCAGTGCTTTAGGCCCCTCCTCTTCTTCTGGGGTACCCCGCCATTGTGCTCTAGGCCCCTCCTCTTCTTCTGGGGTCCCCCGGCAGTGCTCTAGGTCCCTCTTCTTCTTCTGGGGTCCCCCGGCAGTGCTCTAGGCCCCTCCTCTTCTTCTGGGGTCCCCCGCTAGTGCTCTAGGCCCCTCCTATTCCTCTGGGGTCCCCCGGCAGTGCTCTAGGCCCCTCCTCTTCTTCTGGGGTTCCCTGGCAGAGCTCTAGGCCCCTCCTCTTCTTCTGGGGTCCCCCGGCAGTGCAGTGTATTGTCGCTCTTTTTTTGTTTATAGCGCAAAAAATAAAAATCGCACAGGTGATCAAATACCACCAAAAGAAAGCTGTGTTTGTGGGGAAAAAAGAACATCAATTTTATTTGGGTACAGTGTCGCAGGACCGCGCAATTGTCCGTTAAAGTAAAGCAGTGCCGAATCGCAAAATATGGCCTGGTCATTAAGGGGGCAAATCCTTCCTGTCCAGAAGTGGTTAGTTGAACAAGCTGAAGCTAGAAGCTGATTGGTTCCCATGCACAGCTGCACCAGATTCTGAGTGCTCCAGTTTTAGTAAATCTCCCCTTATGAGTCAGGTGTCCCTATTACAGTTCCCCCCCCCCCCCGCCCGGGGCTGTTTTGTGAAAAGAGAAGTGAGAATTCTGTGTGTGATTCGCATTCTGCCAGCTATTTAATGGATAAGGAAATGGTATTAACATGGATTGCTAATAAGGTAACCAAAGCGTGACTTACTACATGAATACACGGATGTATTAAGCGTTGCTCAGGGCTGCGGATTATTACAAATGTTGAGCTTTCAGACAACCTGAATTCTCTTCCACACCTGGCTGCTCCAGCTGCACCATTGTCCTTTAGGGCCCTATTCACACATAAAGGGTAACTCCACTTTCATGGGGGAAAAAAAAAGCAAATAATAAAAAAAAAAAAAAGATATAGCGTATACAATTGTGACACAAAACATATTGTAATTGAATGTTATTAACCACTTAAGCCCCGGAAGATTTTACCCCCTTCCTGACCAGGGGATTTTTTTTTTTTTTTTACTGAGGGGGATGGGCTTGTGGAATCAACACAAGGACCTGTGATCCTAAATAGAAGGATCACAGGCGCTCTGTGTTCATTCCAGAGAGAACAACAGTCTGCTGTGTTTACAACAGCAGATCGTCGTTTTCTCTCAATGGAGAGCGAATGTGGGTGCCCGGCGGCAATCGCGGCCGCTAGCCCTGTGCATCGAAGTCCCCCGCTGCCTAATGGGGGCCCCCAGGAGTGCTCCCGCGAACTGTCGTACAGGTAGGGCGGTTCGCGCAGCCAAGCTAACCCGCTGCAGTATATCTGCGGTGGGCGATCGGCAAGTAGTTAAAGAGGAAGTAAACCCTCCTCTGCAAGTTGTACCTATAGGTGATCCTATATTAACCTTCCTAGCGGTATTCCCGAGTGTGACTCGGGGTTAGATTTTAGAGCCAAAAGGGGTAACCCCGAGTCACACTCGGGGTAGCGCTAAGAAGATCGCTGGATGCTGGAAGAGGTTTTACTTACCTTTTCTCCGGGATCCAGCGAAGAATGCGGGCGGTATGCGGCGGCGGAGCTTCCTCCTGATCATCTGCGAGCCCCGACTTCCGTCTCCGGTGACGTGACGTCCGCCGGGGTGTGGAACCGGCGGCAAATTCGAATGTAAAACACACCAAACACACTGATACTATTCAAAATAAAAAAAAAATCACATTACATTGCCCCCCAGTGCCCTTTCCTGCAGTTTTACTGTACTTTTTATGTAAATATATGTGTGTGTATATATATATATATATATATATATATATATGTGTGTGTGTGTATATATAATATGGGTATATGTGTGTGTGTGTGTATATATATATATATATATATATACACAGTGGGTACGGAAAGTATTCAGACCCCCTTAAATTTTTCACTCTTTGTTATATTGCAGCCATTTGCTAAAATCATTTAAGTTCATTCTTCTTCCTCATGAATGTACACATAGCACCCCATACTGACAGAAAAACACAGAATTGTTGACATTGTTGCAGATTTATTAAAAAAGAAAAACTGAAATATCACATGGTCCTAAGTATTCAGACCCTTTGCTGTGACACTCATATATTTAACTCAGGTGCTTTCCATTTCTTCTGATCATCCTTGAGATGGTTCTACACCTTCATTTGAGTCCAGCTGTGTTTGATTATACTGATTGGACTTGATTAGGAAAGCCACACACCTGTCTATATAAGACCTTCCAGATCACAATGCATGTCAGAGCAAATGAGAATCATGAGGTCAAAGGAACTGCCTGAAGAGCTCAGAGACAGAATTGTGACAAGGCACAGATCTGGCCAAGGTTACAAAAAGATTTCTGCTGCACTTAAGGTTCCTAAGAGCACAGTGGCCTCCATAATCCTCAAATGGAAGACATTTGGGACGACCAGAACCCTTCCTAGAGCTGGCTGTCCGGCCAAACTGAGCTATCGGGGGAGAAGAGCCTTGGTGAGAGAGGTAAAGAAGAACCCAAAGATCACTGTGGCTGAGCTCCAGAGATGCAGTCAGGAGATGGGAGAAAGTTGTAGAAAGTCAACCATCACTGCAGCCCTCCACCAGTCGGGACTTTATGGCAGAGTGGCCCGACGGAAGCCTCTCCTCAGTGTAAGACACATGAAAGCCCGCATGGAGTTTGCTAAAAAACACCTGAAGGACTCCAAGATGGTGAGAAATAAGATTCTCTGGTCTGATGAGACCAAAATAGAACTTTTTGGCCTTAATTCTAAGTGGTATGTGTGGAGAAAACCAGGCACTGCTCATCACCTGTCCAATACAGTCCCAACAGTGAAGCATGGTGGTGGCAGCATCATGCTGTGGGGGGTGTTTTTCAGCTGCAGGGACAGGACGACTGGTTGCAATTGAGGGAAAGATGAATGCGGCCAAGTACAGGGATATCCTGGACAAAAACCTTCTCCAGAGTGCTCTGGACCTCAGACTGGGCCGAAGGTTTACCTTCCAACAAGACAATGACCCTAAGCACACAGCTAAAATAACGAAGGAGTGGCTTCACAACAACTCCGTGACTGTTCTTGAATGGCCCAGCCAGAGCCCTGACTTAAACCCAATTGAGCATCTCTGGAGAGACCTAAAAATGGCTGTCCACCAACGTTTACCATCCAACCTGACAGAACTGGAGAGGATCTGCAAGGAGGAATGGCAGAGGATCCCCAAATCCAGGTGTGAAAGACTTGTTGCATCTTTCCCAAAAAGACTCCTGGCTGTATTAGATCAAAAGGGGGCTTCTACCAAATACTGAGCAAAGGGTCTGAATACTTAGGACCATGTGATATTTCAGTTTTTCTTTTTTAATAAATCTGCAACAATGTCAACAATTCTGTGTTTTTCTGTCAGTATGGGGTGCTATGTGTACATTCATGAGGAAGAAGAATGAACTTAAAGGATTTTAGCAAATGGCTGCAATATAACAAAGAGTGAAAAATTTAAGGGGGTCTGAATACTTTCCGTACCCACTGTGTATATATATATATATATATATATATATATATATATATATACATACATACTTCTTGTGAATGAGCAGCCCAAACCAACTGTGTGTGTGTGTGTATATATATATATATATATATATATATATATATATATATATATATATATATATACATGTATGTATATATATATATATATATATATATATATATATATATATATATATAAATGTATACAGTTGGTTTGGGCTGCTCATTCACAAGAATTACATGCAAAATAATGGTACCGCTTTCAGCACCTAAAATCCAAAAGAATCATACCGCCAGGGAGGTTAAGACTTACCTATAGGTACTGTAAATATCTCCTAAACGTGCACTGTTTAGGAGATATTTACCTTACATGCAGCCAGTGACGCCACTGGCGCATGCGCTCTGAAGGAATGGCCGCTGGTGCCGTTCCTTCAGAGCCCCGTGCCGTGACCGTCGGCTCCCGTGCCTGTGCGCGGGAGTGACGTCACCGCGGCTCTGGCCGGATGCCGTAATCCCGGAAGATGGGCGACTGAACATGTCACCCATCATAGAGGTAAGCAGGCGGCACGGCGGAGGCTCGTTCTAAGTATTGTATGCGATGCATACTAGCTCATTATGGGTTTCTCTTTCAGGTTGAAAAAAAAAAAAAAATTTCGGTTTACAACTTCTTTAATAAATTAAATCGCCATTTAAAAACTGCATTTTGGATTTACTCGGGTTATCTTTGTGTAATATTAAAATGTGTTTGATCTGAATCATTTAAAGCGGAGTTCCGGGCACAGAAATTATTTTTCAATAAACATACCCCAGGGACAGTCAGGGCTAGTACATTCCACAATGGATAGCCTCTGATCTGTCCCGGTTCGCACTTACCTGTTAGAAGAAATACTTACTTATAAAATTTCTTCCACAGCGTTTCCATCTCTCTTGTGGGCAGCTGAAGCCGGCGCGATCCTCTTCTGCGTCTTCTTCCGCGTCTTCTTCTCCCAGAATGCGCCTGCACCGGCCCCTCTCGTCACTTCCGGTGCGGCGCCGCATTCCTCCACAGCTTCTGGGCATGCCCAGAAGCTGTTTAGCAGGGGAATGCAGCGTCGCCCGGAAGTGACGAGCGGGGCCGGTGCCGTCGCATTGATTCCTGGGAGCGATGACGTTCAGCTCCCAGGAATCATCGCAAGCCAGGAAGTGACGGCGGAGCCGCGGCACAGAGGGAGGAAGTGAAGACTAGGTGAGTATATTCAATCTTCAGTCCCGGTTCACACTTGTGCGTGTGCGGGGTTCGCATGCAATATCGGAGTGCACTGCTCCGACATTACATGCGATCAGCTGTGCGGTGCGAGTTTAGCCATACAGTTTGTATGGCTAAATTCGCACCGCAGCCGCACCAAACACGCACAGGGACCCTTTTTTCTAGCCGCATCAGGATCGGATCGCACAGTGGTTCACACTTGTGCGATCCGATCCTGTGCGAGCTGCACGATCGCACTGCGATATGCGATCAAACTGGGGGTGTTGTTAAGATTACATTGACACCCCCAGCGTATCGCATATGGCAGTGTGAACTGCCGGGGGTGCGTGTGCGATGCGGGAACAGGCTGCGGATTCGCAGCCTTCCCGCATCGCATATATGTGAACCGAGCCTTAATTACAAGGTGAGTTTAAAAAAAAAAAAAAAAACCTAACTATCCAATTCCTTTCCAGGTAAAGGGGAACAAGCGGACGGGCACAAAAAAAAAATATCGATTTTGTGCCCGGAACTCCGCTTTAAGTGTGACATATTAGCAAACAAATAAAAAATCATGAAGGGAGCAAATGCTTTTTTTTTTTTTTTTTGTTTTTTAACAGCAAAATATATATAAAAATATATTTAAAATAAAATAAATAATATAAAATAATTTTTTACAGCACTGTAATGGCGCTTTTCCACTGCATGGAACCGTACCGGTTCGGCACCCTTTTGTGCTTTTCCACTGCTGGTACCACATGGTATAGGGTCGGAACGGTTCGGTACGGTACGGTATAGGTTTGCTTTTCCACTGCATGGAACCGAACGGTACGGTACGGCTCTGAAAAAACAGTACCTACTCGATTGTGGTTCCAACAGGTACCAAAACTGGTACCATATCCCACAATCCTTTGCATGCAGTCACTTCTAGCCACTGATTGGTCAGAGAATCCCACCCACCCCGTTGTTATCCCACCCACTTAACTTTAGTACTGCTTTAGTGGAAAAGCAAACCTATACCGTACCGTACCGACCCGTTCCGACCCTATACCATGCGGTACCAGCAGTGGAAAAGCAAACCGGGCCAAGCAGGGCCGAGTAGAGCCGAGCCGGTACTAGCCGGTACTAGCCGGTACTTGCAGTGGAAAAGTGCCATAAATATCATTCAGTTTGCATTTGCCTCTACTTTAACAGGAATGCAAACTGCTTCCATAAAATGATATACATCTTCTAGATTGTAAGCTCTAGCGAACAGGGCCCTCTGGTTCCTCCTGTATTGAATTGTACTGTAACTGTATTGTCTTCCCCCACACTGTAAAGCGCTGCCTAAACTGTTGGCGCTATATAAATCCTGTATAATAATAAAAATAATAATACATTGGATACACCTCATACATATAAGTTGTACATAAAAGAGCAGATGCAGAGAGAGAATATTCCAGCACATAGTACCTCCCAGGAGGAGGCTGTATGCATCTCTTCAGCTACTGCTTGTGTGTTACAAATACAGAAACTGTGGTGAATTGGTCTATTTTTTCAACTTGTGATATTCCTTTTTTTTTATTTCACAGTTTAAAGACCTCCTCTGCAGAGCTGAAAAAGATTTTAGCCAATGGACAGGTAAGCTTTGCCCTGAAAGGGAGATTTTTAGCTTTTTGTATTATTTTTTTTGATTTTTAATATGCAAAGAAATTCAGAAACAAATTGTGTAAATGCTTTGAAGGATAAATGAAGGTCGCTGCGTCTCCCCAGCACATCTAACGTGGGTTGCAGAGGCACTTTGGTTGCTGCACATACATGGTGTAGACAGACTTTCTATGAAGTACACCAATTGTAGCTCCTCCTGGTACAAGCAACGTTTTTAAGAATTCTCAATAATTGAGCATCGGGTTGGAGGAGAATAGCAGAGGACGGCTTCCAGTGGGGTTCGGTTGGCTTCTGGACACAATGGGGTTGATTAAAAGCAGTAATAAACAAAAAAGTAAACATTTATTATATTGCAGCTTACCAAACCTTAGGTATGATGGCTGCATGAGTTTTCTTTTTTCTTTTTAGGCTTTCTTTTCTTTTTTTTTACCTTACCAGGTGTTCCAGTCAATAAGTCTGTTGCTGTTCAAAAGAACAAGCTCTCCCCCAGATGTATCAGTTTACAGCGCCGCCCCCTATTGTGTTCTCATGGCACGTGGGAGCCAGTGGTGTATTTAGGATTTGTGCTGCCCTAGGCCTGACTAAACTCGTGCACCTCCTAATTTAAATATGACCCGCCCATTACTGCCAAGGCTACTACCCTTCCTGTTTAAGACCCCCCTGCCATCTGCAAACCCCACCACTTCCTCTTTAGGCTTCACCAGTGCAGCGGCTGGTGCGGATGGACCCTAAGCTGTGTTGAGAGGCTTTTGCTTGCTTCAAGTAGGTTTTCCATACCTACGCAAGTCTATTGGACGCTTTTGGGGGCGCCAGACTAATTTGCCTCATAGGCCCTGCCACCCGACCCAGTCCGGCCTATAAGAATGGCGCTACACTAAAAGCCGGGAGGATGCTGTATTTTTCATGTTGGGGTGTTTTTTTTTTTTGTCACCCCCCCCCTGCAAAGTGCTGCCCTAGGCCTGGGCCTTGTTGGCCTAGGCCAAGATACAGCGTTGGTGGGAGCCACCCCTATTGTGATCTCCTGGCAGGGGGGGGGGGGGAGCTGTCCCTATTGTGTTCTCCCAGCAGGGGGGAGCCATCCCTATTGTGCTCTCCCAGCAGGGGGAGCTGCCCCTATTGTGTTCTCCCAGCAGGGGGGGGGGCACCCCTATTGTGTTCTCCCGGCAGGGGGGGGACTGTCCCTTTGTTTCCTCCCAGCAGGGGGGAGCCACCCCTATTGTGTTCTCCCAGCAGGGGGGGGGGGCAGCCCTATTGTGCTCTCCCAGCAGGGGGGGGCACCCCTATTGTGTTCTCCCGGCAGGGGGGGGGACTGTCCCTTTGTTTCCTCCCAGCAGGGGGGAGTCACCCCTATTGTGTTCTCCCGGCAGGGGGGGAGCCACCCCTATTGTGTTCTCTCGGCAGAGGAGAACCACCCCTATTGTGTTTTCCTGGCAAGGAGGAGCCCCCCTATCGTATTCTCCTGTCGGGGGAGGGGGGGAGCCACCCACCCCTATTGTGCTCTCCTGGCGGGGGAGGGGGGGTTAGCCACTCCTGCTGTGTTCTCCCAGCAGGCGGGAGCCACCCCTATTATGTTCTCTCAGCAGGGGGGGAGAGCTGTACCTATTGTGTTCTCCCAGTGGGGAAGGGGGCAAGAGCTAAAAACTGAGGCCTAAAAAAAAAAAAAAATATAATGCAGCCACCACATCGAATGATTGGTGAGCGGCAATATATGACATTTTTGGTTTTGGGTTTAATACCGATTTAAATACAGACTGTTCATCTTGCAAGGTGAGTGCTCGCTTGGTAAATAAAAGCAAGCAAAGCCCTTTTTTTTTTTTTTTTTATAATTCCCCGTGCAGATGATTGGGTGTTCATAATTCCCCGTGCAGATGATTGGGTGTTCAAAGTCAACCCAGCTTCATCTTTTTTACTAAGCAAAGGGTTCATTCACTTTCAAAGTGAAAATACACCTTTCTAAGTGAAAAGTGTGTACTCCTTTAGTAAATAGATCAAGTGAAAGTGTGTGTGTGTGTGTGTGTGTGTGTGGGGGGGGGTTTACTATTATTATTATTTTCCTAAATATTATTTCTCTAGCGCTCATTGACAGACGTAGTCCTCGGTGATGCACCACCTTCGGGTTATGTTGCCTCCACAGGAGCAGGACTAGACAGGAAATTAAAAAGCTCTGGCCACACCCTAGGGGCAGTCCCAGAGGGTATATCCTCTCTCTCTCTGCCTCAGCAAATCAGTTATTTTCTGTCTAGTTAGGAGTAAGGACCTAGATACCTTGCTGGGATCTTAGGTCCTGGCAAGATTTTTTTCTTAAAGGATTTTTTAGACAGCTTTTTTTCTCCAGTGTTCCTGTGAGATCTTCAAGCAAGAAAGCTGAACTGGGCGACGGGCTGGATGTTGAGATCCGGTGGTCACCCCAGTTCAGCCTACGAGCGCGTGCAGGCCATAGCTCCGCGCTGGGTCGGCCGCGACAAAGTCCCATTAAAGGACTGACCCCGCGAGTTAAACGTCTCGCTGAAACGCCAAAGACCATGAGTCACGGCGTCCGTATCGGTCGACAGCCCTCCCGCCCCGGTGGAGAGGGGTACTGTCAGGAGTTGGTGCCCGCCTGGTTCCGGTATGGTGAGTAGTATGTTCCCCCTTTTCCCCTGACGGTTCTTGTGGTGAACGCGGGCCCCTCTCTGTATGGTAAGATAGAGTCCCTCTCTATCCGATAAATGTCACAGATCCTCCTACTTTGAGTGTGATTTTATGTGCAAAAAGCCAGGAGGCTTGGTTTGGGAGCTAACAATCTAATTGTATACATGTTAAAAGATTATAATCTGTGGCATTCTGGGAATCTTACGGTGATAAGAATAAGCTACCTACCAGTCAGAAGCCACGGACATGTAGACTGCCTTCCTAATCAGATCTCCAGCTATTAGCAGGCCTCCCGAATGGCCATGCGGTCCGCCAGGGCCGGTACCGCCAACCACGCCAAATCCCCATGCAGAGAGAGTGTTGTGTGCCCTGCAGCACACCGCTATTCAGTACAGGCCGCCGCCATTTTTTTTGCTGGATTGCACGAGCCGCCATTTTGGCGTAGCCTCGTGTCTCCAGCATGGGGGCGGCCATGTTTGAGGTGATCCAAACACCTCGTGGAGCTAGGGGAGGCGCCGGAAGGCGTGCAGAGGGGCGGAGCCGCCTCCTTTCTTCCTGGGCAGCCAGCCAAAAGACTTCCTGTTTGTCAAGACAGCGCTGTAACCTGTTGCAGTTAAACTCTGAGCATCAAGTGGTGAGCCTGGGGGTCTCTCTCTCTCTCTCTCTCGATCGATAGGGATCCCTAGCAGGTAACACTTAGGGGCTTTTGTGGCGCTGGGGGTCTGAAAAAAAAAAAAAAAAAAAAAGTTTTTTATTTTTGAATTATATTATCCAGGAAGTGACTGGAATTATCATGGACCCTGCCACACATATTCCCCCACCTGTTTCCCTCGAGGGGGCCACGGGACCCGCCGGTGCACAGAGTGTAGAGTCATTTACAGCAATTTTGGAGTCTATGGTGGCTCGGGTGGAGGCGGCCTGTCAGGGACGGGGGTCAAGGAAGCGACCCCCGCCTACCCCTATACTATCTGACACCTCTGACTCAGATTCAGAGATGGTCACTGCAGTTGCAGGTTCCTCTGCAAGGGCTGTTATCCCAGGTAAAGCCCCCTCAGACAGTGAGGAGGACGCTTCTTCTCCTGCTATAATTCAGGAAGAAGCATTGGTGGACGCACTAGTTGTGGCAGTGCAGGAAACCTTAAAACTTGAGGCTTTACCGGCAGAGGCAACTGAAACAGAGATTCCTTTTGGTACTAATAAGCCCATCAAAACGGTGAAGGTTTTTCCTGTACCTAAATGTTTCGGTAATCAGATTAAAGGAGAATGGGAGCATTCTAAACGTACCTTTACTATTTCCAAGCGTATTGCTAGACGCTATCCGTTTGAGGAATCCATCATTAAGAAATGGACGGTACCACCAGTGGTGGATCCACCTATTTCCAGGCTGAATAAAGCCACGGTTATCCCAGTGGAGGACACTTCGTCCTTTAAGGATCCGGTGGATCGAAAGATGGAAGCAGAGTCCCGCACCATCTTCTCTCTGATAGGGTCAGCATTTAGACCAGTAATTGTTATTGGTCTAGTTTCCCAGACACTTACGGAATGGGCGAAAATGGTACGCCAAGACCTTAGGGGAAAAGATATTCCCCAGGAGACATCTGATTTGATGGAACAGATTATACAAGGGCTACAGTTTATCTGTGACGCAGCCTTGGACACTACTCCCTTATTAGGGCATGCATCTATATCTATGTCAGCGGTGATCCTCAGACGTGTGCTGTGGTTAAAATGCTGGTCAGCTGACCTAGGTTCCAAAAAGACCTTGACTAATCTCCCTTTTCAGGGGAATCGTCTATTTGGGGCCAACCTAGATGAAATCATTAAGGATGCCACTGGGGGCAAGAGCACTTTTTTGCCACAGGCTGCTAAAGCTAAGGGACCTCGCAACAAGCGAGGACCTTTCTGTACCGCCCATAAAGGGCGCCCGGCTGGTACTAGCGGGAAAGGCAAGACTCCTCCAGGAGGGTTCAAGAAGGGCTGGTCGGACAAGCAGAGGACCAACCCAGCCAAACCCGAAGCAAAGGAGTACACAGCCTGAAGGTGCGCCCCCACCCGGTTTCAGGGTGGGGGGACGTTTTCACCGGTATTCAGGACATTAGATCGAGCTTCAACCACTACTACCGGTGCGATTCTTCCCTTCCAACATTTAAGTACTACAGGGAGCGGTAGTCACCGTTCCCTGAATAGATCTTTTCCTTTACCTTTTCCTAAGATTAGTCCCTATACCTCACAGGAATCGGATCTGGTTGACCAGATAGGCCAAGTAGCCTCTAGTCGGGTGACTTCGGTCCCTGAGGTTCAACCAGAAAAGATCACCCTTCCTGATAACAATCAGGTATCTGATAAATGTGTGGGAACAGAAAACGACCAGACTTTCTCGGATGGTCGGGGCCAGATACCTCTAGGGACGCCTGGTTCAGATTCTATCAGCGCCAGTGGTCCTAGAAATTCTAGGCTGGCCTCCTCAAGCCGGCCTGGCCGACTTGGACATGCTAGTCGCAGACGTTCCGTGGGAACTTCGTCTCAGGGAGTGTCTGTGGTCTCAAGGACCAATTTACCATCATGCTTTACAGTCGCTGGGTTTAATGGCCTGGCCATTGAGACCCAAGTACTGAAGGACAGAGGTTTGTCTACTTCAGTCATTCCTACCCTTATTAAAGCAAGGAAAGCGACTTCCAGCAAGGTCTATTATCACACATGGAAGACTTATATTGCGTGGTGTGAATCTTTAGGATTTCCTCCACGTACCTATTCGGTGACTCGAATATTGGCCTTTTTGCAACAAGGGGTTGAGCAGAAGCTAGCCTTGAGCACCATCAAGGGTCAAGTTTCAGCATTAGCAATCTTCTTTCAGAAACCTTTAGCTACCAAGTCCTTGGTGCGGAATTTCATCCAGGGGGTGCGGCACCTGGCTCCTCCAGTCCGCGCGCCCTTACCGCCCTGGGATCTTAATTTGGTTTTGTCGGTTCTACAGAAACCTCCCTTTGAAAACATCAGGGAGATTCCCTTGCTTACTTTATCCCAGAAGGTGGCCTTCTTGGTGGCTATTACTTCTGCTCGCAGGGTGTCAGAACTGGCTGCATTATCATGCCAGTCCCCATACCTAGTGATTCATAGGGATAAGGTAGTACTTCATCCTAAGCCATCTTTTCTTCCTAAGGTGGTTTCAGATTTTCATCTGAATGAAGATATTGTACTACCTTCCTTGTGTCCTCAGCCCAAGCATCATCGGGAACATGCGTTGCATTCCTTAGATGTGGTTCGGGCAATCAGGGTATACCTGAAAGCTACGGAATCATTCCGTAAGACGGATTCACTTTTTGTGATCACGGATGGCCCCAGAAAGGGTTTGCCTGCATCTGCCGCGACCATTGCCAAATGGATTAGACAAACGGTGGTACAGGCTTATTCTATTAAGGGTCAGAGTCCTCCGTTCCCTGTTAGGGCGCACTCCACTCGAGCGCTCAGTACTTCCTGGGCCTTTCGCCATCAGGCGTCAGTGGTCCAGGTATGTAAGGCGGCCACCTGGTCGTCGGTACATACCTTTACAAAATTCTATAAAATTGATGTGATGGCATCGGCGGATGCCTCATTTGGCCGCAAGGTTTTGCAGGCCGCAATTTGAGGAGACCGGTGGTCTACCTCGAGGGTTTTTTTCTGTTTGAAAAAAAAAAAAAAAAAATTTTTTCTCTTTTTTGTTGAGTCTCATCATTAAGGATGAGCATTGTAAACTTCTAGTTGGCACCGGTTGGGCCTTCTAGATTGGGATTTGATTTCCATTTTCCCACCCCTCAGTTGTGATACTGCTCTGGGACGTCCCGAAGGTGGTGTATCACCGAGGACTACGTCTGTCAATGAGCGCTAGAGAAAAATGGATTTTTGTAAAATCTTACCGTAAAATCCTTTTCTCTTAGCTCATTGACAGACGTAGTCCCCGCCCCTCTGTTTTTTGAGTTGGGTTGGGTTAAAATCTCTAAAGACTGCTTTTTCACATAACTGATTTGCTAAGGCAGAGAGAGAGAGGATATACCCTCTGGGACTGCCCCTAGGGTGTGGCCAGAGCTTTTTAATTTCCTGTCTAGTCCTGCTCCTGTGGAGGCAACATAACCCGAAGGTGGTGTATCACCGAGGACTACGTCTGTCAATGAGCTAAGAGAAAAGGATTTTACGGTAAGATTTTACAAAAATCCATTTATTTTCTTAAATATTATTATTTTCTATGTATTTATGTTTATATATGATTAAATGTAAAGCCAATGCATTCCCAATGTTGTTAATGGATATCACTGCTTAAAATGACAGATTTCTAATGTATTAAATAACTTAAATATCTCCATAATGACCTCAGAGCCCCATCTTCTGCAGCCGTTTTATTTGTCTCCTAATAATAAACTTTCTTAGCTCATTCTTAATTAATCTTCATGAAATGGCCAAAACACGTTCTACTTGTGTTAACACAGCTGAAACCTGTTATTTTGTCAAGAAAGCATATAAATTGTCTTTCCTTGGTTTCCAAGTGCATTCCAAAAGTTTAAAAAAAGGTCAAAAGGGCCCAAGTGTACAACTGCCTGGAAAGATACCCTATGTTACCAAAAGTATTGGGACGCCTGCCTTTACATGCACAACATCTTTAATGGCGTCTAAGTTCAATATAGAGTTGTCCCACCCTTTGCAGCTATAACAGCTTCAACTCTTCTGGGAAGGCTGTCCACAAGGTTTAGGAGTGTGTCTATGGGAATGTTTGACCATTCTTCCAGAAGCACATTTGTGGGGGTCAGGCGCTGATGTTAGATGAGAAAGCCTGGCTCGCAGTCTCCGCTCGTACTCATCCCAAAGGTGTTCTATCGGGTTGAGGTCAGGACTCTGTGCTGGACAGTCAAATTCCTCCACCCCAAACTCCCTCATCCATGTCTTTATGGACCTTGCTTTGTGCACTGGTCCAAGTCATTTGATGGAGGGGGGATTATGGTGTGGGGGTTGTTTTTCAGGGGTTGGGCTTGGCCCCTTAGTTTCAGTGAAGGGAACTCTTAAGGCGTCGGCATACCAAGACATTTTGAACAATTTCATGCTCCCAACTTTGTGGGAACAGTTTGGGGATGGCCCCTTCCTGTTCCAACATGACTGCGCACCAGTGCACAAAGCAAAGTCCATAAAGACATGGATGAGCGAGTTTGGGGTGGAGGAACGTAACTGGGCCTTAAAGAGGAAGTAACCCCTCCTCTGACACTTTTACCTATGATAAGGCTTACCTATAGGTACTGTAAATATCTCCTAAACATGCACCATTTAGGAGATATTTCCCTTTCATGCAGCCAGTGACGTCACTGGCGCATGCGCTCTGAAGGAACGGCCGCTGGGAGTGACGTCACCGTGGCTCCGGCCAATCAGATGGCCGGATGCCGCGATCCCAGAAGACGGGCGACTGGACATGTCGCCCGTCATAGAGGTAAGCGGACTGCATGGCGGGGGCTCGTTCTAAGGTAAGTATTGCATAATGAGCTAGTATGTGGTGCATACTAGCTCATTATGTGTTTCTCTTTCAGGTCGAACAAAAAAAAAAAAGTGTGTATGAGTTTACAACCTCTTTAAGAGTTCCTTTCACTGGAACTAAGGGGTCAAGCCCAACCCCTGAAAAACAACCCCACACCATAATCCCCCCTCCACCAAATGATTTGGACCAGTGCACAAAGCAAGGTCCATAAAGACATGGATGAGGGAGTTTGGGGTGGAGGAACTTGACTGACCTGCACAGAGTCCTGACCTCAACCCGATAGAACACCTTTAGGATGAATTTGAGCAGAGACTGCGAGCCAGACCCTCATATCCTTTACAGTGCCTGATATCACAAATGCGCTTCTGGAAGAATGGTCAAACATTCCCATAGACACACTCCTAAACCTTGTGGACAGCCTTCCCAGAAGAGTTGAAGCTGTTATAGCTGCAAAGGGTGGGACAACCCAATACTGAACCCTACGGAGTAAGACTGGGATGCCATTAAAGTACATGTAAAGGAAGGCGTCCCAATACTTTTGGTAATATAATGTATGTACATCAGTTGGAGAAGTCCTCAGTTGGCTGTAGCCTGTAATAGAAACAAAACTTGAAACTTGCGTCATCTGCAACCAGGTAAAGAAGGCTCCAAGATGTTACTTGCCTTAGAAAATGTGAGAAAACAGCCATATCTGAAACAGGCAACTAAAAAGAATAGGTTGTTATGAATGAAAGAACCTAGACATTGGATGTTGAAGGATGGGAAAAAAGTATTCTAGGTGGATAGCGCAACAGAGGAAGTGCTACAACCCCAAAATCCCAGAAGGATACACAGAATGAGGTCAAGACATCTGTGCCCAAACACGCGTAGTACTTTACTGAACATCCAAAATCAGGAAGTCTTGGCATTTAAAATGTATATCTTTATTTAATCCATCAAACCATACAAAGAAATCCCTTCCTAAAAACTTGACGCGTTTCAGCCTCCTACATGGGCCTTAGTCATTAGTAATTATTATGACTAAGACCTATGTAGGAGGCTGAAAAGTGTCAATTTTTAGGAATTGATTCCTTTTTATAGTTTGATGGATTAAAGCAAGGGTCTCTAAACTTTTCAAAACAAAGGACCAGTTTATTGTTCTTAGGACTTTAGGAGGGCCGGATTGTGGCCAGCAGGGGCAGCAAATGTCCTGGGCCCAGCATCAGTGAGAATAAATATGGCCCCAAGGTTGGTGGTCAGTAGGGGGAGAAGTAGTGTCTCTATTAGGAGGAATAGTATCCCATTAATGGTATCGGTGTGGAAGAAATAGTGTCCCCTTATTGGTATCAGTGGGAAGAGTAGTGCCCCAAGGGCTGGATAAAGGCTAGTAAAGGGACACGTCTGGCCCCCGGGCTGAAGTTTGGAGACCCCTGGATTAAAGAATAGGTTTACCTTTTGGGTACACGTTACACCCGTTTTTTTAAGATGGAATATGTAATATGTTCCCAATGCTGCAGCAGCTGCCTGATTTCCCCTCTGTTGATGGGGGGATCGAGCGATTTTATTTATTTATTTATTTATTTTCCGCTATGGCCGGTCTTAGTTATAAGATAGAGATACAGTGGATATAAAGTCTACACGTCCCTGTTAAAATATCAAAACCGCTAAAATCAAAATAAAATCAAAACATGCTTCAACAAAGTATTCGTTTAAGGGTGTGCACACTTATGCAACCATATTATTTTAGTTTTTTTTTGTTTTAATTCCTTCCACCTAAAAGATTTCACTTTGTTTTTCAATTGAGTTGTACAGTTTATAGGTCACCTTAAAGGTGGAAAAAGTTCTGAAATAATTTATCTTGGTCTAATTTTTTTTTTTACATCACAGAAACCTGACATTTTAACAGGGGTGTGTAGACTTTATATCCACTGTATCCCAAAGACAACCTCTGGATATGACGCTGAGTATGTGTACTCAACTTCTTTGGTCGACCGTGGCGAGACCTGTTCTGAGTGGAACCTGTCCTGTTAAACTGCTGTATGGTCTTGGCCACTGTGCTGCAACTCAGTTTGAGGGTCTTGGCAATCTTCTTATAGCCTAGGCCAGTGATGGCAAACTTTGGCACCCCAGATGTTTTGGACCTACATGTCCCATGATGCTCATGTACTCTGCAGTGTAGTTGAGCATCATGGGAAATGTAGTTACAAAACATCTGGGGTACCAAGGTTCGCCATTATTATGTAGAGCAACAATTCTTTTTTTCAGATTCTCAGAGAGTTCATTGCCATGAGGTGCCATGTTGAACTTCCAGTGACCAGTATGAGAGAGTGAGAGCGATAACACCAAATTTAACACATCTTCTCCCCATTCACACCTGAGACCTTGTAACACTAACGAGTCACATGACACCGGGGAGGGAAATGGCTAATTGGGCCCAATTTGGACATTGTCACATAGGGGTGTACTCACTTTTGTTGCCAGAGGTTTAGACATTAATGGCTGTGTGTTGAGTTATTTTGAGGGGGACAGCAAATTTACACTGTTATACAAGCTGTACACTCACTACTTTACATTGTCATTTCTTCAGTGTTGCCACATGAAAAGATATAATAAATTATTTACAAAAATGTGAGGGGTGTACTTACTTACATAGTTATATAGTTACATAGTTAGTGAGGTCGAAAAAAGACATCAGTCCATCCAGTTCAACCTATGATGTGTGTGTGTGTTTGCTGTTAACTGTACATTGTATACCCCTGTATGTTGTACATTGTATACCCCTGTATGTTGTACATTGTATACCCCTGTATGTTGTACATTGTATACCCCTGTATGTTGTGGTCTTTAAGGTGCCCATCTAATAGTTTTTTTGAAACTATCAATGCTCCCTGCTGATACCACTGCTTGTGGAAGAGAATTCCACATCCTTACCGCTCTGACAGTGAAGAACCCCTTACGTATTTTAAGGTTAAACTGTTTCTCCTCTAGTTTTAGTGAGTGGCCAAGTGTCTTATTGTATTTCCCTTACTCTAAAAAGTTTATTCCTTATGCTCGGGTCGCCAGTACAGTATTTGTACATTGATATCATATCCCCCCCTCAATCGTCTCTTCTCCAGAGAGAATAAGTTCAGTGCTTGTAGTCTTTCCTCATAGCTGATGTCCTCCATTCCCCTAATTATTTTTGTTGCCCTTCTCTGGACTTTCTCCAGTTCCAGCACATCCTTCCTGAGGACCGGTGCCCAGAACTGGACAGCATACTCCAGATGTGGCCGGACCAGAGTCTTGTAGAGCGGGAGAATAATCTCTTTATTTCTGGAGTGAATCCCCTTTTTTATACATCCCAGTATTCTGTTGGCTTTGCTTGCAGCGGCTTGGCATTGCATGCCACTGCCAAGCCTGTTGTCCATCACTTCTGTCTGTCTATCTCATAAATAAGCCCGGCCATAGACAGAGCGAAAGAAATCTGCTTGAATCCCCCATTAACACAGTCCGTGTTAATGCAGAGCCATTGTGTTTTCCCGGTGATTTCGGGGGAGGGGGGGGGGGGGGGTTGGAGGAAGCCGTTTCCGCCAGGGGAACACAGTGTTTAATGCTAGCGGCTAGAATAGCCGTTAGCAATACTTGTATGCAAAATCAGACAGGCTGGTAGTCCCCCAGTTGTTTGATGGATCAACTTGGTTACATTCAGCCTGCCCATTCAAGGTTCAATCGCAGCCAGTGTTCTATCAGAAAACCCTACCCCATCAGATTTCCCTACCTATGTCATTTCCGGTGCAGGCTCGTCATGCACCAGCTGTAGCCGTGTCACACGTTCTACTGCGCATACACGGAATAGGTAGAGAATTTTGATAACATCGTAAGAGGGGGGTGAAGCAAAGGTCCTACTGCACATGCGCACCAAATGATTGGGTAGCGGCATCTCTTATAACAAACATCCATCCGACCTCCATGGCATACACTGCGCCGAGCCGACAATGGGACAATCCTATTCCCTACGCGCACGCCCACTGTCTCATTGTTGGGTCGGTGCAGTGTCTGGCATGGAGATCGGATTGTCAGGTCATGCAGTGTCGGCTCGGCGCTGTGTCAGGTCAGCACAGTGTGTGGGCCATGGAGATCGGATGGATGTTTGTAATCAGAGATCCCGCTGCCCGACCCGTTGGTACGCATGCGCCGGCACATGCACACTAGGACATTTGCCTGACCCTTACGATGTTATCAAAATGCCCTACCTATTCTGCGCATGCGCAGTAGGACTTGTGATGCGGCTACAGCTGATTCATGACAAAGCCACAGCTGATCCACAACCGGAAATGACGGAGGTATGGAATTCTGATAGGGTATGGTATTCTGACAGAACACCGGATCAGCAGGAATTTGTCTATGCCGGTCTTTCTATCATTTTATCCATATGTGTGTCCCCATCTACAGGAAGTGCGGCTACAAGGAGTATTCATTGCTTGGAATCTATATAGTGGCCGCAACACAAAGCAATTATTTTTGCGCCGTCTGCCCTCAGCCAAGTCAGGTGTACAGCACATTCCGTAGGCTTCTCCTGACCTATTTTTTGGTATGGTGTCTGGTCATGAACACATGAGTGAGGATGGACTGTGCGCCCCCCATTAGCAATGTCCGCTGCAGTCACGGAATAACGAGCATCCCACACAGTGATGTCCTCCTGTATAGTGCTGACAAATTTCTTTTCCACTTGATTGACTGCAGGTTGCTACTTAACCACTTAAGCCCCGGAAGATTTTACCCCCTTCCTGACCAGGCCCTATTTTGCGATTCGGCACTGCGTGAATTTAACGGACAATTGCGTGGCCGTGCGACGCTGTACCCAAATGAAATTGACGTTCTTTTTTTTTCCACAAACAGAGCTTTCTTTTGGTGGTATTTGATCACCTGTGCGATTTTTACTTTTTGCGCTATAAACAAAAAAAGAGAGACAATTTTGAAAAAATAACAATATTTTTCTAATTTTTTTAAAATTGAATTCCCCCCCCCCCAAAAAAATGTAAAAATCAAAATTTTTTAACATTTTAGGCCAATTTGTTTTGTGCTACATATGTTTGGTAAAAAAAATCGCAATAAGCGTATTTTGATTGGTTTCCGCAAAAGTTATTGCGTTTACTAACTAAGGGAAAGATTTTTGTCATTTTTATTGTTTTTTTTTTTTTTTTAACGAGTAACGGCGGCAAACTGCGATTTTTTTTTTTTTTTTTTTTTTTGCGGGACTGCGACTATGCGGCGGACAGATCGGACCCCTGACTGACATTTTTGACACTTTTGGGGGTACCAGTGACATTACTACAGTAATCAGTGCTATACATATGCACTGTTACTGTAAAAATGACACTGGCAGGGAAGGGGTTAACTTTATTAGTGATCAAAGGGTTAATTGTGACCCTAGGTGCGTGCTTCTAACTGTAAAGGGGCGTGGCTAGTGATGTAACCACAGAGACATACAATCCTACATAGCAGGATCGTATGATCTCTGCTGTTACACCAGGGAGAATGACAGGCGGCTTTGTTTACGTCAGCCGCCTGCCTTTCTCCCTCTGCACTGGGAGATTGCGGGTGACCGGCAGACAACGGAAACCGCCGGTCACACGCGCGGACATGTCAGGGAACATGCGGGGGCAGGAGTGCGCCTCCGGCGGTGTGCGCTCGCCCCCTAGAGGCTCGTAGGCGAACGACGTAGTACTACATCACTTTGCCTGTACGGGGCTGACTGCTGCAGTAAATAGTCGTGCGGCGGTCGGCAAGTGGTTAAGTGATGTGCAAGGGTCATGATAAAGTAACTGTGATCGTAGTACCGAAATGTGGCCGTCTAATATTGAAAAGCCACCGAAAAAAAAAGTAATTAACCAAACGTTTGTTATAGTTTTACAGTTGTGAGATTAGCATTGATCCCCCGTGGAGACGTAGAAGAGGACATTCTCACTGAAGCATCCTTTTGTGCTGGTTTTGCATCTGGCACTTCTAATGTTTGTGTAACTATCCCTGGTCCAGCTCGGTTGCCTGTATAAAGCGTCGCGTGGGATTTGCGCATATGAGAAGCAGCAGGCTCCCTCTGGCTGCTCTAGGGAGGCAGCTGCCCAATGCTATCAAGCCTGCCTATTAGGATCAATTGGCCAAGACATCTGTGTCACTGCAAATAAAAGGGTCTTATTGATTTCCTAACTGCTGCTCACTTCCCTTCCTTGTTCAGACGCTTGAAATCTTAATTATCTCAACGCCTTCCCTCAGTGACCCCCTCCAAGACTCATCGGCATTTCATGAATCAAGTCGTCATAGTTGAGCATGTCAAGAAGACAATTAAGCCGCCCCTCCTCTTCCCCCCTCTGTCCTCTGTTCTCCTCCACTTACTAAACACACATCTATCAGACACACTCTTCCATTTACTCACCCAGTGGACACTAACTCCGCCGTGTAGAGACCAGTGATCTACATGCTTACTGCTATGCACCACTGCTCACATACCTAATGAATACTCACCGCAGGGCTAATTTACAAAGACTGGAGCAAAGAAGAAAATGTGGTTTTTCCATCAGCCAATGAGATTTCAGGTTTGATCCTCAAAACCTGTCCTAGCAAAATGAAAGACAAACCTAACTGGTTTGATAGAGGCTAGACCGGCCATTTTCAACAAGGGTTCCACCAGAGGTTGCTAGAGGTTCCTTGAGCTCTGGTTGACTGACCTCCCATTTGATGGTGCTTGCATAGTTCCGGGGAGGACGCCACTTGGTAGGGCCAGCACTGACAACCAATGTAAGGTACATTTTTCCCACTGGCCCACAATTAGTTGGTTTTACCAGCGGTGCCCGGAGACCTGAAATTTTTTTAAGGTTCCTCTAGGTAAAAAGGTTGAGAGAGGATGGGTTAGACCAGTGATCTCCAAACTGTTGCCCAGTGGCCAAATGGCTTGCTTTTATGTGGCCCCCGGGGAACTATTCCTCCCACTGATACCAATGATGGGGTATTATTCCTTCCACTGACCCCAATGATGGGGCCCTTTTCTTCCCACCAATAATGGTACCCTTTTCCTCCCACTGACACCAATGATGAGGCAATATTCCTCCCACTAATACCAATGATGAGGCACTATTCCTCCCACTGATATAAATGATGGGGCCCTATTCTTCTTACTGATACCATCGATAGGGCACTATTCCTCCAACGGACACCACCAATGGGGCAGTATTCCTCCCACTGACACCAATGATGGGCACTATTCCTCCCACTAATACCAATGATGGGGCACTATTCCTCCCACTGATACCAATGATGGGGCACTATTCCTCCCACTGACACCAATGATGGGGCACTATTCCTCCCACTAATACCAATGATGGGGCACTATTCCTCCCACTAATACCAATGATGAGGCACTATTCCTCCCACTGATATAAATGATGGGGCCCTATTCTTCTTACTGATACCATCGATAGGGCACTATTCCTCCAACGGACACCACCAATGGGGCAGTATTCCTCCCACTGACACCAATGATGGGCACTATTCCTCCCACTAATACCAATGATGGGGCACTATTCCTCCCACTGATACCAATGATGGGGCACTATTCCTCCCACTGACACCAATGATGGGGCACTATTCCTCCCACTAATACCAATGATGGGGCACTATTCCTCCCACTGATACCAATGATGGGGAACTATTCCTCCCACTGACACCAATGATGGGGCACTATTCCTCCCACTGACACCAATGATGGGGCACTATTCCTCCCACTGACACCAATGATGGGGCACTATTCCTCCCACTGACACCAATGATGGGGCACTATTCCTCCCACTGACACCAATGATGGGGCACTATTCCTCCCACTGACACCAATGATGGGGCACTATTCCTCCCACTGATACCAATGATGGGGCACTATTCCTCCCACCGATACCAATGATGGGGCACTATTCCTCCCACTGACACCAATAATGGTGCACTATTCCTCCCATTAATACCAATGATGGGGTACTATTCCTCCCACTGACACCAATGATGGGGCACTATTCCTCCCACTGACACCAATGATGGGGCACTATTCCTCCCACTGACACCAATGATGGGGCACTATTCCTCCCACTGACACCAATGATGGGGCACTATTCCTCCCACTGACACCAATGATGGAGCACTATTCCTTCCACCAATGATGGGGCACTATTCCTCCCACTAACACCAATGATGAGCCATTGTTTACTGTCATCAACAGGGCATTTTCTATTCCCACTGGCAACAGTCTGGCCCTCCTAAGGCCGGAAGGGCAGTAGATTGACCCTATTGTTTGGGATGTTTGGAGACCCCTGGCTTAGACTAACATTTGGTTTGATACATTGGGTCCAGAGTCTGCTAAAGTACTAACAACCTGAACAGTGGATCCCAACTTCAGTCCTCAGGTAGCCCCAACAGGCCATGCTTTTGGGAGTTTCCTGTCATGAAGACAAAGCTATTGTCTTTGATTTTAAGCACCTGTGCAAGGTGAAGTACATTTTGGAAACCCCCGAATTATATGATCTGTGTCTCTTTGGATTTATGACCGGCATCACATTGTTGGCGATAGGTAAGCTCCCTGCAGCTGTAGGGTTAATATCACTCGTTATTAATCATTAAAAGAAAACGAGAAGCCATTGCTCAAGTTAATCAGATATTGACAAGGCAGAAATAGTGCTGCATTGATACAGGTTATGTGGTATAAATATTTATTTCTTTCCTGTCACTCTGGGTGAATACTGGTATTGATCGTTTATTGATAGTGTCAGCACTTGATAGGAAGCATTGTTGTTACTCCGTGGAGAGCCTTTTTTTTTTTTTTTTTCCTTGTTTCACTTTAAATTTACTGATTGTGATGTTGTGGCATGTTGAGAGTTAAGCAGAAATTTCATTGGCTTTAGCTGCACCTGATCACCGTCTAATGAACCCGAGTCTGTTGCAATGCATTAGTTTAGTTACAATATCTTTACAAAGTACAGTTTAGAATGCTGGCTCACATGCATGTTGACGTGCATTCGCAAGGCATGCCAATGGGAGTTTTTTGTGTTTTTTTTGTAAGGCCAAGCTTTACAAAACAGTGAAAGCAGCGGATATCTACACTCACCGACCACTTTATTAGGTACACCTTGCTAGTAGCGGGTTGGACCCCCTTTTGCCTTCATTCTTCGTGGCATAGATACAACAAGGTGTTGGAAACATTCCTCAGAGATTTTGCTCCATAGTGACATGATGGCATCACGCAGTTGCTGCAGATTTGTCGGCTGCACATCCATGATGCCGATCTCCCGTTCCACCACATCCCAAAGGTGCTCTATTGGATGAGATGTGGTGAGTGTGGAGGTCATTGGAGTACAGTGACCTCATTGTCATGGTGAAGAAACCAGTGGTGAGATGATTGGAGCTTTGTGACATGGTGCATTATCCTGCTGGAAGGAGCCATCAGAAGATGGGGACACTGTAGTCATAAAGGGATGGACATGGTCAGCAACAATACTCAGGGGGGCCGTGGGGTTTAATCCATGCTCAATTGGTACTAAGGGGGCCAAAGTGTGCCAAGACAATATCCCCCCCACCATTACACCACCACCCGGAACCATTACCCCCCCCCCCCCCCACACACACCATTACACCTCCACCACCAGCCAGAACCATTACCCCCCCCCCCCACCATTACACCACCACCCTGAACCATTACCCCCCCCTCACACACACCATTACACCTCCACCACCAGCCTTAACTGCTGATACAAGGCAGGATGGATCCATGCTCTCATGTTTACACCAAATTCTGACCCCACCATCTGAATGTTGCTGCTGAAATCCGGACTCATCAGCCCAGGCAATATTTTTCCAATCTTCTATTGTCCAATTTTGATGATCCTGTGCAAATTGTAGCCTCAGTTTCCTGTTCTTAGCTGACAGGAGCGGCACCTGGTGTGGTCTCCTGCGGCTGTAGCCCATCTGCTTCAAGGTTGGATGTGTTGTGTGTTCAGAGATGGTATTCTGCATACCTTGGTTTTAACGAATGGTTATTTGAGTTACTTTTGCCTTTCTATTTGGAACCAGTCTGCCTATTGTCATATGACCTCTGACATCAACAAGGCATTTTCCTCCACGCAACTGCCACTCACTGGATATTTTCAGTCTCTGACCATCTCTTGTATGTCTGAAGTCTGTGACCATCTCCTGTGTCATGTCTGCAGCCTCTGACCATCTCCTGTGTCATGTCTGCAGTCTCTGACCATTTCCTGTGTCATGTCTGCAGTCTCTGACCATCTCCTGCGTCATGTCTGCAGTCTCTGACCATCTCCTGCGTCATGTCTGCAGTCTCTGACCATCTCCTGTGACATGTCTGCAGCCTCTGACCATCTCCTGTGTCATGTCTGCAGTCTCTGACCATCTCCTGTGTCATGTCTGCAGTCTCTGACCATCTCTTGTATCATGTCTGCAGCCTCTGACCATCTCCTGTGTCATGTCTGCAGTCTCTGACCATCTCCTGTGTCATGTCTGCAGTCTCTGACCATCTCTTGTATCATGTCTGCAGTCTCTGACCATCTCCTGTGTCATGTCTGCAGTCTCTGACCATCTCCTGTGTCATGTCTGCAGTCTGTTGCTACCAACTGTGAGGGGGGTGGGCTTGTGAAATCAACACAGAAACCTCTGATCCTAAATAGGAGGAACACAGGGGCTCTGTGCTGATTCCGGAGAGAACAACTATCTGCTGTGTTTACAACAGCAGACCGTTGTTTATCTCTCCACAGGGAACAATCGCGGGTGCCCGGTGGCAATCGTGGCCGCCAGCCCCGTGAATCAACTTCCTCGCTGGCTAATGGGGGCCCCCAGGATTGCTCCTACAGATCGCGAAGCCGAGCCAGTCTGCCGCAGTATACTTGCGGTGGGTGTTCGGCAAGTGGTTAAAGTAATGCAGTGCCGTATCGCCAAAACTGGCCTGGTCATGAAGGGGGGGGGGGGTAAATCTTCTGGACGTCAAGTGGACAAAATCACTCCCCATTCGCATTCACTGTGCACAAGGACACAGAGCGGTTTCTTCAGGATAACAAAAGGTTGGAATCTGCAACAAAGTTTGGTAAAATCTCTGCAATGTACATACTGTAGATTACCCAGAGGGGTTTTTTTTCTCGAGAAAAGTGCGGAGTTACTCTTTAAACTTGTGCCAGGAGTAAAATGGATTGCATACTCGCACAGAAACCGTAACATTTGCTAGAAGTGCTGTTGTGTTTGACCAAGAAATATATTTGGGAACATCTTATTGTTGCACTCTGTGTGACCATTCCTTCCATGGACTGGGAGTTGCCTGCGGCAGGTTAGGCCACATATTAGCCCAGTGACTGACAGCTGCAGAGAGCTGTATAAAGAGATATTGAAGTGACTAAGAAGTGACACTCACCTTGCTGACCCTAAAATGAACCCTTTACCAATCCCCATACCTGATGAAGAAACCAGGGCTGACTTTAACCACTTAGGAACCAGGCCTTCTTCTGACATTTGTTGTCAATCAGTATTTTTTGCTAGAAAATGACTTAGAACCACCAAGCATTTTATATATATTGCAGTGCCATGAAAAAATATTCATACCCTTTGAAATTTTTCCACATTTTGTCATATTACAACCAAAAAGGTAAATGTCTTTTATAGGGATTTTATGTAATAGACCGACACAAAGTGGCCATAATTGTGAAGTGGAAGGAAAATTGGAGGACCTGAATTATGAAGAGCGTCTGCAATCGCTTGATTTATTCTCCCTGGAGAAGAGACGCCTGAGAGGGGACATGATAGCAATTTATAAATATCTCAATGTTGATCTCGGCATAGAAAAACAGCTATTCAGTCGAAGGTATTGCATGAGGACTCGAGGGCATACAATACGATTAGAGGAGAAGCGTTTTAACCTCAGGCAACGTGGGGGGTTCTTTACTGTTAGGGCTACAAGATTGTGGAATTCTCTACCACAAGAGGTGGTTTCTGTGGGAAGTATGGTGGCTTTCAAAAGACTCTTAGACGTACATCTCAAGGATCAGAACATTCAGGGGTATGAGAGATGATTACGGCCACACACACCTACACAGG
Source organism: Pelophylax lessonae (assembly GCF_965119305.1). Taxonomy (NCBI): domain Eukaryota; kingdom Metazoa; phylum Chordata; class Amphibia; order Anura; family Ranidae; genus Pelophylax; species Pelophylax lessonae. The sequence goes on along the minus strand of NC_138771.1, from coordinate 15,988,514 downwards.
TTGAACTGGATGGACTATTGTCTTTATTCAACCTCACCCACCTACTATGTAACTATGTAACTATGAAAATGATAAATGGTTTTCAACATTTTTTACAAATATTTGAAAAGTGTGGCGTGCATTTGTATTCACCCCCTTTACTCTGACACCCCTAAACTAAAATCCAATGGAACCAATTGCCTTTAGAAGTCACCTAATTTGTAAAAAGAGTCCACCTTTTGTGTAATTTAATCTCAGTATAAATACAGCTGTTCTGTGAAGCCCTCAGAGGATTGTTAGAGCACCTTGGTTAACAAACAGCATCATGGAGTCCAAGGAACACACCAGACAGGCCAGTGATGAAGTTGTGGAGAAGTGTAAAGCAGGGTTAGGTTATAAAAAAATATCCCAAGCTTTGATCATCTCAGGGAGCGCTGTTCAATCCATCATCGGAAAATGGAAAGAGTATGGCACAACTGCAACCCTACCAAGACATGGCCGTCCACCTAAACTGACCGGCCGGGCAAGGAGAGCATTCATCAGAGAAGCAGCCAAGAGGCCCATGGGAACTCTGGAGGAGCTGCAGAGATCCACAGCTCAGGTGGAAGAATCTGTCCACAGGACAACTATTAGTCCTGCACTCCACAAATCTGCCCTTTATGGAAGAGTGAGAAGAAGAAAGACATTGGTGGAAGAAAGACATAAGAAGTCCTGTTTGCAGTTTGTGAGAAGCCATGTGGGGGACACAGCAAACATGGAAGAAGGAGCTCTGCTCAGATGACACCAAAATTGAACTTTTTGGCCTAAAAGCAAAAGCTGTGTGTGGGGGAAAACTAACACTGCACATCACCCTGAACACACCATGCTTTAACCATCCCCTGCGATAACAACACAGCATGACATGTCCTCTCTATGAAGAGATCTGGTGTTTAAAATCCCCAAATCTCTTCTCTTCCCTTAAAGTGATACTAAAGCCTCGGGTTTTTCTGTTTTAAAATAACAAACATGGTATTCTTACCTGCTCTGTTGCAGTGGATTTGCACAGAGCAGCACAGATCCTCCTCTTCTCGGGTCCCTCACCGGCACTCCTGGCCCCTTCTTCCTGCCAAATGCCCCCACTGCAAGCAGCTTGTTATAGGGGCCCCCGAGCTGAGCCGCTGCTCTGTGTGTCCATTCAGACACTGAGCTGTGGCTCGGCCACTTTAAAAGCAAAAGATAAAAAAAAAGAAAATATTATCTTAAACTTTAAGAAAAAAAAAATGTTTTCCAGAAGTGAGGTCATGACGTCGCTCCAGTCCTCCAAGGGTAAGACCCGTTCACACTGGGGCGACGCTACTTGCCGGGGCGACCTCGGAGCGGCCGGCACGGACTTCATATCATTGAAGTCAATGCAGGTCGCTCCAGGTCACCCCATAGAAGCTCCGGACCCTTTTTCTAAGTCGGAGCGACTTGTGTCGCTCCTATTAGAACGGGTCCACAGCTTCTCTATGGCAGACGACCTGTCAGGCGACCAGGTCGCCTGACAGGTCGCCCCAGTGTGAACGGGGTCTGAGAGATGAGGGGTGACCATCCTGCCATCGCTTATCTCTATAGGAAAACACTGCCGATGTTGGATGGTTACGGGGCTCACCAAGTGGTAACGTAAGCCCAGGAAACACCAGGAAGTGGTGGGGGGGGGGGGTCAAATCTGTTGCAGGGACCACTTTTAAATGTAAGCCGACTATCTAAGGCCCCTTTCACACATACGGTCCGTTCAGTTCATCAGTTCAGTCAGGTTTTTTGTCTTCAGTCAACGTCTCTTTTCATCTCAGTTCATATCCGTTTTTCATCCGTTTTTCGTCAGTTGTTATGTTTTTCATCCGTTGTCCTCCGTTTTTCATCCGTTTTTCATCCGTTGTCATCCATTTTTCGTCGGTTGTTATGTTTTTCATCCGTTGTCCTCCGTTTTTCATCCGTTGTCATCCGTTTTTCGTCAGTTGTTATGTTTTTCATCCGTTTTTCATCCGTTGTCATCCGTTTTTCATCTGTTTTTCATCTGTTTTTCATGCGTTGTCATGCGTTTTCATCCGTTGTCATCCGTTTTTCATCTGTTTTTCATGCGTTGTCATGCGTTTTCATCCGTTGTCATCCGTTTTTCATCCATTGTCATCCGTTTTTCGTCCGATCCGTTTTTTTGACGGATGAAAAATAGGGCATTCATCTGTTCAAAAAAACGGACATTGACGGAATCTGATGAAAACGGATGTTAAGGCCCCTTTTACACATGCTGTCCGTTTGTCCGTTTTTCATCCATCCGTTGACAGATGAAAAACAGACATCAATGTATCTCTATGTAAAAACGGATGACAACGGATGATCATCCGTTAACATCCGTTTTCATCCACTTCCGTCAATGTCCATTTTTTTGAACGGACGAATGCCCTATTTTTCATCCGTCAAAAAAATGGATCGGACGAAAAACGGATGACAATGGATGAAAAACGGATGACAATGGATGAAAAACGGATGACAACTGACGAAAAACGGATGACAACTGACGAAAAACGGATGACAACTGACGAAAAACGGATGACAACTGACGAAAAACAGATGAAAAATGGATGGAAAACTGATACAATTTGATGTGACTGAATTGATGAACTGAACGGGACCGTATGTGTGAAAGGGGCCTTACAGATGATCACCCGTTGTCATCCGTTTTTACATAGAGATACATTGATGTCCGTTTTTCATCTGTCAACGGATAGATGAAAAACGGACAAACGGACTGTATGTGTGAAAGGGGCCTAAGGGAAAATAAAATTCCCTGGGTATGGCATCTAGCTGCAGCTATAACCCCCGGTATTTAAAGTGTTACTAAAGTCAGATTTTTTTTTTAGTAAAATAACAAACACTTTGTACTCACCTGCTCCATGCAGTGGTATTGCACAGAGTGGCCCTGATCCTACTCTTCTCAGATCCCCAGCGGCAATCTTGGCTCCTCCTCTTATTTTTCCATCCCCTTAGCAAGCGGTTTGCTCTTGGGGCACGCGGTGTGTGCTTGCTTCCTACCTGAACGCTCTATAGAGTTACACAGCGGGACATAGGCCTGCCCCCCACTTCCTCATCACTGCATTTGATTGACAGCAGCATGAGCCAATGGTTCCTACTGCTGATCGAATGGTGTGTGAAGAGGAAGTAAGGGGAGAATAGACGCAGCTGTGCACAGAGCTGATCTCTTCTCCCCTCTCTTACTCTTCATGCAGAGGAAGAGGGGTCACAGGGAACCTGAAAAAGTTTGCATTAGGGTAAAAAAAACATTTTTAGGTTTAGCAACACTTTAACATCATTCATAGTCATGCTGCAAATTCCCAGTTAGGCGGTCTACTAGTGGAACATTTTAAATCTACTCTGACAATACTTATTGAAAGCTAAAGTTTATCTAAAAAAAATACAGTTTTAGTGCGCTAACTTACCTGTAATGAAGAATGTCATATGTTGTGCTGGTAGATCCTGTAGAAATCTTCTGTTCAGGGATGCCTGGTCCTCCTCTTCTGTTCAGGGATGCCTGGTCCTCCTCTTCTGTTCAGGGATGCCTGGTCCTCCTCTTCTGTTCAGGGATGCCTGGTCCTCCTCTTCTGTTCAGGGATGCCTGGTCCTCCTCTTCTGTTCAGGGATGCCTGGTCCTCCTCTTCTGTTCAGGGATGCCTGGTCCTCCTCTTCTGTTCATGGATGCCTGGTCCTCCTCTTCTGTTCAGGGATGCCCGGTCCTCCTCTTCTATTCATGGATGCCCGGTCCTCCTCTTCTGTTCATGGATACCCGGTCCTTCTCTTCTGTTCAGGGATGCCCGGTCCTCCTTTTCTGTTCAGGGATGCTGGTCCTCCTCTTCTGTTCAGGGATGCCCGATCCACCTCTTCTGTTCAGGGATGCCCGGTCCTCCTCTTCTGAACAAAAAAAGACCCTGCACCTTTTCAAAAAAATGCATCAGTGGAAACTGCATAGATGTGAATGTGACCCATAGGAACTAATGTTAAATGGACTATAGTGCATTTCTGCAAATGCACCGCAAAAAGCGTAGGTGTGAACCTTGCCTTAGACCATGGTTGCTCAACCTGATGCCCTGCAGTTGTTGCAGAACTACAAGTCTCTGCCTTTGCAATCATGCTTGTAAATGTCAGCCTTGCAATGCCTCAAGGGACTTGTAGTTCTGCAACAGCTGAAGGGTCACAAGTTAAGCACCCATGCCTTCGATCAGGGATGTCTAAACTGTGGCCTAGGGGCCGGATGTCGCTCTTGGGGCAATATTTCTCTCATTGACATCAGTGATGGGGCACCATTCCTCAAACTGACACCAACAATGGGGCACTATTTTTGCCACTGACAACGATGTGTCACCATTATTCCCACTGACCCCAACACTGGGGCACTTTTAATCCCAATGACACCAATGGTGGGGCACTATTAATCCCACTGACTCCAACAATGAGGTACTAATAATCCCACTGACACCAGCAATTGGGCATTATTCCTCCCATTGACACCAATAATGGGGCACTATTCCTCCCACCGATACCAGCGATGGGGCACTATTCCTCCCGCTGACACCAACAATTGGGCACTTTTCTTCCTGTTGACGCCAATGATGGGGCACTATTCCTCCCACTGACACCAATGATGGGGCACTATTCCTCTCACTGGTTCCAATGATGGGGAATTATTCCTCCCACTAATACCAAAGATGGGGCACTATTCCTCTCACTGATAGCAATGATAGGACACTATTCCTCCCACTGATACCAATGATGGGGCACTATTCCTCCCACTGACACCAATGATGGGGCACTATTCCTCCCATTGACACCAATGATGGGGCACTATTCCTCTCACTGATACCAATGATGGGGAACTATTCCTCCCACTAATACCAATGATGGGGCACTATTCCTCCCACTGATAACAATGATGGGGCACTATTCCTCCCACTGATACCGATGGTGGGGCACTATTCCTCTCACTGATACCAATGGTGGGGAACTATTCCTCCCACTAATACCAATGATGGGGCACTATTCCTCCCACTGATACCAATGATGGGGCACTATTCCTCTCACTGATAACAATGATGGGGCACTATTCCTCCCACTGATACCGATGGTGGGGCACTATTCCTCTCACTGATACCAATGATGGGGAACTATTCCTCCCACTAATACCAATGATGGGGCACTATTCCTCCCACTGATAACAATGATGGGGCACTATTCCTCCCACTGATACCGATGGTGGGGCACTATTCCTCCCACTGATACCAATAATGGGGCACTATTCCTCCCACTGATACCAGTGATAGGGCACTATTCCTCCCACTGATACCAATGATGAGGAACTTTTCCACCCACTGACACCAATGATGGGGCACTATTCCTCTCACTGATACCAATGATGGGGCACTATTCCTCTCACTAATAGCAATGATGGGGCACTATTCCTCCCACTGATACCAATGATGGGGAACTATTCCACCCACTGACACCAATGATGGGGCACTATTCCTCTCACTGATACCAATGATGGGGCACTATTCCTCCCACTGACACCATTGATGGGGCACTATTCTTGCCACTGACACCAATGATGGGGCACTATTCCTCTCACTGATACCAATGATGGGGAATTTTTCCTCCCACTAATACCAATGATGAGGCACTATTCCTCTCACTGATAGCAATGATAGGGCACTATTCCTGCCACTGATACCAATGATGGGGCACTATTCCTCCCACTGACACCAATGATGGGGCACTATTCCTCCCATTGACACCAATGATGGGGCACTATTCCTCTCACTGATCACAATGATGGGGCACTATTCCTCCCACTAATCGCAATGATGGGGCACTATTCCTCCCACTGATACCAATAATGGGGCACTATTCCTCCCACTGACACCAATGATGGGCCACTATTCCTCCCACTGACACCAATGATGGGGCACTATTCCTCCCACTGATACCAGTGATGGGGCACTATTCCTCCCACTGATACCAATATCATCACTGCCTCATCACTGCCCATCAGTGCAGCCTCATCAGCGCACATCAGTGCAGCTTCATCAGTGCACATCAGTGAAGGAGAAGAATTACCTATTTACAAAATGTTATTAACAGAAACTAAGAAAAACTTTTTTTTTCAAAATTTTCGGTTGTTTTCCATTTGTTTTTAAAATAAAAGAACTCAGTGGCGATTAAATACCACCAAATCAAAGCTCTGTCTAAAAAAAAAAAAAAAAAAAAAATTGAAAAAAAGTTCATAACAGTGTTGCATGACTGCGCAATTGTCATTCAAAGTGTGCCTGTGCTTGAAAATTGGCCTGGGCAGGAAGGGGGTGAAAGTGTCTGGTATTGAAGGGGTTAGTGTCTGGGATTCCATTCGAATAGCTGGTCTGGATGGCCGGAAAAAATGTTCTGAGTAATAATTTTTGTGCAAATGTTCAAGCGGAAATCTGCATGTGGTCAGCTTGAGTAGACTGAATTTTGGAAAATTGGATCAGAAACATGCTACTATGGCAGATTATTGGTCTGTATGTGGAAACTAGTGATCGACCGATTATCGGCAAAGCCGATATATCGAGGGCCGATATTCACTTTGCCCGATATATTGGAATTGGCCTTTTGATTTACCGATATTGCCGATATTTCGGGAAAGTGCTTGCACCGGGGTGATGCCTGTAGCTAGAGGCATCACCCCGGTACCGGTGTCCATAGCCGACGGTTGGCTGTCTTGTAATGACAACCGATGCGGCTGTGAAGCCGCTCGGCTGTCACTCCAAGGAGCGGGAGGGGTCATCCCCGCCTCCTTCCGCGGCTCGCCCGGGTCTCCTGTCCCACCGGGAGAGCCGGGCATCCTACCTTCACCGCCGCCGTCTAAACGGGTCTCCATCTGCACCGCCGTCGTCTGACCGGGTCTTCATTTCTTTGAATTCGGTGCCGCCGAGTACCCGGAAGTGATGTCATGACATCACTTCCGGGAATTGGCGGCGCCGAATTAAAAAAATTTACAGCATTCAAAACAGCCAAACTTGGCGTTTTGAATGCTTTTAAGTGCAGAGGAGGGGTTTGGGGTCTTTTAGACCCCCAGATCCCTCCACACCAGTACCTGTAGACATTAAAGAAAAAAAAAAATGTAACCACTTAAGCCCCGGAAGATTTTACCCCCTTCCTGACCAGGCCCTATTTTGCGATTCGGCACTGCGTGACTTTAACGGACAATTGCGCGATCGTGCAACGCTGTACCTAAACAAATTTGACGTCCTTTTTTTCCCACAAACAGAGCTTTCTTTTGGTGGTATTTTTTTTTTTTTGATCATGCGCTATAAACAAAAAAAGAGCGTCAATTTTGCAAAAATAACAATATTTTTCACATTTTTTTTATATGAAATTCCCCAAAAAATGTAAACTAAATTTAACATTTTCGGCCAATTTGTTTTCTGCTACATATGTTTGGTAAAAAAAAATCACAAAAAGCGTATTTTGATTGGTTTGCGCAAAAGTTATTGCGTTTACTAACTAAGGGAAAGATTTTTGTCATTTCTGTTGTTTTTTTTTTTTTAACATGTAATGGCGGCGATCTGCGATTTTTTTTTTTTTGCAGGACTGCGACATTGCGGCAGACAGATCGGACCCTTGACTGACATTTTTGACACTTTTGGGGTTACCAGTGACATTACTACAGTAATCAGTGCTATACATATGCAATGTTACTGTAAAAATGACACTGGCAGGGAAGGGTTGAACTTTATTGGAGAAGGAGGGGTTAAGTGTGTCCCTAGGGGCGTGCTTCTAACTGTGAAGGGATGTGTTTGGTTGTGTAACAGAGATATACGATCCTGCATAGCAGGACCATATGATCTCTGTTCTTACACAGGGGAGAATAACAGGCGGCTTTGTTTACATTAGCTGCCTGCCTTTCTCCCTTCACAGCGGACGATCGCGATTGACCGGCGGACATCGGGTCCCCCGATCACACGCGCGGGGGGGGGGGGGGGTCCGTGAACGAGCGGGAGCGCACCTCCGGCGATATCGGTCGATCAATAGTGGAAACCTTTAGTTATTCTATAGACACTGCAAGCCACTTATGACTGCTAGTTATTTGCATGTTTAAAAATGTATTTCTGCCACAAAATCTCAAGCAGTCCTCAAGCTGTGACTTTGCACTCAGAGATATTGGTTCATGCAGCATTAGCTCTCTCTTTATAGTAGAATTATGATGGTTTATGATGCATGTTTCAGGGTGGGCTGTTTTGCACACATAAACCTCACCGTTAACCTTCAGATTCTTGATGGAAAGTGCGTTAAACAGGCCGCTCCGTAGTGTCCACTGGAGTCGCTGAAGATCCCCCCCACATCTTCCCTCCCCTGATGTGACCCTCCGCACCTCGGATATATCATCCCAGCCTGACACCTTTTATCAAACTTTAATGAAATGACCCAGGCAAACAAATTGTCATTAAACTTTCCATCACTCTGTCCCTTGGTATCACCTTTTATAAATTGGACAGCAAATGTTGTATTGATCTTGCTGTTCTTGCAGCTGAACTTGAAATGACCTGGGCCTGTGTTGTTTATGGCCCCAAGTTGCTTTTCCCTGACACTTTACCACTTTACATCCAAAGCTTGACACACTCTTCCTCCGTCACTCATTTCCCACTCTCGTCTCCTGATATTCTCTCCCCATCCCTGAGTAAGTCTCTGTATACTTCCCTCTATTGTCAGTCGTCTCTCCCCCCAACAAACACACCATTTCTCCACTCCTCTGTCTTGTTATATTTGGCAGTTTATTTCTTGGGTTTTCATCTAGATTCTTGTCGTATCTCCGATCGTTCGATCTTTGTACTTTCCCCTTTTTTTGTGTCTTTCTTTTTTTTTTTTTTTCCCAAAATATCTTTATTTGTTTTTCAAGAAATAAAACAGTACAAACAAGCATGTAAAAGAGACATCGGACATGTACAATGTTAGGTTCAATGATATGATTACAGCGTTTAACACATAAGTGGTATCCATAGTAAAATAATCTTATTTGAGGTTGTCAACAATGGGCATTGAGCAGATTTATCTAGGGTGTTGACCACTCCGTCCAGACACCCCTTATTGGGAACAGACTGTGTCTTCGGCTGGGGGGGGGGGGGGATAACACAATAAGCCAATTACAATACCCATGGGAGTAACATTCAGGTCTTCGTTAGATTTTAAACTTAAGAAGTTGTGTGGCGGATATGTGTGAGAATTTGAGTTAGTGAAGATTTGTCTTGTGTCTCTCTTTCTTACTCTCCATCTCTACTCCTGCTCCATCTCTACTCCTGCTCCATCTCTACTCCTGCCCCATCTCTACTCCTGCCCCATCTCTACTCCTGCTCCATCTCTACTCCTGCTCCATCTCTACTGCTGCCCCATCTCTACTGCTGCCCCATCTCTACTGCTGCCCCATCTCTACTGCTGCCCCATCTCTACTGCTGCCCCATCTCTACTCCTGCTCCATCTCTACTCCTGCTCCATCTCTACTCCTGCTCCATCTCTACTCCTGCTCCATCTCTACTCCTGCTCCATCTCTACTCCTGCTCCATCTCTACTCCTGCTCCATCTCGACTCCTGCTCCATCTCGACTCCTGCTCCATCTCGACTCCTGCTCCACCTCGACTCCTTCTCCACCTTAAATCCTGCCCCATCTTGACTCCTGCCCCATCTTGACTCCTGCCCCATCTTGACTCCTGCCCCATCTTGACTCCTGCCCCATCTCGACTCCTGCCCCATCTCGACTCCTGCCCCATCTCGACTCCCGCTCCACCTTGACTCCTGCTCCACCTTAAATCCTGCCCCATCTCGACTCCTGCTCCATCTCGACTCCTGCTCCATCTCGACTCCTGCTCCAACTCTACTCCTGCTCCATCTCGACTCCTGCTCCATCTCGACTCCTGCTCCACCTCTACTCCTGCTCCTACTCCTGACCATCTCTACTCCTTCTCCATCTCTACTCCTACTCCCTCTCCTTCTTTTCTGTACCTCTTTGACTACAGTGAGGGGAAAAAAAGTATTTGATCCCTGATTTTGAACGTTTGCCCCCTGACAAAGAAATGATCAGTCTATAATTTTAATGGTAGATTTTATTTTATTAGTGAGAGATAGAATAACAACACAAAATATCCAGAAAAATCAATTTATAAAAGTTATAAATTATTTTGCATTTTAATGAGTGAAATAAGTATTTGAAGCCTTTGCAAAACATCACTTAGTACTTGGTGGCAAAACCCTTGTTGGCAATCACAGAAGTCAGACATTTCTTGTAGTTGGCCACCAGATTTCTCTACTTTTCTCCTGCTCATTCTTCTGCCCTCTCTACTTCCCTCCCATTCTTTCACCTGCCCATTTTACTTCTTTCCCACTCTCTACTTCCCGCTCTACTTCCCTCCCGCTCTCCCTCTCTCTCCCACCCTCTCTACTTTCCTTCCACTCTCTCACCCTCTGCACAATAAACTTTAGATTTACCAAAACTATGTAATTTTATGATCTAGGTAAACTGTCCAAGAAACATTCTATCCGATCAGGCTGGACCTTGCACTAAATAGTTGTGTGTAGATCTAAGGCCTTGTTTTCACAGGCAGCAACGAGGGCAATAAAAACTGGCAGCTGAGCCATGATTGTAACGCCCCGCTTTTCCACTTATAGCGTTTGGGTTGTACAGTGCGTTGCTTTGTGGCCATGGTAAATTTAACTCTGCATATGGAGTTTGTCAGACAGTAATTTCTGTCAAATTTGCCCATTGAAGTAAATAGGACTTTACTGCATCTGTGAGCCAAACGTTTAACTCGTGGTTGTAAGGCTAAACTAAATAATACACCATGGCTAACAGAAGATAGACTTAGAACTAAACCAGAGAAACTAAACATAAATAAATCACCGGGACCGGATGGCTTGCACCCGAGGGTTCTTAAAGAGCTCAGCCAGGTGATTGCCAGACCATTATTCTTGATCTTTAAGGATAGTCTACAGACGGGTATGGTGCCAGCTGATTGGAAAAAAGTCAACGTGGTACCAATATTTATTAGAGGGCCGAGATATATCCCGGGTAACTATAGGCCGGTCAGCCTAACATCAGTAGTCTGCAAGATTTTGGAGGGGATGTTAAGGGACCACATACAAGATTTTAGTAATGAAAACGGTATTATTAGTAGTAATCAGCATGGATTCATGAAAAATCGTTCTTGCCAAACCAATCTATTAACCTTCTATGATGAAGTGAGCTGCCACTTAGATAAAGGTAAGCCTGTGGATGTGGTGTATCTGGACTTTGCAAAGGCCTTTGACACCGTTCCTTACAAACGCTTACTGTACAAACTAAGGAAGGTAGGTATGGACCATAGGGGGTGAGTACCTGGATAGAGAACTGGCTCCAGGGGAGAGTACAGAGGGTGGTGATTAATGGGGAGTACTCAGATTGGGCGGGTGTGGAAAGTGGGGCCCCCCAAGGTTTTTTCCTGGGGCCAATCCTGTTTAATTTATTCATAAATGATCTTGAGGAGGGGATATCGAGTACAATCTCGGTATTTGCGGATGATACTAAACTAAGCTTGCCAATATCTTCTATGCAGGATGTGGAAACCTTACAAGTGGATCTGAACAAAATAATGGGGTGGGCAACTACATGGCAGATGAGGTTTAATGTTGAAAAATGTAAAGTAATGCACTTGGGCGTCAGAAATACGAAAGCAAGCTACTCACTGGGGGTGAAACCTCTGGGTGAGTCTAGGATGGAAAAGGACCTGGAGGTCCTATTGGACAACAGGCTTGGCAGTGGCATGCAATGCCAAGCCGCTGCAAGCAAAGCCAACAGAATACTGGGATGTATAAAAAAAGGGGATTCACTCCAGAAATAAAGAGATTATTCTCCCTCTCTACAAGACTCTGGCCCGGCCACATCTGGAGTATGCTGTCCAGTTCTGGGCACCGGTCCTCAGGAAGGATGTGCTGGAACTGGAGAGAGTCCAGAGAAGGGCAACAAAAATAATTAGGGGAATGGAGGACATCAGCTATGAGGAAAGGCTACAAGCACGGAACTTATTCTCTCTGGAGAAGAGACGATTGAGGGGGGATATGATATCAATGTACAAATACTGTACTGGCGACCCTAGCATAAGGAACAAACTTTTCAGAGTAAGGGAATACAATAAGACACGTGGCCACTCACAAAACTAGAGGAAAAACGGTTTAACCTTAAAATACGTAAGGGGTTCTTTACTGTCAGAGTAGTAAGGATGTGGAATTCTCTTCCACAAGCAGTCGTATCAGCAGGGAGCATCGATAGTTTCAAAGAACTATTAGATGGGCACCTTAAAGACCACAACATACAGGGGTATACAATGTACAACATACAGGGGTATACAATGTACAACATACAGGGGTATACAATGTACAACATACAGGGGTATACAATGTACGGTTAACAGCAAACACACACACACATCATAGGTTGAACTGGATGGACTGATGTCCTTTTTCGACCTCACAAACTATGTAACTATGTCTCTCTAATTACATACAAAATCCCCCTTGTAGCACCTTTCTATGTATTCCCTTATTTTATCTTTGGTTGTAGCCTTTGCAATTTTTAGCTCCTCTCCACTATTTAGGTGCCATTTGAATTTTATGCACTTGTTGCATTATTGACCTTTTGTGTCTAAATATTAGAAATTTAGAGTGTAAGCTCCTACGAGCAGGGCCCTCCTAATCCTATTGGATCAAATTGTATTGTAACTGTACTGTTTCCCTTTATATTGTAAAGCACTGTACAAGGTATTGGCACTATGTAAAGCATAATCATTTTGTTTCAACTGTTTTTAGTTCTGTAGATCTGTGTAGTTCCTGTCTACTCTGCAGATGGACACAAGGCTGACTGTTTATTTTTTCCTCTTATCTGTAGATTAATGAACTTGACATTCAGAATCGTGACATTCTAGGTCATGGAAATGGCGGAACTGTGTATAAGTGAGTACTGTATATATTTTCTCTTACATATATGCAAGATGCTGTATGATTTATGCTGTAGGCCTTGTTATTCAAGGTGGCTAAAAAACCGTGTCTATTGCAGTAAGCTACATTCATTAAAGTGATACTAAGGCTCTGTTCACACTTGTGCGACTCTAAAATAGCACGATTTGCAGTGCGACTTTGATGCAACTTTACACTCTCTGGCACTCTAGTCGCATCAAACCAGATCCAAACGGGTGCCATTAAAAACAAAGGGCTGTGACTTGTCATGCGACTTTGTGTCCAAAGTCGTATGACAAGTTGCACAAGTGTGAACGGAGCCTAAAGGTTCTGATTTAAAAAAAAATAAATAAAAAAAATGTCATACTTGCCTGCCCTGTGCAGTTGGTTTTGAGCAGAGCATCCCTGATCCTCCTCTTCTTGGGTCCCCTGCCGGTGCTCCTGACTTTTTTCCCCCCTGCTAAGTGCCTCCACCGCAAGCTGCTTGCTATGGGGGCACTCCTGTGTCCCGAGCCACGCCCTTTGTCTATAAGACACCCACATCGCATCTGGGCCCCACCCCCTCTCTTGCTCCTTTTAGAACCACTTTAATTCTGCAGGCAGTGTTGCTATTCAGAGATGCCCCCCACAGTCATTGACTAGATGTCCTTCATCCGCTCAGTTGAATGATGGCCAAGAACGTTCAACCTAGAAGAGAGAAAGGGCACAGGTAAAAGGGGCCGGGACTTTACATACACACAATGCATATAGATTAAATAGATACTTTATTAAGTTTATACAGATAAAACATGCCTAAAAGCATAAAGCAAGGCAGTTAATATCATACAGAATAGAGTACATATCATGAGAGCACAGAGGTATATATTCAATGAGAGCTTGGTCTGGTCGACGCGTTTCACTGAACTCCCGATTCTTCAGGACCATTCAATATGTAACTCCTAACTAGAATGAAGCTATATATATATACACACGATTCTTACATACACAGAGTAAAAAATAAACATAATATCCCTATGATACCATATATTAACCCCTTCATGCCTAAGCCTTTTTTTGACACCTGTTGCTTACATGTTAAAATCAGTATTTTTTGCTAGAAAATTACTTTGGTCCCCCAAACATTATATACATTTTTTATTTTAGCAGAGACCCTAGAGAATAAAATGATGATCCTTGCAATATTTTATGTCTCACTGTATTTGCGCAGTGGCCTTTCAAATGCATATTTTTTATTTTTTGAAAAAAAAAAAATACACTTTAATAAAAAAAAAAAAAAAGTAAAGTAGCCCAATTTTTTGGTATACTGTGAAAGATGATGTTATGCTTAGTAAATAGATACTGAATATGTCATGCTTTAAAATTGCGCACACCCGTAGAATGGCGACAAAACGTCAGTAATTTAAAATCTCCATAGGCGACGCTTTAATAAAATGTAACGGTTACCTGTTTAGTATTACGGAGGAGGTCTAGTGCTCTCACAGTAATGTTTGTGGTGATACCTCACATGTGTGATTTGAACACTCTTTACGGTTTCGGCACTGCGTTACTTTAACGAAAACTTGCGCAGTTGTGTGACTCTGTACCCAAATACAATAAAATTGACGTCCTTTTTTTCCCCACAAATAGAGCTTTCATTTGGTGGTATTTGATCACCTGTGCGATTTATAGATTTTGAGCTATAAACAAAAAAATTTTAGCGGGACTGCAGCATTGCGGCGGACAGATCGGACCCCTATCTGACATTTTTGACACTTTTTGGGGGACCAGCGACATTAATACAGTAATTAGTGCTAAATAATATGCACTGTTACTGCATAAATGACACTGGCAGGGGAGGGGTTAACACTGGGGGTGATCAAAGGGGGTTAATGTATGTCTAACTGTGCTTACTGACTGTGTGGGGGAAGGGCTATGTGACAGGCACAGAGAGATTGGGGGACACTGGCACGGGAGGGGTTAACACTGGGGGGTGATCAAAGGGGGTTAATGTATGTCTAACTGTGCTTACTGACTGTGTGGGGGAAGGGCTCTGTGACAGGCACAGAGAGATTGGGGGACACTGGCACGGGAGGGGTTAACACTGGGGGGTGATCAAAGGGGTTAATGTATGTCTTACTGTGCTTACTGACTGTGTGGGGAAAGGGCTCTGTGACAGGCACAGAGAGATTGGGGGACACTGGCAGGGGAGGAGTTAACACTGGGGGTGATCAAAGGGTTAATGTATGTCTTACTGTGCTTACTGACTGTGTGGGGGAAGGGCTCTGTGACAGGCACAGAGAGATCGGGGTTGTAGCTTAGCTGAGACACCTGATCTCTCTCTGCCTGTGTGACAGTAGACTTGCCTGCTTTGTTTACATAGGCAGGTGGATCTTCTGTCAGTTTCTCTGATGATTGCAGGAGGCCAGCGCCGATCACCGCCGCTCCTCCCGCACCTACCTCCCGCTGTGTCTAAACACAGCGGAAGCGTGGCCCCAGCGGCGCGCAAGCGCCGCCAAGACCGCGTGCACGAAATCACGTAGATCTACGTGATTTTGTGCAGCCGAGCCGCCCTGCCGCAGTAAATCTGCATGGGGCGGTTGGCATGCAGTTAACTCAAGTCATGCCGAAGTCGCACCACAAGTAGTGCAGGAACATTTTTAGAAGTCTGAGTGACTCAAGTCGCTCCTATTCAAACGGTTCCATTGCCCTTAACGGGGCGCAACTTGTCATGGGGCTTGCAGTCTCAGTCTGAGCACACTTCACATCAGAGTGACCCTTTGCCTTAATGAAGTTTTGAAAGGATGGGAGCCCCACACCAGCTTTTATAGACCTTTTAAGGCTTCTTTCAACCGCAGCTAGAAAAGGCTCAGTAGAACTTATTATTTTTTTTTTTTTACTGAGCTAAAGTACAGCCCATTAATTGTAATGTGCCTATGCACACAGACACGTAAACAAGCACAGTGCATTCTTCAGTAAAAAAAAAAATATATACAAAATCTGCTTTTTTGGTCAGTAATTCCATTTACATATTGCGCAGAACAAGAACGTGAGAATGTGTCTTGGCCTCCGTCCGTAGTTGGCGGCAGAGGCGTCCTGGTCTGGCGTGGCGTGCAATACAACAGAGTCCATGGAGCTACCCCATCTAGGGGACATTTTATTCCTTGGTCCTTGACTTTGAACTCCTCTGGAATAAGGGGCGGGGCTCGACACCCCATTTTTTGGGACGACTCTTCTTGCCCCTTTTGGGGGCTGGAGGTGCTCAGTCTGTACTTCCTTGAGCGTGAGTGCGGAATTGTGCATCGGATTATATGTGGAACCCCTGGTCACCAACAACCATCCCTAATTTCACCTTTTTCTGTGTCCACCCGGGACTGGTTATGGTCTTTGAAAAAGCCCATCCAAGGGCGAAACGCGTCAGACCTGTCCCAGGGCACATGTGAGATTTATCGGGACTGTTGTACTGAATGTACCATGGAAAATGTTTTTCTCTTTTAAATGTCTGTTCATTTTATATTGATGATTTGAAAATTTAATAAATGATGTTTTTTCAATATGTGAAGTGATTGTGTCATGCTCACCCATCAGGAGCCTTCCTCAACATATCCACAATTTTATCCCTAGGCACCAGTATCCTTTACCCTTAGAGGTAATGGATCAGAGTCCTTGGTTGTTTTATCTGTTTATTAGGATTGGAGGTCTCCTGTATGATTAAATCACACCCATTAAGACTATTTTCCTTTGATATCAAGAATGTGAGAATAGTTTTTTTTGCATTTGCGCGAACGTATATATATAAGCATATATACGCCAAAATGCGCGTAAATACGTGCAAATACATACAAAAAAAAAAGGCTAAAAAAGTAGATGCTCAAACATGAGTATCATGTGCAAAAGACCTTAAAGATTTTTATTTTGTAACAACCAACAGGTTTTCGGCTCAGCTCTCCTTTATCAGGGCTAAAAACCAGATGATGCAGGCACTTGGATTGGAAAGTACAAGCTGATGTGGCGCTTCCATCCTTTCAAAACTTCGATAAACTCAAGCAATACCCCACAGTTGCTGGTGAGCAGCCTCCAGGACCGTAAACTAGGGATCGACCGATATCGGTTTTTCGTTGCCGATACCGATATTTTGGCCATTGCATATCAGTATCGGCCGATATTTTGAACATTTAAAGTTTTGCAAAATACACAATTTTCGACACAAATCTATTACGGACACCCTTTGATGGGTGGCTGGCTGGCACCCTGTGTGGTGGGTGGCTGGCCGGTACAGGCCCAGGGCCTGTGGCTGGCTAAGCTGGTACAGGCAGGGCCTTTGGCTGGCTGGCTGGTGCAGGCCTGTGTGTGTTGGTGGCTGGCTGGCTGGCACCGGGCAGCTGTGGGTGGGTGTATGCATGTGGCGGTTGTGTTAACCACTTTAGCCCCGGAGGATTTGGCTGCTCAATGACCAGGCCCTATTTTGCGATTCGGCACTGCGTGACTTTAACGGACAATTGCGCAGTCGTGCGACACTGTACCCAAATGAAATTGACGTCCTTTTTTCCCACAAACAGAGCTTTCTTTTGGTGGTCTTTAATCACCTGTGCGATTTTTTTTATTTTTTGCGCTATAAACAAAAAAATAGCGACAATTGTGATAAAATAACAATATTTTTCACATTTTTTTAAATGAACGACTCGAAAAAAAAAATGTAAAAATCAAAATGTTTTAACATTTTAGGCCAATTTGTTTTCTGCTACATATTTGTGGTTAAAAAAAATTGCAATAAGCGTATTTTGATTGGTTTGCACAAAAGTTATTGCGTTTACTAACTACGGGAAAGATTTATGCCATTTTTATTGAGGTTTTTTTTAACTAGTAATGGCGGCAATCTGGGATTTGTTTTTTTTTTGCGGAACTGCGACATTGCGGCGGACAGATCGGACCCCTGACTGACATTTTTGACACTTTTGAGGGTACCAGTGACATTACTACAGTAATCAGTGCTAAAAATATGTACTGTTACTGTAAAAATGACACTGGCAGGGAAGGGGTTAACTTTACTGGTGATCAAGGTGTTAAATGTGTCCCTAGGGGCGTGATTCTAACTGTCAGGGGGCGTGGCTTGTGAGATCATCACAGAGATATGCGATCCTATATAGCAGGAGTACATAGCCTCTGTGATGATCTAAGGGAGAATGACAGACAGCTGTGTTTACATCAGCCGTCTGTCTTTCTCCCTCTGCTGCGGGAGATCGTGAGTGACCGGCGGCCATTGGAGCCGCCGGCCACACGCACTGGCTCCCCAGGGAACGAGCGGGGGTGGGAGCGTGCCGCTGGTGGCCCGCGCTCGCCCCCCACAGGCGACTGAGCGAGCGACGTACGGCTACGTCGCTTTGCCCAGCAGAGGCAGAGTGCCGCAGTAAATGTACGATGGGCGGGGCTGAATTGGTTAAACACACTTGTGTGCACTGTACACTAGAGCTGCACGATTCTGGCCAAAATGAGAATCACGATTTTTTAGCTTGGAATAAAGATCACGATTCTCTGTGTAACAAAAAAAAATTGGGATAACTTTACTGTTAACTTTTTTTTTTTTATTCTTTAAAGTCTATTAATTGCATTTGAAAGACTGCTGCGCAAATACAGTGTGACATAAAAATTTACAACAATCGCCATTTTATTCTGTAGGGTCTCTGCTAAAAAAATATATGAAATGTTTGGGGGTTCTAAGTACTTTTCTAGCAAAAAAAAATGATTTTAACTTGCAAGCAACAAGTGTCAGAAAAAGGTCTAGTCTTTAAGAGGTTAAACTTCCTTTCTCTAGCGCTCATTGACAGACGTAGTCCTCGGTGATACACCACCTTCGGGTTATGTTGCCTCCACAGGAGCAGGACTAGACAGGAAATTAAAAAGCTCTGGCCACACCCTAGGGGCAGTCCCAGAGGGTATATCCTCTCTCTCTCTGCCTCAGCAAATCAGTTATTTTCTGTCTAGTTAGGAGTAAGGACCTAGATACCTTGCTGGGATCTTAGGTCCTGGCAAGATTTTTTTCTTAAAGGATTTTTTTTAGACAGCTTTTTTTCTCCAGTGTTCCTGTGAGATCTTCAATCAAGAAAGCTGAACTGGGCGACGGGCTGGATGTTGAGATCCGGTGGTCACCCCAGTTCAGCCTACGAGCGCGTGCAGGCCATAGCTCCGCGCTGGGTCGGCCGCGACAAAGTCCCATTAAAGGACTGACCCCGCGAGTTAAACGTCTCGCTGAAACGCCAAAGACCATGAGTCACGGCGTCCATATCGGTCGACAGCCCTCCCGCCCCGGTGGAGAGGGGTACTGTCAGGAGTTGGTGCCCGCCTGGTTCCGGTATGGTGAGTAGTATGTTCCCCCTTTTCCCCTGACGGGTCTTGTGGTGAACGCGGGCCCCTCTCTGTATGGTAAGATAGAGTCCCTCTCTATCCGATAAATGTCACAGATCCTCCTACTTTGAGTGTGATTTTATGTGCAAAAAGCCAGGAGGCTTGGTTTGGGAGCTAACAATCTAATTGTATACATGTTAAAAAGATTATAATCTGTGGCATTCTGGGAATCTTACGGTGATAAGAATAAGCTACCTACCAGTCAGAAGCCACGGACATGTAGACTGCCTTCCTAATCAGATCTCCAGCTATTAGCAGGCCTCCCGAATGGCCATGCGGTCCGCCAGGGCCGGTACCGCCAACCACGCCAAATCCCCATGCAGAGAGAGTGTTGTGTGCCCTGCAGCACACCGCTATTCAGTACAGGCCGCCGCCATTTTTTTTTTGCTGGATCGCACGAGCCGCCATTTTGGCGTAGCCTCGTGTCTCCAGCATGGGGGCGGCCATGTTTGAGGTGATCCTAACACCTCGTGGAGCTAGGGGAGGCGCCGGAAGGCGTGCAGAGGGGCGGAGCCGCCTCCTTTCTTCCTGGGCAGCCAGCCAAAAGACTTCCTGTTTGTCAAGACAGCGCTGTAACCTGTTGCAGTTAAACTCTGAGCATCAAGTGGTGAGCCTGGGGGTCTATCTCTCTCTCTCTCGATCGATAGGGATCCCTAGCAGGTAACACTAAGGGGCTTTTTGTGGCGCTGGGGGTCTGAAAAAAAAAAAAAAAAAAGTTTTTTATTTTTGAATTATATTATCCAGGAAGTGACTGGAATTATCATGGACCCTGCCACACATATTCCCCCACCTGTTTCCCTCGAGGGGGCCACGGGACCCGCCGGTGCACAGAGTGTAGAGTCATTTACAGCAATTTTGGAGTCTATGGTGGCTCGGGTGGAGGCGGCCTGTCAGGGACGGGGGTCAAGGAAGCGACCCCCGCCTACCCCTATACTATCTGACACCTCTGACTCTGATTCAGAGATGGTCACTGCAGTTGCAGGTTCCTCTGCAAAGGCTGTTATCCCAGGTAAAGCCCCCTCAGACAGTGAGGAGGACGCTTCTTCTCCTGCTATAATTCAGGAAGAAGCATTGGTGGACGCACTAGTTGTGGCAGTGCAGGAAACCTTAAAGCGGAGTTCCACCCTAGTTATACATTTTTTTATAAAAATACCCCCAGGACAGTCAGGGCTAGCACATTCCACAATGGCTAGCCTCTGATCTGTCCCGGGTTGCACTTACCTTTCAGGAGAAATACTTACCTTGAAATTGTCTTCTCCAGCGCTGCCATCTCGGGTGTGGGCAGCTTGAAGCCAGCGCGATCCTCTTCCGCGTCCTCTTCGGTCCTCTTCCTCCTTCTTCGGTCCCACGATGCACTGCACCGGCCCCGACGTCACTTCCGGGTCGCGCGCGTCATCCCTCCACAGCTTCTGGGCATGCCCAGAAGCTGTTTAGAAGGGAATGACGCGCGCGCCCCGGAACTGACGTCGGGGCCGGTGCAGGCGCAATGATTCCTGGGAGCGATGACGTTCAGCTCCCAGGAATCATTGCAAAAGCCAGGAAGTGACGAATCGCCGTGGCCGCCGAGGGGAGGAAGAAGGAAGTAAGGTGAGTATATTTTCTCTAAAAGGTAAGTGAAAAAAAAAAAAAAATTGCGATTATCCATTTGTTTTTCAGGTGACCGGGAGCGAGAAGATGGAGGTAAGTATAAATTTCGGGTGGAACTCCGCTTTAAAACTTGAGGCTTTACCGGCAGAGGCAACTGAAACAGAGATTCCTTTTGGTACTAATAAGCCCATCAAAACGGTGAAGGTTTTTCCTGTACCCAAATGTTTCGGTAATCAGATTAAAGGAGAATGGGAGCATTCTAAACGTACCTTTACTATTTCCAAGCGTATTGCTAGACGCTATCCGTTTGAGGAATCCATCATTAAGAAATGGATGGTACCAGCAGTGGTGGATCCACCTATTTCCAGGCTGAATAAAGCCACGGTTATCCCAGTGGAGGACACTTCGTCCTTTAAGGATCCGGTGGATCGAAAGATGGAAGCAGAGTCCCGCACCATCTTCTCTCTGATAGGGTCAGCATTTAGACCAGTAATTGTTATTGGTCTAGTTTCCCAGACACTTACTGAATGGGCGAAAATGGTACGCCAAGACCTTAGGGGAAAAGATATTCCCCAGGAGACATCTGATTTGATGGAACAGATTATACAAGGGCTACAGTTTATCTGTGACGCAGCCTTGGACACTACTCCCTTATTAGGGCATGCATCTATGTCAGCGGTGATCCTCAGACGTGTGCTGTGGTTAAAATGCTGGTCAGCTGACCTAGGTTCCAAAAAGACCTTGACAAATCTCCCTTTTCAGGGGAATCGTCTATTTGGGGCCAACCTAGATGAAATCATTAAGGATGCCACTGGGGGCAAGAGCACTTTTTTGCCACAGGCTGCTAAAGCTAAGGGACCTCGCAACAAGCGAGGACCTTTCTGTACCGCCCATAAAGGGCGCCCGGCTGGTACTAGCGGGAAAGGCAAGACTCCTCCAGGAGGGTTCAAGAAGGGCTGGTCGGACAAGCAGAGGACCAACCCAGCCAAACCCGAAGCAAAGGAGTACACAGCCTGAAGGTGCGCCCCCACCCGGTTTCAGGGTGGGGGGACGTTTTCACCGGTATTCAGGACATTAGATCGAGCTTCAACCACTACTACCGGTGCGATTCTTCCCTTCCAACATTTAAGTACTACAGGGAGCGGTAGTCACCGTTCCCTGAATAGATCTTTTCCTTTACCTTTTCCTAAGATTAGTCCCTATACCTCACAGGAATCGGATCTGGTTGACCAGATAGGCCAAGTAGCCTCTAGTCGGGTGACTTCGGTCCCTGAGGTTCAACCAGAAAAGATCACCCTTCCTGATAACAATCAGGTATCTGATAAATGTGTGGGAACAGAAAACGACCAGACTTTCTCGGATGGTCGGGGCCAGATACCTCTAGGGACGCCTGGTTCAGATTCTATCAGCGCCAGTGGTCCTAGAAATTCTAGGCTGGCCTCCTCAAGCCGGCCTGGCCGACTTGGAAATGCTAGTCGCAGACGTTCCGTGGGAACTTCGTCTCAGGGAGTGTCTGTGGTCTCAAGGACCAATTTACCATCATGCTTTACAGTCGCTGGGTTTAATGGCCTGGCCATTGAGACCCAAGTACTGAAGGACAGAGGTTTGTCTACTTCAGTCATTCCTACCCTTATTAAAGCAAGGAAAGCGACTTCCAGCAAGGTCTATTATCACACATGGAAGACTTATATTGCGTGGTGTGAATCTTTAGGATTTCCTCCACGTACCTATTCGGTGACTCGAATATTGGCCTTTTTGCAACAAGGGGTTGAGCAGAAGCTAGCCTTGAGCACCATCAAGGGTCAAGTTTCAGCATTAGCAATCTTCTTTCAGAAACCTTTAGCTACCAAGTCCTTGGTGCGGAATTTCATCCAGGGGGTGCGGCACCTGGCTCCTCCAGTCCGCGCGCCCTTACCGCCCTGGGATCTTAATTTGGTTTTGTCGGTTCTACAGAAACCTCCCTTTGAAAACATCAGGGAGATTCCCTTGCTTACTTTATCCCAGAAGGTGGCCTTCTTGGTGGCTATTACTTCTGCTCGCAGGGTGTCAGAACTGGCTGCATTATCATGCCAGTCCCCATACCTAGTGATTCATAGGGATAAGGTAGTACTTCATCCTAAGCCATCTTTTCTTCCTAAGGTGGTTTCAGATTTTCATCTGAATGAAGATATTGTACTACCTTCCTTGTGTCCTCAGCCCAAGCATCATCGGGAACATGCGTTGCATTCCTTAGATGTGGTTCGGGCAATCAGGGTATACCTGAAAGCTACGGAATCATTCCGTAAGACGGATTCACTTTTTGTGATCACGGATGGCCCCAGAAAGGGTTTGCCTGCATCTGCCGCGACCATTGCCAAATGGATTAGGCAGACGGTGGTACAGGCTTATTCTATTAAGGGTCAGAGTCCTCCGTTCCCTGTTAGGGCGCACTCCACTCGAGCGCTCAGTACTTCCTGGGCCTTTCGCCATCAGGCGTCAGTGGTCCAGGTATGTAAGGCGGCCACCTGGTCGTCGGTACATACCTTTACAAAATTCTATAAAATTGATGTGATGGCATCGGCGGATGCCTCATTTGGCCGCAAGGTTTTGCAGGCCGCAATTTGAGGAGACCGGTGGTCTACCTCGAGGGTTTTTTTCTGTTTGAAAAAAAAAATAAAAAAATTTTCTCTTTTTTGTTGAGTCTCATCATTAAGGATGAGCATTGTAAACTTCTAGTTGGCACCGGTTGGGCCTTCTAGATTGGGATTTGATTTCCATTTTCCCACCCCTCATTTGTGATACTGCTCTGGGACGTCCCGAAGGTGGTGTATCACCGAGGACTACGTCTGTCAATGAGCTAAGAGAAAAGGATTTTACGGTAAGATTTTACAAAAATCCATTTTTCTCCCTGGCAGAGGGAAGGAAAAGATACAATGTAATCATTTTGTTTATAGTTACTGGGAGACTTAATGCTGATAGGCATTTGTTTGCAGGAGGCTTTTTTTTTTCCACAGCTGTTCTCTCTGCTTCCTTAGCTATGCAAAGAATCGAGCATATGTCAGGTTTAGATCGTCAGGGGGGGTGAATCGAGATCGCGATTTTCATACGATTAATCGTGCAGCTCTACTGTACACTCACTGTCCCGAGACTCCCCGACTCCAGACGAGGCTGAGGGAGGCGGCCTAAGAAGGCAGAAGCTGTTCCAGTGTGTGGAGGCGCGTGGCGCAACATATGCAATGATGTCACAACAATATCGGCAATATCGATAACCTCCGGGGCTGATTCCGATATATCGGGGAAAGTGCATATCGGCCCTCGATATATATCGGCCTTGCAGATAATCGGTCGATCACTATCGTAAACCACCCATTGCGTTATAACTCATTTCCATGAGGTTCGGTGCTCCTATTGCAAATTGATTGCAAATTGACTTTTACAGGAAAAGCCAAGATTCGCATATGGCTAAGGCTGCAGCTATCTTCCTTTACAATGAAGATATTCTCTGATTCTGCATATTTCATATTCTCGTCTCAGTTTGAATTGTCCTGGTTTGCTGCAGGTCTACTTTATTACTGGAATGGCCATGGGCTGAGATATTTGTGTGACCCGGCACTATATACACCGTTAAGCACACACATGTACTCCAGCTCGCAGTGTTAATCCAGACTCAGCAGGTTTTTGCTGAAATATGGCAGCCGCGTATTGATTTTTTTCCTGAACTCAATTGGATGAAAACTTGTTTGTGTAGCAATATCGGTTTGTCCAGGACCCTGAAACAATACTCTCCACGCAGTGTAATCACCCGTCTGCTTCTCGGGGATAATAACATTTCTGTAAAGAAATAAAGCTTATAGGTAGACCCTTTTTCATCTGAATTTCCGGGAGGCATTCCCGGCAGCCCCCTTCAAGCCTCTTCTGTTAACTCTTCTATAGCCGTATCCGAGCACCACTTTTACAGGCTTGTGAATTATGTGAGACTTAAGGCCTGTACACACTTAGCGATTGTCGGCCGTAAATATTCGGCCGCCGAACGATCGGCTTGTTAGTATGATGCTTCCGACAACCGACTCTGACTTTTCGGCCGAACAGAATCGGGTGTGCAGGCTATAAAATTTTTGTTGGCCGTCACCAGAACGGCCGATTGTTCGCCAGTCAGTACAGAATTCGGCCGACTAACAGCAGATGAGCAAGACTGGGCTTGCTCAGAGAAGAAAAAACACACGGAAAGTTAACCATCACATGACATCACTTCTGCAGTCGGCTGTTGTTGGCCGACAAAATTCGTGTGCAGTCTTTAGCACTTTTCAACTGACAGGACAGCACCGGACAAAAGACGGCCGATCGTTCGGCCGACATTCGGTACGTGTGTACGGGCTTTAAACTTGTCTTCTATGACCTGATTGCTTTAACCAATTGACCTCCAGGCCTTTTTCTGACGCTTTTTGTTCACATGTAACAATCTGTATTTTTTTACGAGAAAATTAGTTAGATTAGTTACACCCAAACATACATTTGTTTTTAAAGCAGAGGCCCTAGAGAATAAAATGGTGGGTGGGTGAGCACCACTTTCAAGCTTCATGTACATGGAACGTTTGAAAACCTTTTCTGAATGCTGGAACTTGACAGCTAGTAACCAATGGTTAAAGTGATTGTAAACTCTAGTTTTTAAAAAAATAAAAAATAGCAGACATGTTATACTTTCCTCCTGTGCAGGTGGTTTTGCACTGGGCAGCCTGGATAGGATACCCCTCTTCTTGGGTCCCTTTTCGCTGCTCCTTGCCCCTCCCTTCAGTCGAGTGCCTGCTGCTGGGGCACCCGAGCCACAGCTCCCTGTGTCCATTCAGACACAGAGCTGCCGTTCAGCCTTGCCACTCTCTCTCCTGATTTGCAAACTGACTTTGATTGACAGCCGCAGGAGCCAATGGCTGCTACACACAGAAACCTTCTGACATTACAACTCCTTTAAAAAGTCATTTTTGTGACTTTTACATGCTGGGTTTTGCGGCGTTCATAGGCGTTTGCATTTAGAATCTCTCTCTCTCTCCCCCCCCCCCCTCTACTCTCTCTCTCTCTCCCCCCCCCCCTCTACTCTCTCTCTCTCTCTCTCTCTCTCTCCCCCCCCTCTTCTCTCTCTCTCTCTCTCCCCTCTTCTCTCTCTCCCCCCTCTTCTCCCCCCCCCCCTTCTCCCCCCCCTTCTCTCTCTCTCTCCCCTCTCTCTCTCTCTCTCCCCTCTTCTCTCTCTCTCTCCCCTCTTCTCTCTCTCTCTCACCTCTTCTCTCTCTCTCTCACCTCTTCTCTCTCTCTCTCTCACCTCTTCTCTCTCTCTCTCTCTCTCTCTCTCCCTCTTCTCTCTCTCTCTCTCTCCCCTCTTCTCTCTCTCTCTCTCCCCTCTTCTCTCTCTCTCTCTCTCCCTCTTCTCTCTCTCTCTCTCTCTCTCTCTCCCTCTTCTCTCTCTCTCTCTCTCTCCCCTCTTCTCTCTCTCTCTCTCTCTCTCTCCCCTCTTCTCTCTCTCTCTCCCCTCTTCTCTCTCTCTCTCTCCCCTCTTCTCTCTCTCTCTCCCCTCTTCTCTCTCTCTCTCTCCCCTCTTCTCTCTCTCCCTCTCCCCCCTCTTCTCTCTCTCCCTCTCCCCCCTCTTCTCTCTCTCCCTCTCCCGCCTCTTCTCTCTCTCCCTCTCCCGCCTCTTCTCTCTCTCCCTCTCCCCCCTCTTCTCTCTCTCCCTCTCCCCCCCTCTTCTCTCTCTCCCTCTCCCCCCTCTTCCCTCTCTCTCTCTTTCTCCCCTCTTCTCTCTC